>NW_027331960.1:3594278-3917701 GCF_048418815.1 Hemitrygon akajei | reverse complement strand
ACAACAGCATGCTGCAATCTTTCACCATTTAAATAATGATCTGCTCTTCTAATATTCCTTGCAAAGTAGCTGATCTCGCATTTACCAACGTTGTAGTCTATCTGCCAGACCTTCTATTCCATCGGCAAAATTGGCCCACTCACTTAACTTCTCTATATCCCTATGAAAACTCTTCACATCTTCTGTGCAATTTGCTTTTCTACTCAGTTTAGTGTCATTAGGAAATTTTGCTACGCCACACTCAGTTCCCTCTTCCAAAACATCAATGTAAATGGTAAACAGCTGCGTGCCCCTGCACCGACCTCGGCGGCACCCCACTCACGACTGACTGACATCCGGAAAAACACCCATTTATACCAACTCTCGGCCTTCTGTTGGTTATCCAATCCACTATCCATGCCTATACACCTCCTCGGACTCCATGAATCCGTTTCTCATTTATAGGTTTCTTGTGTGGCACCTTATCTAACGCCAAGTGTACGACATCCACATGTTCCCTCTACACATAGCACTCATTATGTCTTCAAATAGCTTCTTTAAGCCTGGTCAAACAGGACCTGCCCTCTCTGAATCCACGCTGCCTTTGTCTGATGGAAAAATACACTTCTTTCTAAATGTTTTGCTATTTCTTCCTTAATGACAGATTAAAGCATTTTCTCGACTACAGATGTTAAGCTAACTGGCCTATAGTTGCCCACCTTTTGCCAGCATCATTTGTTAAAAGGTGGCATGACATTTGCTATCTTCGAATCCATCGAGACCTGCCAAGAGTCTGGAGAATTTTGGTAAATGGTTACTGTATTACCCGTAGATAGTTATTTAACTGTATTAAATTTCCACTTTAAATAATTTGCTTGCATCTGTTTTCTAGTTATAGTTAGAGCATGATAACAGTTTAACAAAGGTAAAATTCATTGTCTGTGATATATCGCGGCATGTGACGCCGTCAGCTCCGGTTTCGCGCCGTCTTGTGGGTAACTACCGGTTCGGAGAAGGAGGAAAGGTTGGGGCCCGCGCGTGCAGCATGAACGTGAAAGGTTCCATTTCTACCCACAAAGATGCATTCTAGAAGTAACGCCGTAAGTTCATGACTGTAGACATGTTGAAATACAAATATTAAAGCGTATTCTGTTACAGGAACCTACAGCTGATGAGATTTCTTTCCTTGTGCCATTGAAAGCATTGCTGGAAAAATTGTGTTGGAGTTTACCTAAAATCGTTGATCATTAATACACTACATAAATGCGTAAGCAGATTCTCTCTATAAGTTGTACTTTTGATGAGACTGCTTTGTAATAAGGGTAGCTGTAGTTTTATTTTTACAAATATTTACGATGCATATATGGTCTCAAGAATGAAATAGACACTGTATATGTTTTGTATTATTTTATCAAGTTTTCTCCACACAATGTTAATGTGGAAGGGTGAACAGGAAACAGCTAATCTTACTGTTACTCTGTCTTCATTGGCTCCGGTTTAAATTGGTGTGTAGTCAGAGTTTCAACACACTGTACGACAACACTACAAGTGCATTCTGTGCCTTTAGGATACTCACAATCAATTTTTCCCCATAGCGAATACCAGTACCTACCCTTACTGAAAGTGGTCAAAAAAGTTTTACTACAATACTTACATTAAAAACAACTACCATATTTATTAGTTAAAAAGAGGAATTTGACCTTTACAAAAATAATCCCTTTCAACCTTGAATAATTAAATTAACAGATGCCAGGTATCTATATGGGTACTTTAAATCTCGTTGCTTACCCCAGATTGCATAAAACTTTAAAAGGTATTCCTCAAACCATAAAATATAAAGCAATGCCAATGATACTCTCAAGAAAATAATGTCATTACCAAAGAGGCCTACAAAAGTAATACTCTTTAGCATTAAATGGTTCGTTGTCAGGTTGTATTAAATCCCCTTTTAGTCTCTAGGAACATGTGGCCCACATGAATATCCAATCTATATCTTTATCTGCATACTAACCGTTCAAATATCTCCGATTTGTAAAAATATGCATATACATCAATAATTGAAAAAACCAAAGATTACTTTTTCATACCGACGATTCTTTCAAAGGCCTGATGTCAAGATGATGTCGGATGAAAAGTCATGAGTTTCCCACAGCTCTAACCTGGGGAACGGCTTAAATATCTTCAGATGATGTCATCAACTAGAGGCACATATCACATGACCTAAATGACTGCTATACAAAACCACCAGCAGGGCGTGATATTGACAGATAAAAATAATTGACTACTGAGGCAGCACTCTGTGTTTGTGTGTGTGTGTGTGTGTGTGTGTGTGTGTGTGTGTGTGTGTGTGTGAGTGTGTGTGTGTGTGTCTGTGTGTGTGTGTGTGTGTGTGTGTGTGTGTGTGTGTGTGTGTGTGTGTGTGTGTGTGTGTTTGTGTGTGTGTGTGTGTGTGTTTGCGTGTTTGTATGTGTGCGCGCGTGCATTAACGGCAGTAATCAATTTAATTGCAAATGGAGACGGGGTGTCGCATCGTATGGAAATAGGGCCGCATAGTTTCGGCGATCATATTAGATCTTAATCACGGTCTTTACCATGTAGTATGTTCCACCTGCCACATTCTCTGTTACCCACTTATGTTCCTCTTTCCTTCAAAGTTCTTAAGACTTGTTAGGGTCAGTTATAGATGGTTCGTTCCCGCCCACAAATCAGGTTGTTGGTCGAGTTCCATTCAAAGTCTTCCACTTGCTCGTCAAATATTGTGTCAGTTGCAGGATGAACGACACAAGCTTCTCGTGATTGGGTGACATACTGTTGGACTCTGATGATGTTGTGAATGTAAGGAGAGATTAGATGGCAGTGACGCCAGGTACAGAGTAAGGTGGAAAATGAACTCAGACTCAGACTCCAAATAAACCAATCGAAACGCCAGATAGCAAACAGCACTAGTATATAAGGAACTCTTACGATTAAGCACTGAGTGCTCAGCACAGGCCCTTTAGATACAAACTTTCCACGAGTAAATGCAGCAGGCAATAATTAGCATCTGTGTCTTAAAGTTCAAAGTAAAAAAAACCAAGTTAAATTTATTATCAGAGTACATACATGTTCGAACATACAACCCAGAGACTCTCTTTCTGCGAGCAAACTTAGCAACTCGATAGAACAGTAACCATAAACAGCATCTGTAAACTATAAATATCAAGAACTGTAAACTGTAATCAAACTGCGCAAATGTCTGGCCTAGAATCAGTTCCTTGATCTTATTGACTTCCAGTGAGAGGATGTTTTTATTACACCACTCAGCTAAAATTTCAATCTCCTTTCATGGCGGCTGATTCATCACTCTCTTTGATACAGACCACACTTGGGTTAACGTTAAACTTGAATTTGATGTTGGAGCTGTGCTTAGCCAAACAGTCATAATTGTAAAGCGAGTAGAGAAGAGAGCTAATTACAAATCGAGGCGTTTCTCCTCTGCTGATGGAGATCGTGGAGGTAATGTTTCTGCAAATCCGTATTGACTGTGGTCTATAAGTGAAAAAATCCACGATCCACTTTCAGAGGCGGGTATGGAGGCCCAGATGCCTGAGTTCCTGATCAGCTTTGAGGGTCTGATAGTGTCAATTTCCGAGCTGTATTCGGCAAACAGCATCAAAATGTATGTCTCTTTGGTGTCCATATGTTCCAGCATTGTATGTGGAGACAACAAGATAGCATCTGCTGTAAACCTGATGCTTCGGCAGGCGAATTGAAGCAGATACGTCGCCATTCAAGCAACAAGAGCTGATATGTTTTAACACCAATCTCTCAAAATTCGTCATTAGTGTGAGTGCAACTTGGCGATAATATTTTAACCGCTTACCGTGTTCATCTCGGACACTGGTATGATTTAATTTTTATTGAAGCAACTACTGCTGGACCGAGAGGTTCAAGATATCCCTTATGACCCATTTTTCCCCCAGCACGTATCTTGAGAAGAATGTTGTTACAAGCTCTTAACCTGGAACATAGACTAGGAAAATATAACTAGTGATAAGGACTCTGTCGTAATCAAAACTACTTAACACTCACCTTCAGGAGTCAAGAGTAAATGTGTCAAGTTCGAACGTGAAAATTGTGGGTCGGTGAAAGATAAATGCAACTAAGGCCGAGGTGTAATGTATTTATGTCCACTGATGTCTTGGTCACTTGTATGATACATTGACTGTACAACTCTCCCCTCTGAACGATAAGTGGCACGGAGATTCTGTCCACATCACATAGTCATCTCCTGTTCTACTGTACTGAAAATGCCAATAATGATTGTACATTTGAGGTAATTGGTTCTACAGATTGTAATTTGTGTTTTTATTTGCTTCAAGGGCCCGAGCATTAATAAAAAAGACATAACCAATGCGTTCTGATATCCAGCGACAGTCAGATCATTCATTGCAGGGCATCATCGCTAATAGTGTGATAAAGAGAGAAAGTGAAATTATTTGATGGGCATACATCTTGTTTTCGTTGTGACCATCATGAGGATGGAAAAGCAATGAATTTACCAGTATAGATAGAGATGGCCCTGAATCAGCAGTGCTACTCGCTGTGTGAGAGTTCCTGGACCGATATCTCCACAGTTGTCTCCCCACAGCCAGGAAAGGGAATCGTATTTTCTGTCCTGTAAATGTAATCGTTTTCTATCTATCTATCTATCTATCTATCTATCTATCTATCTATCTATCTATCTATCTATCTATCTATCTATCTATCTATCTATCTATCTATCTATCGATCTATCTATCTATCTATCTATCTATCTATCTATCTATCTATCTATCTATCTATCTATCTATCTATCTATCTATCTATCTATCAGGAACTGTACCTGACTAGAGTTGGGGACGGGACAGGACACAGACTAGGAAATGGGACAGAAACACAGACATGGGCAAAGACTTTGGCTAGGAAAGCGGGACCAGGCAAGGAACTGGGAACTAGGAGCTTGGACTTGGGCTCCGAGCCAGAGACTGGAAAAGCACCCAGAACTTGGGTCTTGACTCGGGTTCGGACACCGGAACTAAACAAGGACATGACGTGGCTACAGGACAAGACATGGCTAGGGTTTTCCGAGGCTTGGCTACATGACTAGATGAGACTTAGGGACTTCGAGGGTTGGCTGCAGGACTAGGCGGGGCTTGGGTTCTTCGAGGCTTGGCTGCAGGACTCGACATGGAACTCCTGCACCAGACAAGGCACATGGGTAGGACAAGAACCCGAAGTCTTGACTCGATTCTTGGGACACCTTAACTCAGAGCCTTGGTCTTGAGAGAACAGGAACACAGAGCCTTGGTATTGAGAGAGACATGAACACAGGGACGTGGAGCACAGAGCCGGGAACCCTCCTTAGGAACAGAACTTGGGGCCGGGGCCCTACACAGAGTCAGGACACCTCCTACCGAGCAGGAAGTAGGGCCGGGACTCATACACTGAACACAGAGTGACGGCTCCCAACACAAGGTAGAGGGAAACAGCCGGACCTACCAAGCCATGGCGTGGACACAGAAACAGTTCCAAACGACGATACACAGTTCCTTATCTAGACACAGCAAGGTTCCGGTCTTTCTCCGGCGGTAAAACTTGACAGCGATAGGGGAGGAAGCAGGCCAGTTTGCAGGTAAATCTTCAGGCAAGGCTTCAGGAGGAAGGTGAAGGGAAATAAACAGTCCAGCAAATGAAGCTGATCCCAGGAGCTATTTATGTAGCCAGACCAAAATTAGAATGAGGTGCCTCAATTAGAGCACCCAACAGAACAAGGGAAAAGGAATGATCGACTGGACCGTGAACCGGATTGCGGACCTCACGGACCGGACCATGACATTTATCAATTTACAAGCACCCATTGACGATAAACTGAAAACGTCTTTCTTTATAATAGATGTGGTGTCAATTTCTATGGAATATGCTGAAACATAACTCTCAATGACTATGAAAATCGTGCAAGGTAAAATCCTGGAAGAATATCAATTGGTTGTGTCCTAGCTGATTTGGTTTGTTGTTTTATTTCCAAATCCTTTTTATCTTTTGTTTATCGGTGCTGATTGTCCATCGATTCCGACGATGACGTAACTTTTCAAGGAAGAAATTCACAGTGAAAAATCCGTTGCGCTGGGAGTGTTCAACTCCCCCGGCCTCAAAGTTATTGATCCAATAGCAGGAAAGAAATCCCAGATTGAAGAATTCCTCGGCTCTAGCGGATGTCCATGAAGCCTTCTGTGCCTTGTTTTGCCCTTCGCTGTCCATGAAGTGTTGCTGCCCCGCCTCCTTGGGTGTTGGATCTTGTAGTTGATCTCGTCCGCAGAGTCCAGGAAATGATTTCACATGTTATAGCTGGCACATCCCTAACTCACGGAGGTTCAAGCTTCCCGGCTACCCTCACCTGGTTTAGCCTGTCTGTCGAAGCGCCTTACCAGGGATTTCCACTGTCGTATGCAAAAAGTTACTCGGAGCCACTGATCAGAGCTGGATGTCAGGAGGGGACTAAAAGTGGAAGTGCTGCCTCTTCGTAGCGTACGCGAAGCCAGCCACCAGAGGTACGGAGCCCGCCACCAGAGGTACGAAGCCCGCCAACAGAGGTACGAAGCCCGCCACCACAGGTGCGAAGCCCGCCACCAGAGGTGCGAAGCCCGCCACCAGAGATGCGAAGCCCGCCACCAGAGGTGCGAAGCCCGCCACCAGAGGTGCAAAGCCCACCACCAGAGATGCAAATAAGTTACTGTTTATAGCTTTTTGAAAGGAATTTTCTTGGAGATTTTAATTTAGCCCGAATCTTGAGTTACTATTTTGAGAAATATTTATAATTGATCACTTTCATAACATGTAAAACGTGCGCTAAATAAGGATCAAATCTGAGTTTTGACAGAGCACAATGGTTCCCTGTTAACGGCAGTGAGTGTTATAAACTGGTAAAAGAAAGTGGGATATGTACATGTGTTCCTGAAGTTTAAAAACTCACGTTTCCTGAGCCATTAGTATTGCAGTGATGGTGGTAATTAATGACATTGAGCAGATTAACTGTTTAGGATACGTTAATGATATTTTGCACAATTAATGTTTAGGATATTTATTTGACTAGTACAAAATCAACATTTGCAGGATGACAATGACAGTAATTGTATTCACCGGAGAGAAACCATCTGGAATTTTCTGGCAGAGTTAACAGAAGAACAAGTTTTAGCAGGTAAGTATACCGTCCAGCCCGTGCCCTTAGATAATTCCCATTGAAGATCCTGAAAAACCATTCTCACACGCATGAAAATTTGGTCAGTTTCCTGCATTGTCATTTACTTCAGATACGATACTTCCGATACATCATTATTAAGCAGGTTTCATTTTTTGATTTTGCACAACAGTTGTCTGACCTTCGATTGACTGAACGGCATTTTAACCCTGAAGGAGTAAATATTTCTCAATATCAATATCTGAGTTTCTGCAGAATTCACCCTTATAGCTTCCTCCTGCGTCATAGAAGCCCTGAAAACCTACAGCAAAATTCAGACCCTTCGGCCCATTAATTTGTACCGAACATGCCCTTACCTGAGAAATTACCCAGAGTTATCCATAGCCCTCCATGTTTCTGAGCTCCATATACCAGTCCAGGAGTCTCTTAAATGACTCTATCGTATCCGATTCCACCACCGTCGCCGGCTGCTCATTATATGCGCTCACCACTCTCTGCGTAAAACAACTCACCCATGGCATCTCTGTACCTATTTTCAAGCATCTTAAAAATGTGCCCTCTCGTGCTGTCCTTTTCAGCCCTGGGGGGGAAAAGCCTCTGACTATCCGCACGATAAATGCCTCTCATCATCTTATACACCTCTATCAGGTCACCTCTCGTCCTCCGTCACCCCAAAGAGAAAAGACCGAGTTCACTCAAACGTCATTGTCTTTCTTTTCCTCTTCCCATTCGCTTCTAGAGAGCCTCCAATCCTTTTAAAGAAAATTTAATCATTGCCATCGGAGGTGCAATTGGAGATAGATAGTAAAAGATGCCTTGGTAACAACACGAATATCAACAGAACTAGTACGAGCGTTGATGTATTGGGCAATGAACAGGATGTACTGATCACTGGCGTAGTTGACAATATAATGGCGGAGTAGGAACTGAAATGAATTGCTATCGCAACGGCATCCGAGTTACAGATAGAAAGCAATAGACAACAAAAGGTGAATCACAGGGTGAGACTATAGCAGTCAGCCTAACAAATTGTAGGCAAAGTATGAAAGTGGAAAGCATTTTATCAGCGCTGAGATATTCTCAAAGAGGCTGTGGGCCACGGACCAGTAAGCGTTCCACAATTGATAGAGAGTGGTGAGTCAGTCCATAGTGCTGATACCATTTCCGCTCATCGCACATCGATACCAGCTCCTGGATGGATACAGAGAGGCGAGTCACACTCCAGTGATACTCGATCCGCACATCGATGCTAGTTCCACGATGGATTCAGAAGCGAGACTTTCTACAGGAAACCGGGGGCTGCACATTGGTACAAGTTCCACACTGGATGCCGAATAGTGAGAGATTGTTTCCTCTATCAGCCGAAGGCCGCTCATCTGTACGAGTTCCACAATAGGCACAGAGTGCTTTGTACTACAAAAGCAGAAGGAAGTGAGATTGAAAAGTGAGCTTGAACACACCCTCTGTTCTGCACATCCTTATGTAGCGTCTGTGCCCCCAATTTACCCCCGTTCGCCTAGTGTACACTGCCGTCGCCCCGCCAACAGTGCAATAATTTGGTGTAAATAGGGTGTAATGCCCACCCCCCAGTACACGCTCGCAACACAAATATCAGACAAAGGCGAGTAAATAATTACAACTTTACAGTTATTTCTTAGTGATGAGTTAGTAGAAACAGATAACCTATGGGCGCCAAATCAGTAAGCTCATCAGTTTGTGCACGTAATATTTTAATACGTTGAAGCTCACGACTCCGGTTCCATCCACAACGACCTTCCGGGACCTCGGCCACCGTCCGTACAGACAACGTATAGTATCCGCCGCCCTGGAACCGCTGTTCGCTCTTCACATTTCCGTCCTCATCGCTCACCTTCCAAAAAAAAACGGCGAACTCCCGATCAGCTCACACATAGAAGATAGCATAATAATTATATATTGGTTAGTCCCCCCCCCCCACTTATCTGCAGTTATAATCCAAACATTCCAGCGACAGAAACACATTACAACATTAAGTAACATTACAGAGAATCCATGTCATTATAACAATACTGAGCAGCCATGTTGTCAGACTGAACAGTTAACACCACTGTTAATTGTACTGAGAGTCCTACACTTAGAATGGTGACGAAGTGGAAAATGAGATGACACTGAATAGGGAAATGGGACAGAGATAATCGTGAAATCACAGAATATTACTGCAGAGAAATAAACTCTTCCGTCCATTTAGGTCATCGCTCTGTGATGTTCCGCCTTGCCCCGTTATCTACACCCTCCGTCCCTCTCCCATCCACGTACCTACACAAACTCCACTGAAATGATACAATTGAATCCGTATCTACCAGTTACGCTTGCAGTTCCTTCCACGTTCGTTCGGCCCTCGAAGTGAATAAATTCTGCTACATACCTTCTTGCATCTTTCAACTTTCTCCCCAAGCCTATGAGCTCCAGTGGTAAATTCATTCAAAGCCTAGCACATATAACATAGAAGTCTGCAGCTTATTAACGCCTTTCGGTCCACAATGCCGTTCCAAATATGTAACCTACTCTAGACACTCCCGGGACTTTCCTGAGCGCACAGCTCTCTATTTGTCTGAGCTCCATGTACCTGCCCAAAAGGCTCTTAAAACACCCTATTGTGTCCGCTTTCAACACCGCAGCCGGCAGTGCATTCCTTGCACACACAACTCTCTGTGTGAAAAACTTACGGCTGGCATGCTCTCTGTACCTAGTTCCAAACACCTTAAAACTATACCTGTTTGTGTTAGCCAGTTCAGCCCTGGGGGAATAAAAGAACCTTTGACTATCCACGCGATCAATGGCTCTCATCAGCTTATACACCTCTATCAGATCATCTCTCATCCTCCATCACTGCAGGGAAAAAAGGCCAATACTCTCAACCTGTTCTCTTCAGGTATGTTTCCAATCCAGTAAACATTGGTGCCTTGTGCAGGAAGGCACAGAGTCGACTGTACTTCCTTAGAAGGTTGGCGTCATTCAATGTCTGCAGTGAGATGCTGAATATGTTCTATAGGTCAGTTGTTAAGAGCGCCCTCTTCTTTGTGGTGGCGTGTTGGGGAGGAAGCATTAAGAAGAAGGACGCCTCACGTCTTAATAAGCTGGTAAGGAGGGCGGGCTCTGTCATGGGCAAAGTACTGGAGAGTTTAACATCGGTAGCTGAGCGAAGGGCGCTGAGTAGGCTACGGTCAATTATGGAAAACCCTGAACATCCTCTACATAGCACCATCCAGAGACAGAGAAGCAGTTTCAGTGACAGGTTACTGTCGATGCAATGCTCCTCAGACAGGATGAAGAGGTCAATACTCCCCAATGCCATTAGGCTTTACAATTCAACTGCCAGGACTTAAGAACTTTTTTTTAAAGCTATTATTAATGTTTTTTTTTGAGTTAGTGATTTAGATGCATATCATATTATTACTGAGCTAAGTATGTATGTAATGAGTTTTTGCTACAACAAGTGCATGGGACATTGGAAAAAATGTTGAATTTCCCCATGGGGATGAATAAAGTATCTATCTATCTATCTATCTATCTATCTATCCTTGTAAAACTGCTCTGCACTCTCTCTCTCTAGCATATACGCACCTTCTCTATAGTGCCCACAGACACTGGATAGGGAAAATATACGTGCATTCGCCCTATTTATTTCTCGAACTCTTCCTTTCAAATTATCGCTGCACTCTTTGAAGGGTATTGATATTTCAAAACTGTAAATATGTCTATGCCATGTCTATGAGCTCACCAACTTCAACATAACGTCCCAACTCGTGTACTCCGTGATCTGATTGAGAAGACCACTGTGCCCGTGACGCCGATTTCCTGAAATTATCGACCTGTATCGCCATGTCTCTTTTTAAATACTGCACACTAATGTCCACATATTCAATATGTGCGACTTCACCTGTTGTATCTTTCCTCACAACGCATGCTTGCCTGCATTGTTCCATCTGCCACTTATCAACCCATTTCCCAGCCACTCAACATTAAGCTACAAGCTTGGATAGAGTTCCTGGCTGGAACAGCGCTCCCAACCTAGGATTCGTACGCAATTCTTCTGATTCAGTTTTCTACATCGACATCTATGTCATTAACATACGTGATAAGTAACAATGGGCCTGACAGCAATCTCTGCAGTAAACTTGTCAGAGTTAAAGAATCAACCATCCGCTCTCTGCTAATAGAGAAAAGAACGTTCACCAATCCGTCGACAAGCCGCATCTAAATTCGTGTGGGTGCGGAACTCTATATTATCAAAGGTCCCTGTAATATTGTTCTCGATCTCTTTTATATGCTCAGAACATACGTATAACGTGTTTTATTGTGATACATGTCTTCAGGTGATACTGTTACATTCGTCATCCAAATGACTCGAAATGACTAGGACAAGCGACAGAAAAAAAATGAACCTATTTTCCCCCTCAATAAAGTGTACTCTATTTCACCTGCCGAGCTGATATCCCGCCCTCAATGTCAGAAGCGAATGTGCTCCGCTGAATGGGACAAAATAAATCTGTTTGAAGTTCATTGTCCCTATTAATTGTTCAGGATAATTGTCTATGTTAGAAACAACACTGATCAGAAAATGTCCCATTTCAGCAACTGACGTCAGAAGTCTTGAAAAGTACATTGGTTCAGTTCATAGTACCTTTTGTTTAAAAGTTAATATTTTGTTATATCTCTCAGGGATGCAAATTCATGGCACGGTGATAGGGTGAGAAAAACACGTTAATGTCAGTGTTTGTGTATCTGGTTGTCCCTAATGCGAAGATGTGATAATCACACTAATTGCCTCAGCGGAATTACTCACACTTGAATATAACTCTGTAAAACCAGTCACCAGTCCAGAAGAGCAGTTGGATCATTCCATGCAACTGAACGCTGCCTCTAACGGATTATGGGATATGCAGCGATTTATTACATTGCGGCCGTTTTCTATCCTGCAATTGTAGCGATCGGTATCCCTGGTAAGGTACTGGAGCTGGTCACTGAATGTCCGGCGCTGTCGTCATCTTGCTTTTTCTCCGCAGCACTGTTCAGACATCTACTGAGCACAGATGCTATCTTCGTCTGAAATCTGTTTCCAGAATTGATTCAAAAAGATTATAGATTTTTCATTCAGAATCCATATCTTTTCTATGTGATGATTTTTAAAATTATTTCTTTTGTCAATTGCGTTGATGCCGATATTGCCATAGTTCGATAGTTTCACCTTGGTCGGTTTTCCGAACCGACAGTGGTTGCTTTTCCAGATCGGAAGCTGTTTCAACTGACCAGACAGTCAAATACTTCACCCCAAATAAGGGAAATGGTGTGGCTTATGGAGCGGTCAACCTTCACGTGAGTCGTGGAAAACAGATATCCGGCTTTAACCTGTCAGAAAGTCGCAAGTCTACTGTTAATTCTGTCCATTATTGTCCAGCCGGTGGGCACGGACAGAGTCCGCACAGATTTAATATCTGTTTTTCACTTCCAAAATAAACATACACAAGGAGGAACTTCAGATATATTCATTTAACGATAATTCTGTGTTGTGTTTTTTTTTTCCTTTCTCTAAATTTCCTGTAGTTAACTTAACGGCGATTGTGATCCTATCTCGGGGAAAATGCGGACTCTCCAAATGCATCACCCGTTACCTGGTTGGAATGGCAACAGCGGATCTGATGGTGGTTATCGTTGATGCTTTAGTGGAAAAGACCAACTATATCTACATGTATTCCAGCTCCTTGCACAACACTCCTGCATGCGGTCTAACACTTGCATTTTTTGCTGTGACGAGGGACTGTTCTGATTGGTTTACGGTCAGTTTTACCTTTGATCGCTTCATCGCCATATGTTATCGAAAACTCGCAGAACGATACAGCACTGCAAGAACAGCAACGGTGGTTATGGTAACCGTGGCTATTGTGAGCTGTGGGAGATGTGTCCCTTTTTACTTTGCCATTGAACCTTACGCTATTATTGACAACGTTCCGTGGCGTTGCGCCTTCTCACATGAATACGCTACTTTATCTGTGTGGAAAGGATTCGAATTACTCGATAGCATTTTAGCACCGTTGCTACCAATCGGCCTAATTCTTGTCTTCAATGGGTTAACAGTAAGACAGATCATTGCGGCAAATAGAGTCCGCAGAGGGCTTCGGAAGAGCGGTGATAAAGAGAAAGACACCGAGGTAGAGAACCGTAGAAAATCGATGATTTTATTGTTTGCAATTTCTGCTAATTTCATTTTACTTTGAATGCCCTATGTAGCTCATTCCCTGAAATGGCAAACGGTAAATTACTTTTACCAGGACAGATATTTGAATTCCCCGCTATATATACTACAGCAGATTGGGTTCATGTTGCAAACTCTCAGTGTGTGCACCAATACTTTTATCTATACACTGACACAGAGGAAATTCAGACAAGAGCTGAAGGATGGAATGAAGTATGTGTTTACGTTTAATGGGCATCTGTGTAGATAACGCCTTCTCCAAATGCAGTTCAGCGGAATTTTAGCAGAAAACAGTTTTTAACGAGTCACCTAGGTTTGGCAAATATGTCATAATTTCAAACAATCATGTGCCTGGTGATCATGAAATGAATAAATTCCAAACTATCACAGAAAATTGACAATCATCCAGGAAACGGTACCGCAGCATAACAGCCAGGACCAATAGGCTCCTGTATAGCTTCATCCACCAGGACATTAAACTGATTAGGTCACGCTGATTTGAGAGTTTTTCGATTTTACATTGACTATTCTATTTATTATAAATTATTATAAGTTACTAGAGTTGCACATTGCACATTTAGACGGAGACATGACCTAAAGATTTTTCTTCCTCGTGAAGGTGGAGGAAATAATGTCAATTCTGTCACAAGGGGCGGAATGACTTCCGGACATCTCGGGGTTCAGATGTTTCAAATTCATTTTATTCGGGTAAAAGAGTGTAAAGTGAAAGCATTTTAAGAACAGGGAGAGTGTGATAGTATCACAGCCGCAGTAAGGGAGGACACTGTGGTGTGATTTTATGTTAATAGACTGTGAGTGGAACTCAGAACTAGGAAGGGAAGAAACACTCGTTTGAGAGTATTCTGTACAGAGCACCCATCAACAAAACGAAAACAATACACAGTGACAGTGACAGATCGGGAGATAGATTTTGGACAGGTCCCATTTTAACACGGCTGTTGTCAAAGGCAACTTAAACATCATTAATAATCTTGGGTACTTCCCCTGTTTAGAAGATTTGGATGTGACAGAATTTCTCAGTTGTGTCCAGGAATGAGACGTGGCACAATATGAGGGCAGGCAGACCAGCGAACAGTCCATCCTGGATCTAGTACTGGAAGGTGAAAAGGGTCGGGTAACAGATCTCTCCGCGGGTCAGCATTTCAGAACGGTAGGGCACAGCTATTCGACATTTACTATTACCTTACACTGAGGTAGCAGCACAAAGTATGGAACATATTCGATGTTATTAGGTTGTAACTTGGTAGCCGAATTTGGGAAGTGATGCACAACAGAAAGATGGAGGTTGTTAATGTAACACGAGTTTGAGGTTCATTATTGGTTTGTTTCAGTGAGGCGGCGAACGGACGGCCGTATGAAGTAACCCTGCTTGATAAGAGATTATGGAGCAAGAAGAACAAAGGAATATACTTAAGGTTTTAGAGGGAAGACAATAGGTGCAGGAGTAGGCCATTCGTCCCTTCGAGCCAGCACCGCTACTCAATGTGATCATGGCTGATCATCCACAGTCATTACCCTGTTCCTGCCTTCTCCTCGTACCCCTTGACTCCGCTATCTTTAAGAACACTATCTAACTCTTTCTTGAAAGCATCCAGAGAATTGGCCTCGACTGTCTTCTGAGGCAGAGCATTCCATTGATCCAACTGTCTGGGTGAAAAAAAACTTTTCCTCAACTCCGTTGTAAATGGCCAACCTCTTATTCTTAAACTGTGGCCTCAGGTTCTGGACTCCTCCAACATCGGGAAAATGTTCCCTGCCTATAGCGTGTCCAATTCCTTTATAACCTTGTGTTAGGAAGGATCATACAGGGCTATGGGAATTCACAATGTAGCCAGCAGGAATTTAACAATGCATTTATGAGTTAGAAGGGACATGAGAGGCCTTGGAGAGCCTCATTCAGGTAGGTGATAAACAGGAGGGTGATGAGAGACAAAGTGGGAGCGATCAGCGATAAAAGAGGAAACATGTGTCTGGAGTCTAAGGAATCAGTGAAGGTCCTTACTGATACTTTGCTTCGATATTCACCAGTGAGTGCGACATTGATGAATGTGGATACAGCGAAAAAGGCCAGATCTACTGGGGCATGGAAACGCTTAGAATTACAAGCTGGATACTGCGAGAACATGAAAATAAACCATTCCCCGGTGCTGGAAGGGAGTTACTCCTGGTAATTAGAGAAAGCGAGCGAAGATATTGCTGCGCTTTTGGACATGATATTTACGTCATCGATGGCCACAAGTTAGTGCGGGAGGTTTGGAGAATGGCACATGTTACTTCTTTGTTTAAGAAATGCAATGTAGTCCAGAGAATTACAGGCCATTGAGTCTTCGGTCAGTACTGGACAAGCTATTGAAAAGGTTTCTTAGAGACGGAATTTATGAGTATCTTAAGAAACTTATCCTGGTTGGGGATAGTCAACATGGTTTTGAGAGGGACCGGTCGTCCTTTATGAGCCAGGAAAAAAAATCATGAAAAGGTGAAACATAGGCTGTTGACAAGAAAACATTCGATCTGAGGTACATTAATTTTTAGGGTGTTTGACTGAGTTCACTCTGGTGCACGCATTCAGAACGTCAGATGTTATTACAGTGTTCTGAGAGACCGATGTTAATTTGACCATCCTGCAGCACTTGGAAAAGTTACTGAATTCGGGCTGCTGATGAAAACAAAATACTGAATCTGGACTCTGAACTGAAATCCCATTTACTTGTTTCAGGGCAGATACTACGATTACACCAAATCAATATTTTCCCATGAACCCTGAAGCTCAAAATCGGCATTTCAAAGTACTCCGTCGTATCCTTTGATGCTTCCCAAATGAACCAGCTTCCCAGAATGCGAATTTCAATTTCCCATTTCAAGAATATATTGATTTGTATTTTGATTTCCACAATTTCTCCAGCAAACAGGGAGGTTACTATCATAATGGGATTTCTTAGAGGGTGTAAGAAAATATCTTATCAAGTTTTTCCATCCAAACTCCTTCCATTTCTGTGAACTGGTACACTTCCATTGATACCTCCATATTGTTGTCCATTCTTTCTCAGATATCCTTCCTTTTCCTATTTTGTTTTAATGTATGAAGTCGAAAGTGTTTTAAGATTTGACAACGCCTTATAAATGCTTGAAATGATTCTAATACCATTATCTGAATAAATGGCTTTTCTAAATAGCTCTTTGAAGCATGCACTTGCCTTTGTTGCATTTCAAGCGTCTTATTAACATATTGTCGCATCTGTAAATACGGATAAAAATCTTGTTTTTCTAATAAGCGTTTCTCTTTAAGCATTTCAAAACTGAACAGTGTTCTTTCTTTCGTTATGTTGCAAAGAACTGTTATTCCTTTAGTTGTCTAGTCAAATCGAGTATTCAATTTATTTGGTGTAAAATCAAAGTCATATGCACACCTTTTAAGAATTGCAATATCTCCCTCTAGATTATATCCTTTTACAGTAGTTTTCCATATTTTAAGAGTCAATTTCACCCATGGGTTATCAATAGTATTTATATACCTTTGCAGGTTGTTATCAGCCAAAATTGCTTGTATGAGGATGGGAAGTACCCGCTCCTCAATGTTTTTCCTTTGAGCGTCATATGATGGGTTGCACCAACATATCACAGCTCTCAACTGTACTGCAAAATAATAATCTCTAAGAGAAGGTAGGCCCCATCCCGCCTTTCCCTTTGCTAATTCCGAAGTCTTGAGACGAAATCTAGGCTTTTAACCCTGCCAAGTATACCTTGATAACATCGCATTTCATACATTGAATTGGTTTTGATTAATCTCTATTGGTAGAGTCTGAAAGAGATATAACAGTCTTGGCAGTTTATTCATTTTAATAGACTCAATCCTTAAACTGAGACTGAAAAAAAGAACCAGGTTCCATCTGGCCACATCTTCCTTATTGTTTATATACATATAAAGGCTGATAATTACATTCTAATAATTTTGCCAAATCCTTTGGCATAATGATGCCCAAATATTTGAAAGAATCTGTGTGCCATGCCCAGGGGTATCTACAAAAGTTTTTACTTTGAATTTCTCTTGGTGGGCTATAGTAATATGGAAGTAATTGTGTTTCATCTATGTCGATCTTGTATCCTGATAATTAACCATATTGCTCAAAGGATTGCATCAATTCAGGTAAAGAATATGTTGGTTGCCCGACATAGATCAAAATGTCATCCGCATAACAAGCCAATTTATGCTCTGTCCCTTTAATAGTAATTCCCCTGATATCTTCATTTTGTCTGATGCATTGAGCTAATGGTTCCAGATATAACGCGAAGAGTAGCGGTCACCATGCACAACCCTGTCTGCTGCCCCTTTCCAGGGTAAAACTATTTGATAAATCTCCATTGATTTTAAATCTAGCCGTAGGATTGTAATATAGTGCATGTATAGCTTTAATAATTGTGTCTTGGAAACCAAATCTATGTACAACTCTGTAAAGGAAATTCCAATTAACCGAATCAAATGCTTTTTCACCGTCCACGCTTATCACTATTCCTTCGATTTTATTAATTTGTATATGATCCATAATGTGAGGTTTCCTTCGTATATTGTCTTGTGTCTGGCGTTGTCGTATAAAACCTGTCTGATCGTTACGTATCAGTATGGGTAGAAACTCCTCTAATCGTTTGGCCATGATGGAGGTAAATAATCTATAATTTACATTAAGAACGGATATTGGTCTAAATGACCCGCATTCCATTTTATCCTTGCCTTCTTTCGGTATAGCTGAGATTATAATTTCCTTCCAACTGGGTGGCATTTATGCCTTTTTAGAGCCCAGTTCAATGTGGGGCGTAAAACAGGAATTAACCTATTTTTAAATTCTTTGTACCACTCTGCCTTATACCTATCTGATCCTGGTGACTTCCTTAATTTAAGCTTAATAATTGCAGCTTTTAATTCAACTTCAGTTATGTCAGCAGTCATCGTCCTATTTTGTTCTTCGCTTAAGGTAGGTAACTCTAGAGAATTCAAGAAGGTGTCAATTTGGGTTATGCTTCCCCCTGGAACTTTGGAATGTAGAGTTTTGTAAAACACTTCAAAAGCTTCTTGTATTTCACTCAACTTTTTTAAAATCATTTTCCTTCTTGGGTCCCTAATTCTATGAATTGTATTTTCTGTTATTTTTTTTTTAGCTTTCACGCAGGTATTTTCATAGACTTCGATCCACTTTCATAATGTCTCTGTTTCAGAAACATTATTTTCTTCCTGATTTCTTGTGTAGCCAAACTATTAATTTCATTCCTTATTATTTTAATTTCCCCTACTGTATCCTGTGCCAAATTCAATTTTTGATTTTATCTAGTTCCTTCAGCCTATTTTGTAATTCTTCTAATGTTTTATTCCTTTTTTTATATGAGGATATCGCTATAATTTTCGCTCTTCAGACCGCCTTCAGAGTATCCCATAAAATGGGAGGTGAAACCTCTCCATTATCATTTAATTCTAAGTAGAGACTAAATTCCTTTTTAATTTGTTCCTTAAAGTACGGATCATTGAGTAGACTTGAATTTAGTTTCCAAATAGTACTCTTTGTTTGTAGGTCAAAATCAGCAGCTAAATATATAGGTGCATGGTCACTTACATTTATTGACCCAATTCCACAGTTGTTAATTTTCTCTTTGTCTTTTCCAAATGTTAGGAAATAGTCTATTCTTGTATATACAGAATGGGGAGAGAAATAATGAGTGTAATCCCTTCTGTCGGGGAAAAGGTCCCTCCATATATCAATTAAACCAACATCCTCAAAAAGTGTATTAACTTTCTTATGTAAGGATTTTGTTTCATAGGTTTTTCTATTGGAAGATTCTAAGTTTGGTTGTAATTGTAAATTTAAGTCTCCCCTACATATCAGGCGACCTTCTGTTTCCGTTACCATGATATCAGTAATTTTCTGAAAGAAACCAATATCACTTCCCGAGTGTGCGTATATATTCAATAGAGTAACTGAGTTTCCTTCTATATTCCCCCTTACCAGAATATTTATCTTTATCGCCCATTTCGAAAACTTTTTTTCAAAATTTACCTAATTTGGTGGCCACTAGACAGCGTAGCAGTAGCAGGTAGTGCAGGAGTCCCCTGAGGTCATCTCCCTCCTAAACAGATATACTGTTTTGGATACTTTTGGGGGAGTAGCCGAGTTCATGGCACCATGGGTGGCTCTGCGGCACAGGAGGGAAGGAAAAGGAACGGGAGAGCTGTAGTGAAAGGGGATTCTATTGTAAGTGGAATAGATAGGCGTTTCTGAGGCCCCTTGGGTAAGAGTGACCATAATATGGTGGAATTCTTCATTAAGATGGAGATTGACATAGTCAATTCAGAAACATAGGTTTTGAAAAAGAAGGGTGACTTTAAAGGTATGAGACCTGAATTAGCTAAGATAGATTAGCTAATGAAATTTAAAGGGTTGACGGTCGATATGCAATGGCAAGCATTTAAAGATCGCATGGATGAACTACAACAAGTGCTCATCCCAGTTTGGCAAAAGAATAAACCAGGGAAGGGAGTGCACCCGTGGCAGACAAGGGAAATTATGGATAGTATCAATTCCAGGTAACATGCAAATTAGCTAGGAAAAGCGGCACACCTGAGGACGGGGAGAAATTCAGAGTCCAGCAGAAGAGGACAAAGTCCTTAATTGGAAAGGGAAAAAAGATTATGAGAGAAAGCTGGCAGGGAACAAAAAAAAACTGACTGTAAAAACATTTATAGATAAGTGAAAAGAAAAAAGATTGGTTAAGACAAATATAGGTCCCTTACAGTCAGAAACAGCTGCATTGATCATGGGGAACAAGGACATGACAGACCAATTGAATAACTACTTTGGTTCTGTCTTCACTGAGGAGGACATAAATAATTTTCCGGAAATAGTAGGGGACCGAGGGTCTAGTGAGATGGAGGAACTGAGGGAAATACATGTTAGTAGGGAAGTGGTGTTAAGTAAATTGAAGGGATTAAAGGCAGATAAATCCCCAGGGCCAGATGGTCTGCATCCCAGAGTGCTTAAGGAAGAAGCTCAGGAAATAGTAGATGCATTAGTGAAAATTTTTCAAATCTCCTTGAATACTGGATTAGTTCCTGAGGATTGGAGGGTGGTTAATGTAACCTCACATTTTAAATAAATGAAGCAGAGAGAGAAAACGGTGAATTATAGACCGGTTAGCCTGACATTGGTGGTGCAGAAAATGCTAGAGTCTGTTATCAAAGATGTGATAACAGCTCATTTGGCAAGAGGTGGATTCATCGGACAAAGTCGGCATGGATTTGTGAAAGGAAATCTTATGTAACCCCCTGGGTCACCCAGGCCCGCTCAGCTCGTTCTCGTCCAGGGGGAGCAGCCTTCGGCCCCGCCAAACTGGGTAATCAGCTTGTGTGGATGCCGTGTGATTTCCCCGCCTCGCCAAAGAACAACACAGGACACCATATGCGATTAAATGATTACAGTTTATAAAGATTACTATAACTAAGTAATTTAAAACGATACAGTATACATGAAGGAAAACAAAATAAAGCAAAGGCGCCAAACTTATCAAAGTCCAAACCACTTCGTGCACAACCGTTGGAGCTCAATTACTGAAGTCTTCTGGCCACCATTCGATCCCCTCCCGAACTCCTCGACTCGCAGCTCAGGACCACCCGAAGTGGTCAACCTAGGACATCTATCCTCGTCTCCTCTCCTCGGGGTACCTCCTGGCCTTGGACCCCCGCTTGGGGTCCGTTCCTTGCCCAGTTTACAGCATCGCGTCCTCTACCTCTCACCGCCTCGCGCTGATCTCCACAAAAGCCCGCCAACAATAGCTTAAAGACTCAGAAGAAAGAACAACATTAATCCCAATTGGTTTACAGAGGAATACAATTCTCGTTATCAGTAAATTTTAACCCAAACAAGCTTCCAACACTCTCTCGCAACAAAGAAGCATTCCTACTTTTAACAAAATAAAGAAGCCATTTTGATTAACATACGCAGGAACAAAGAAAAAGAAGAAACTCCACTCTACACTCTCCCCCACCAAATAAAAGTCATGTCCTCATGACTATTAAATAACTAGCCCACTCTTCCTGTCAACACAAACCATAACCCAGGCACAAACAGTGATATTTCCTCCCCACACAGTAAACCTCACGCGCTGTGCCTCAGGCGCTACACAGGCCAACTTATCTGGGAGTTCCCTAACCCTTCTGAGACCTCCGTACCCCCTCACCTAAACCCTTCAGGCTCGGACACAACTGGGGATACCTCGGGCCCACTACCAACTTCTCTCTCAACCTCTCACTCATGCCCCCCACTGCACACAGCTAACCCTCCACACTACACCTGACTCAGTGGGAGAAGGGCCAAAGGTCTCTTCGTCAGCAAAAGGCAGCATGTACCACACATCCAGGACATTATCCTTCGAATCCGTATTCTTCCTCATTTCTGCGATCGGTAGCTGCTGTTTGCTCTTCTCCAAACGGAAACATGCGGCCTGCACTGCTCCTGCAGTCTCTTCAACCTCCTGCAAGCAAGATAGCAACTTATTCTCTGGCCCCTTCAACTCTCGCCACAGGCTCAGCAGTTCTGACCCACGTGTCCCGGCCATCTCAGTCTGGGACGCAGATACTCCAACAGCTTCTTCCACCCCGACCTGAAAAGCAGCCGTTAAAGATTGGTCAGCCCCCGGTTCAGTATTCACTGCACTTATCTCCAGCTTTTTCTTCCTCATGACTTCTTCCAGATCGACTTTCAGGCTTTGCACTTCATTAGAACTGTCGATGGTCATCTTCAGTTCCCTTCAAGCGTCCGCTTCCTTCTGCCGAGAGTTGTCCACAATTTCTTCACCTCCGCAAACTCCCCTCTCCAGGCTCTCAGTTTGCTGTCGCCCTCAGTCAGACAACTTGCTTCGTTTTCTCCAACTTGTAAGTCCTCCCACTGGTTCCAGATCACTCTCTCCAGTCTCTCCGTCTTCATTTCAAACTTGATTCTGCAGAGACAGTCACTCACGAGCTGCGACCTTCGCCAGCCCTGGCACGTCTCCAGAAAACTCTTTAACTCTGTAGTTCTCAGCCGCTCCTGCAACAACCTCACTTCATATTCTCCCGAGGAAAATCCAAATACCAGGAGGTCATCCACATCTGCCAAAAATCCAAACACCTCCACATTCCCCATGGACTTCCACATGCCCCGCAGGAAGTTTGCAACGGCTCCGGATATGCCCTGTGGCATCATTTTAGACCGGAAGAATCCTAAGGAACTTATAACGGCCGTCTTCTCCTTGTCGGCCCCACTCATCGGGATCTGGCAACATCCACTCCTCAGATCCAGCACCTTAAACAACTTCGCACCGCTCAGAGAGGCCATCGCCTCTTCGGCCCTCAGGGCCATATTCTGGTCACTGACAGTGCGCCTCTTCAGCACAATATAATCCACACACACGCTGCCTACGTCTTCCACGGCTTCAGGGGCCAGTCGCCGCAACCTCTCTCTCATCGAGGTGTCTTCAGCGGTCAACTCCCCTACGTCGTGGTATTTCGCAGCGTCCACTAAGAGGGTCTACCCTCAGGTACTTCCCCCAGGCCGTACCACCACCGGCTCCGGTTTGAATTCGGTATTGGCCCAATGCTGCTACACACGTCCGCACATGCAGCTCGAAACTCTGGGTGCATCGACAATGCCTCCAAACATCTCTCACCCGCCTCCTCCGGGCAGGCCCCCAAGCGCACCAGCAGGATATTGGTTCTCTCCAGAACCGAAACGCTGCCCGTCTCAACAGTGTCCGGACACATCAGCATTAACGATTCACGAACCTCAGTCACCTCTCGCATCAACGGAACAACTGATCCCCTTGACAGATCCCCTTGGCACCGCAAGCAATTTATCTGCCCCCCTAGCCAAAAGAGATACCCTAAACACTTTCCACCAATCTCCTGCCACGGATATGATAAGCCCCCCAGCTGTGGCATTTGACTTCCAGTCGAACCACACGCATTTTCCCAGACTTTCCCAGAACTGGCAGCTGTCACTCCGAGGTAATTGTACCCGACAGTTCTAACAACGTCACCAGCCCTCCTACTCAAACTTTCAACCAGTCCCTGTCGCTTTCCCTCAGCCAAGTACTGCCACTCACCCAACAACTGAGTGGTCTGCACCGCCCACGCCTCCGCCCCTTTAGTGCTGGACGTTATTCCAACAACCCTGCGGAGCCCACCATAGCTGAAACATCCCAACCTGTCACTCCTCACTCTCCAAACAGTACGGACAACCCATGGCCCCACCACCATTTCGTCAGCGCTAGTCGGACCTCGACCAACGACCTCCGGGCTACCAACAGCAGCCACCCCACCCAACACACACACAGTGATAACCAGCAATCGCACACCCACAAAGGCACACCAGCTCTTCGCCGCAGACAGACTTTAACAAAGGGCGATCACACAGCTTCCACAGAAATCAATCCCGGACGAGCACCGCACAATGTAACACCCTGGGTCGCCTCAGGCTCGCTCAGCTCGTTCTCGTCTAGGGGGAGCAGCCTTCGGCCCCGCCAAACTGTGTAACCAGCTGGTGTGGATGCTGTGTGATGTCCCCGCCTCGCCCAAAAAAACAGACAGTACACCATATACGATTAAATGAGTACAATTTATAAAGGTTACTATAACTAAGTGATTAATAACGATACAGAATATTAAAAAAAATAAAGAAAAGGCGCCAAACTTATCAAAGTCCAAACCACTTCGTGCACAGCCGTTGGAGCTCAATTATCGAAGTCTTCTGGCCACCATTCGATCCTCTCCGAACTCCTCGACTCGTAGCTCAGGACCATCCGAAGTGGTCAACCAAGCACATCTATCTTCATCTCCTCTCCTCGGAGTACCTCCTGGCCTTGGACCCCCGCTTAGGGTCCGTTCCTCGCCCAGCTTACAGCATCGCGTCCTCTCTCTCTCAACCCCTCACGCCGATCTCCCCAAAAGCCCGCCAACAATAGCTCACAGACTCAGAAGAAAGAACAACATTAATCCCAATTGGTTTACAAAGGAATACAATTCTCGCTATCAGTAAATTTTAACCCAAACAAGCTTCCAGCACTCTCTCGCAACAAAGAAGTATTCCTACTTTTAACACAACAAAGAAGCCATTTTGATTACATACACAGTAACAAAGAAAAAGAAGAAATCCCCTTACACTAAATTGGTGATTTTGGTTCCATTCTGTCTCTCACTCTCTGCAGCATGCTTTTCCCAGTTCCGCGTGGGGATTAATCGAAGTATACCACCTCAGTGGAAAATGTAATGCCACGTCATTGTTATACGCATCACATAATATTATACGTCTAGTCTGTGAGGTATTTCTGCAAACACTTTCATAAACAATTCGCTGGAGCTTCTCAGATGTTTGGGTGGAGCTGCTGCTGGGACGGTAAGTTTATTTCACATTCAGCTCTGTCTCCGAGCACACCTTTTCGGCGAGAATTCCCCACCCAGTACCGACGGTACATTCTCCTGTCTCCAACCCTCCACCTATTCTTGGACACAGCGCGCTGTTTCTCTGCCTGCTCTGGATATCTTCATCACTAATTGCCGACGGGGCATCTCCTCAACATCAGGAATACTCACTTCAAATCAAACCTTACCTGGTGTGAATGCACTTCCCCTCCAATCTGCCAACATCAGTGTCAAAGTTACAATCGATCCCACTGTCAAAGTGGTTGCTGTTGTAGATTGGCGGTCTGACCTCTGCGTTGGTGAAAGCAGGTGGTAATAGATGGTAATAGGACCTAGTTGAGTCATTACCTGTTCAGGTAAACACATTAGAAAGTTGATACCAACTCGGTGGAGACAAGTAAACCCGAACGTTGAAGTTAGGACCTCTGTACACGTGGATGTTGTCTGCTCATAGCGTGTTGAAGGGCGTGCCGATGTAGAGTGCAATCAGCTAATTCTCTTTACCGTGCTGCCCACTCAATCCGAGCAGGCACCCGATCTGATCTCAGGAGTGCTCAGCGCGAATTCCGCCAGTTCGTCTCGAGACGGCAGTATTTCCGCTAGCTTTCCCTTTTCCTACATGTCACAGGAAGCTACGGCTTTTCGGTTACTTGACCGATGGAAATTTACACTGGGGTATGGGATTCATTATTGAACGTGCTGTGGTTCTGACGATACCGGAGATATAATGAAAAAAGAAAAATAAAAGGGAGGAAGAGTTTAGTAATCGGTAGGAAGTGAAGGTCGGGAGCTGCGTTCGCCGAAGGTTCTGTTGCCGTGCTCTGTCACTCCCGGTTTCTAAACTAGTTTTATTCTACCTGCTGCCATGTTCTCTGATGAGCGCCAATTCTATAGTGTCATGATGGAAAACACTGCGACTGCCTCCGGGAAGAACTTAGATATTATGTTTATCAATTAATGGAATAATTGACAGAAACGGACATTTCTTTACACTGATGAACTGTTGCTTGAACTTGGTCTTCGTTACCCCATAAATAAAAGTGTTTGTGCAGCAACTTAATGTCAGCAACATCTCTCCGGAGTTGTTCTGTGCGTTATGTGTGGGAATCCCGGGATATCTCCTGCGTTCCTGATATACACATCTGCTCCAGGGTGGGGAGCAGGTGGTCGCAGTGATCTGGTGTCTGGCACTCTGGTAGCATGGAAGAACAGAGAGATGAAGAGGACTGCGGTGGTGATGGAAGATGAAATAGTCAGAGGAACAGAGGCTAGATTCTGTCGACTCGACAGTGGCACCTGGACGGTATGTTTCTCCGAGGCGTCAGGGTCAGGGAAGTCTCTAATCGCTCCAAGGCATTCTCACGGGGGAGTGTGAGTAACCAGAAGCCGAAATACGTCTGACCACCAATAACATACACGGGGAAATAAGCAGACACTGAAGAGAGATTTTATGGAGCGAGACAGAAAATGGACAAACAGGACATTCAATGTAGTTATATCTAGACCACTGCCTGTGCACTCGCCAGTGAAGGTAAGGATAGGATGATCTGACAGGTGCATGTGTGGCTGAAGAACTGGTGTAGGAGGGAGGGATGGATTATCGGGATCGATTATCGGGATCTTTATTTTTAAGGAGACATCTGTGGAGGCCGGGTTATTTGATATATAAAAGGCAGAAATTAATAGATACTTGATTAATCGGGCATGAAGGGTTACGAGAAGACAAGATTGGTCTGAGAGAGATCGGAGCAGACTCGATTATCCAACTGGCTTAGAGCTTTTTTCGTATATGTTACGGTCTTATTGTCTAAAACAGAGCTAGACCGGAAGGGTCATTTGGGAGACAACCCGACAGGACGCGTCTGATCGCAGAGTGTCAGCAGAGGATGGAAACGGGAGGGATTCGGCGAAAGGTATTTGCCGGGGAGGGAGTTGAGTGATGATTGCAGAACGCAGCAGAAATTGGACAAGGGGCATGGATAGCGAGGGTGGCACTTCACATTGGTTTAGAGCGGAACAAGTTTCAGGCTTGAGCGCGGCACGGGCTCATTTGTTCTCTCATGTAGTTGCATCCACTAGTTAAAGTGGAGACGGGTGCATACTTAAATGATGGAGGAGCTGTGGGCGATGGGGTCCGGCATAGGAGAGGAGCTGAGACATGGGAGGATTAACCATGGTCATGCAGATTGCCAGCGCTAATTTAGGGGCCGTTCGGCCTCCTGTGCTTTGCTCTGCTGCGAGTACCGGAACAACCACAGGGTCGGTCCATTGCAGTTCGCAGGCAGCCTGTGTGCTCCGCGTCCCTCACTGTGTTAACGAGATGGGTGGACAGTCAATCTCCCAGAAGTGCTACTCCTCCCTGAACTCTCAGTGATCAACCCTCCGACGCTCCACCCGTTCCTCAAGGGGCCACTGCGCAGGATCGGAAAGGGTACAGAAAGTTGCAGTCTCAGCTAAATTGACGTCGGGCATTGTCCTCTCTCGCTCCAAATGCATCTTCGACAGGCGATGATCAGAGATAGGGCATCGATCACTATGTATCCCCATCACCCAGGACACGCATTCTTCTCATTGCTACCGTCAAGGGGGAGTTAACGGTGCCTGAACACCCACATTCAACATTTCAGACACAGTTTCTTACCCTCCGCCATCAAATTTCTGAATAGAAAATGAGTCCATATGTACGCCCACATAATTTCCCTCCCTTTATGAACGTATACATTGAAAAATACGTAATTAATATTAATATATATTTCTCAATGTAATTTATTCTTTTATAATTTTGTATTTTCTGTCATAGTGCCAAAGGACAACAAATGTCTAGATATGCGCCAGAGATATTAAACCTGATTCTGGCATCCACACCGTGAAACACACGGCGCTCCCTCCCGGGACCCTCGGTCATAAGACTCTCCGAACTCATCCACATCCCCCGACCCCCATCACTTCCACAGTCACGCCCAGTCACAGCCCCCTTCTCAGATCTGTTACTAATTACGTCTCCGAGCCCCTCGTCCACCCCAATCCTTTCCCTCTAAACAATTATCATCCCCTCCGACAGCAACATCACCTCCAACGGCATCCACACCACGCCCCTCCCTGGCCCCTCATCGAATGTCCCCTCTCCACACGCTGATTCCTTAATATCACTGTTCTCTGATTCTCACACCTCCCATTCCAGATGTCACTGTCTCTCTGCAAGATACCGTTATGGGTTTGGTGCTTCGCCCCGAGTAGATTGACAGCCGTGCGAAAGGATGGAGGTGGTTAAGAGGGGGAATGTTGTGGGTATGGCGTCTGTCCAGTGATAGCTGGTAAGTCTGGCATTACCCCACGGACAGGTTATCCTCCTGCGCTCTGACTGTCCGAGCCATCAACTCAGACCTATCTAACCTCACGGCATGTGATACCAATATGGTGGGAGAGACCATTTGGGCTGTAGGCCCACGTTAGTAATGTGACTGCTCGCATTTTCCCTGACGGTGTACCGCTCCGGTTCCACACGACCCTCCCCACACCCCAGGCGGCGTCACTATCAGCTGACAGTTTTCCACAGAGTGGCTCAGTGTTGGAAGGGAAGAGGGGTGAGCTGTTAGTGTGGGTGTGTCAGCATGCTGTTTTCACTGCCCTAGGAGCTGGTTATTCCCGGTGGGGCTGAATGTACCTTCCCAATGAACAGTCGGATTTGACAGCAGCGAGCGTTTGACAAGAGATGCAGACCAAGTTAATGCAAACAGCGTTGGCTTTATTGATTCATGCAGTTAATTTGGGAAATGGTTATACCACCGCGGGACAGCTGTCAGAAAGGCAGTGTGGTCAGTAATGAGCTCCGAGAAGGAGCTGCCACATGCCGTGGAAAAAGAAATAATAGAACCCCTTCTACCATCAGAGTACACGAGAGTGTTTACAGTTACATCAACACAGGAAGTGGATCATTTCAAACATCCGCCGGCTGTTCCGCCCAGTATTTACTCAGCTCTGGTGCCGAAAACCTGTGCGGTCTGACAAAAGTGGCCCGTGTCTCTTGACTTTCCGCCGTGCACTCGCATAAGAGACACAGACATCCACTCGAACCTGAAACGTCAGTCTGGGATTCCTCGCGGTTTTGGACGTGTTCACTATCGTACTGTTACGCCGGGAATGAAAGAGATCCTAGGAAACGTCCAATCTGTCTGGTAATCGTGACAAATAGAACCAGGCCGACAAGGTAATATCATTTCTGGGCCACATCGCATTACAAAGGTCAGATAGTCCTGTGTCAGCCGAAGGACCACAGTTGCCAACGTCCCAGAACTGGGCTCCGAATACAGCCACTCTGCGGCCCCTGTGAGAGTAGGTGATGATCCCACACGGGTTGGTCACGGGTATTCGATGTCTGGCATTACCCCACGGGTGAACAGGCCAGTGCTGAGATTACTGAGTGCCGGTGTTGGGAGTGAATTCACAGTGGAGAACATGTAGAAAGCGGCGTTTAACAGGAAGCAAGCGGAGGATCCAAAGCGTCCTCGTTGGCCTCACGGGGCCGGGCAGTCGAATCCGCCGGTGGCAACGAACCATATCTCCTGACTGAAAGATATAACAGAGAGTTGAGGGGAATCTTCCTGAGTGTGGAAGAGCAGTCCCTTTACTGAAAGTATTGTTCTCTTCATCATTAAACCGGTCCCCCCTCCTCCAAAGAAAAAAAAAACAGCGGCGTCACAGAAGCAACGGGTGACTTATTGCTAGAATTTTCTAAGCTAGAAACTCCCGTGTCTGTAGTCTGACTTCCTACTCCCATGGGATTCTTTGTTTCCGCCCTCACATCCCTTCAATATTGTAGTAACCACAGGTGTACACAATCCTGCAGGTGAAGTGTAAACAACATGATGAACAGTTGTAAGGTGACCTCCCAACTCTGGGTGCCAATGGTTTTACAGCTGCAGGGCAACGGGTCAGACATCTTCACCATCTCTCTGTCTGTGTCTCCAATCCTACCGATCCACCTACATTTTTCCAGAGGGATCCATTATATGTCACCTTTCAGCTACCTTACAATTTGGGACCGTGTCAGACCTCTTGTCTATCTGTTCAAAACACCTGGTCAAATTTATGGAACGTGATTTTCCTTCTACAAAGACACCCTGGCTATGCCTAATCACTCCAACCTTTCAAATAGAGGTGGATCCTGTATCCCAAAACCCGCTTCGGTAACTACTTCGCCTCATGAACTGGAGGGAAATCTTGCAGACAGGTTTGATAGAGGTGGCGGGGAACGGAAACATAATTCAGGAGGGGAATGGGATATGTCAGAGGAAAAAAAAACCAGTGGCGAATTGGGACATTGTGAGGAAGGAGAAGCGGTGAACCTACAGATAGTAGGTTGGATTGTACTGCGCCTATTTTAATGCGTGAAGTGTGGGAACAAGGGAGATGTATTTCGAGAGCAGCTCAGTACATGGAACTACGGAGTTATGGACATAACTGAGGCTTTGTTGTTACAAAGGCAGGAATCTCTTCTGGATGTTCCAGTGCTTCTATGTTTCAAACGGGACTGGGGGAAAAGTGCAGGAGTTGGATAATCTCACAGCAGCACAAATGGAGGAGTCGTGATCGGATCATTCAGTGAGTCAATGTGGATGGAGGCAGAATCCGGAAGAGTAGATATGCTATTGTAAGTATGAAGTAGACAGACCAGTTAAATAGCCAAATAACGACCGAGGAACAATTCAGGAGATTGATTTTGGAAATATGTAAGCATAAAGACGTTTATTATTGTAACATTAACTTCCCTTATATTGACTGGAACCTCCTTAGAGAAAAAGGTTTAGATTGGCAGAATCTGTTCGAGGAATAGGAAGAGACGGTATTATAAATCAGTTGATTGGTGGGAGAGTGAATTACGATGCTATTAGTCAGGAAGTTGGAAACGTAAATTGGGAATAGATATACACAGGGTAATGCACAACTGAACTGTGGAATTTTTTTTTTAAAGGAAGAGCTAGCATTTTCTTCTGGATAGGTTTGCCCATTGAGACAGGGTCGGCAATGGTAGAGTAAAGGGGTCATGGTTGATAAGAGATAGTCCAGAGAGAGGAAGAAGCAGAGTTAAGATTTACGAAGCAGGGATCAGAGAGGTTTCAAATGAACTACAAGTTAGCCAGACAGGAGCTTAGAAACCTAAGACCATTTACACCTATGTGAAGATCAGATGGATGATTGCGTAGGACCGATCAGGAATAACAGAGGAAATATGCGCCTGAGGTCGGCTCAGATAGTGAAGGTCCTTAATGTATATTTTCTTTCAGTGTTCACAATTGAGAGGGAATTTTTCAAATGTGAGCATGATGTAGAAGAGACTGATATACTTGAACATATCGATGTTTAGAAGAAGGATGAGCTGAAATTTTCGAGAACATTAGGGTACATAAATTCCTATTGCCGGAGGGGATGTATCCCAGTTTTCTACAGGAAGGGACGGAAGATACTGCTGCGCCTTCGGTAATGACCTTTCTGTGTCATCTGGCTATTGCAATAGTATCACAGGATTGGACGTTGCCAGCTGTTATTCCTTTGACCAAGGAAAGAAACAGGGAAAACGCTCGGAATTACAGACCAGTAGGCCCAACGTACGTGCTGTTGGAGGATATATTTCGTCAGTATCTCTGGACAGTTGATGAACGATGGTGTAATCATGGCTGAGAGAGGGGCAGGACATGTCTCAGGAACAGAATCTAATTGTTAATTACAAAGCACACTGATGAAGATTTTAGGAAAACTTTCTCAGCTATGGGCGGCAGACAAACATGGCTACTATAGATAGAACTAGCTTACCCACAGAAAACAGAGTGTGGCAACAGGTGGAGGTCGGTGACCAGTGGTGTTCCGCAGAAATCTGTTCGGGAAGCGGGTGATTAGGCTGTTCCATTTCCAGATGACATTTTGGGACAGTGTGGATTGTGATGTAGGTTACAACAGGGCAATGAGGAATGCAAAGTTGGGCTGAGAATTGGCAACTCTGAGCTCAATGTGGAAAAGTGTGAAGTGATACACTTTGCAAAGTCGAATTTGAATGCAAGATGCAGGGTTCATGATAGGTTCATTATCAGTGTGCAAGAACAGAGTCATCTTTAGTTTCACGCTCATAGACTCATCAACGTTGACACGCAAGTTGAATAGGTTGTTATGAAACTGTATGAGATGTTGGCCTCAATCGTCGAGGAGTTGAGTTCAAAGCCGCGAGTAATGTTGCCGCTCATTTAAACTTGGGATATTGTGCTCAATTCCGGGCGCCTCATTACAGGAAGTATGTAACAGCTTTCGAAGCAGAAAAACTGAGATTTACCAGTAAGCTACCTAGACTAGAGGGATATTCATATGAGGATAGGTTTAGCAGAGCTATGGCTTTTCCTTTTAGAGCGAAGTGGGTGAAAGGCGACTGCATAGGGTTGTATAAGTTAAACGGCATAGGTCATGTGGATGGCCAAAGTCATTTTTCCCAGTGTGGAAATAACTACCAAGAGATATAATTTTGAAGTATTTAGACGGAGGTATAGGTGCTGCTTGGCGTATGTATTTACACATAATGATGGGTGTGTGGAACGCGGTGTCAGGAGTCCGGTAAGAGACATATCTATCAGGTACATTTAAGAAACTCTTAGACACATGGATAATAGAAAAAAAAGACGGCCCTGTAGGAATGATGATCTTGAGTCGGCAACAATCAAGGATAAAGAACGAACATAGAGGTCTAATATTGTATATTTTCTGTTCCTGACCAACCGTCAGCATGAGCACCCACCTGATACCGCAGCGTCTCTGATTCCTTAACTGACCCGATCACAGTCACAACATTCCCCTGCACTTACCCTTGCGACAAACGACGGAACATCCTTGAATCCCTAATCGTGGTTGTGGAAAAAACAAATAAAGAATTAGAGACCGCACATCAACCAGTTAACTGTGACCAACTCTTCCCTTATCACTGCCACCCGACGCCTGAACCCTTCCAAAGATGCTCAGCGGCAGTGCCGGGATACGAGCCCACCTTCCCTCTGGGCACACTGACCCCTTAGAAGTCAACATCAAGTTCAACAATCCCGCCAAATTCCTTCCCTCTATTGATGCCGGAACCGGAGAGTTCTCTGGAACATTGACCGAGCTTCTCTCTCGGGACACACAGTATAGCCTTTCTCACCATTTCACCCCTCAGAGGAGCAGTGTGATAAGTGAGCCTTCCATCTGACAGCGCCAGACCGTTCCCACCATTCCGTAGGCACGGACATCCAACCGATACTGCAGCGGCTCTGGTTCATTTACCGCCCCGCTCGCACACAGAACATTCCACATCCATTTACACTCTTTTACCTAAAGCTACAGACCTGTTTCAAGGATCAGATGAAGGTATAAAATTAGCGAGAGACTCTCAGCTCAATGATAGATGTAGTTTTGAAGAATGAGCTGGAAAATCATGGACCATTGAACGGCCTGGTTAGAGTAGCTGGAGAGAGGAAGTTTCCTACGGGGGATTGGGGATTGGAGCAGAGTGCGTAGCCTAAGAGAGGACGAAGAATTCCTTTGGCTAGAACATAGAAGATAGAATAGTACAGAACAGCGCAGGCCCTTCGGCCGCAATGTTGTTGTCGACTCTTAAACCCTGCCTCCCATATAACGACCCACCTTAACAGAACATGCTGTAGTACAGCACAGCACATGAGGATCAGAAGATGCTGAATTTGAAGAATTCATTGCCATTGATGTGGAGGCCATGTTTGTGATTTTATTTAAGGTGGAGTTTGATCGGCTTTTGATTCGTAAAGGTAACAAAGTACAGAGATTAAAACAGGAGAAATGAGGCGAGCGGGATAACAAATTAGGGAAGATAACATGGTGGAGAGTCTCGATAGGCCGAATGGTTCAATACTTCTCCCACATCTCATTATCTTATCGAAAACTAATTATAAATCGCCCGTGTACCGCTACCTGCTGCTGAGATTTTTGAGTCATTATTGAGGGTGAATCTTGTGATAAAACAATCTCAGGCCAGCAGTGTTTTGTACAGGGGAGATCTTGACTGAGAAATCTGTCCGGAAAATTTGAAAAGCTTAAGAATTTATTGCAGGGCTCTGTGATCGAACAGCATTCAGCCATTCACTTTTAGAGTCGAGGACAGTCGTTCAAACGGTCCCTTCCCTTTGAAAGAGCAGCGTGAGGAGATGGGGTTCACCACGGGAGAGTTTCCACCCCTCTGTCAGCGTGAGCACCCTAATGATACATTGCCTCTGATTTATTTATCACCTCGCTCACAGAGACAATCTTCCTCATGCTTTTAGTCGCCAATTCCGAGCCTTTGGCCGCTAATTGTTTTTTTGGCGTCAGAATCTGAAGAAGTCTCAGTCGTGTGCAGCGAGGTGAACCCGGAGACGTGGTTCACTGCTCGCTCAGCAGGATGGACACAATGCCGCCTTGCACAACACGGGGATTCATGGTGCCTTCATGCGAGGTATTGTCTTTAGATGGGACAGTAATAATGGTCTGAATCTGACAGTGCATGAAGTTACTTTGCAGGAAGGTGGGACAAAGATGCTGTCTAACTGTGTCTGGGCATCCAAAACGGGACACTACATGGTGGCTCTGCTTTATGCTCTCCGTTGTCTCGGAGCACCAGCAATGAAATTCAGATCTTTTGCCCGGGACAGGGATTGGGAGAGGGAAGAGTGGTTGTTGTTTAACCTGGGTGAAATCTCGTGTTTCACTTTCCAGTGCTGTATCTGCATGGGGTTAAGATATTTGCTATTGGTGATGTGGTGAGAGTGATGGATTCACCCTCGGAGTAAGTGTTCCTCACACCACGGGAGTGGGGTTGTCCTGTGTGGAGACATCCTGCTGTCATTGGATAATGGGAAACTGTGGGTTTGGATGAGGAAGATGTGCACATGATATGTTGGCTCCCGAAACATGGCTACAGCACATTCTAGGAAAGTGTTAATTAGACTGCCTGGTAATCTTTCTTCTGGAAAACACTTGTGAGAGAAAATCCTCAGCCCGTTGGCCAATGATCGCACAAAAGACCCAACTAAACGCCTCGCTGTGTGACCTACCCCAAGCAGGAATACACGAAGAAGTTGGAATTGTTGACAGGGACATTCTGCTCAGTGAGCGTGCGGTTGAAATCCGGTGCGTCGATCATGGCATGCCTAAGGTTAATCCTGGCAAACACATCCATCATCGGGAAAGGAGCGATAAACACCTGAAAGATGCAAACACAGTAAAATGGGAACAGGGAAATTCCAGTTCACCAGCCCCCCCTCTCTTGGCCCTGTTCCATTCAATCAAGTGTCAAGTCATATCTGAGATCACTTTGCAGTTCCACTCGCAGCCCAGCTTCCGGACCCGCGATACTTTCCCCTGCAGCCCCTACACCTCTTCTCCCTTCAGCATCCCGGAACAGAAACAACCCGTTAGAGACACACCCACCATGGCTCACTGCATCTACCTCAGGTTCAGATTCAGATACACTGATTGATCACACTTCCTCGCCTTTTTTCAGACCGGCCTGTCGCTTCCTCAAAGAATACCTGCATATACCTGGAGCAGGTTAAGACCTACAAGTATCTGGGAGTACAGTTAGACGAGAAGCTAGACTGGACTGCCAACACAGATGCATTGTGCAGGAAGGCACAGAGTCGACTGTACTTCCTTAGAAGGTTGGCGTCATTCAATGTCTGCAGTGAGATGCTGAAGATGTTCTATAGGTCAGTTGTTGAGAGCGCCCTCTTCTTTATGGTGGCGTGTTGGGGAGGAAGCATTAAGAAGAAGGACGCCTCACGTCTTAATAAGCTGGTAAGGAAGACGGGCTCTGTCGTGGGCAAAGTACTGGAGAGTTTAACATCGGTAGCTGAGCGAAGGGCGCTGAGTAGGCTACGGTCAATTATGGAAAACCCTGAACATCCTCTACATAGCACCATCCAGAGACAGAGAAGCAGTTTCAGCGACAGGTTATTATCGATGCAATGCTCCTCAGACAGGATGAAGAGGTCAATACTCCCCAATGCCATTAGGCTTTTCAATTCAACTGCCAGGACTTAAGAACTTTTTTTTTAAAGCTATTATTAATGCTTTTTGAGTTAGTGATTTAGATGCATATCATATTATTACTGAGTTAAGTATGTATGTAATTAGTTTTTGCTACAACAAGTGTATGGGACATTGGAAAAAATGTTGAATTTCCCCATGGGGATGAATAAAGTATCTATCTATCTATCTATCTATCTATCTATCTATCTCTATCTATTTGTCAGGCATGATTTCCCATTAAGATAATCATGCTATGTTCGTCCTTTTGCACCGTGTGCATTTAAGTAACCCCAAACTCTTCCTTCATATTGGACAGCAAAAGCATCTTGAGGTGCCGAATTCCAACACCCTCCTGGAAAACATTGACATTATTCGGTGCTGACAGATCTCTGGGACTTAATCTCAAACACCTGAACCAACTCCAGTTCATCCTCCTGGTCAAGTACTTGTGTCTGATTTCAGCAGCTGATAAAGAAGTAACCAACAGACTATTCCACAGGGCTCCTTCCTGAACAGCTGCCTCTCTAGAGATTGGGGGGGTGGGGGGTCAGACATAATATAACGTATTGACAGCTTTCAGCTGGTACTCACTCGTGTTTCGGTTGCTGTTGGGGGATTGTCTCTGAGCTCTTCGGGAAGCAAAATGTAGATTGCAAGCACTCGAAAACCGGTCAATGAAACGAGAACTTGTCCAGTGTATGGGATCCACATCTCTAAGGGTTTTGTAGAATGTTATAATACTTCATACAGTTCTTTGGAAACACTAATGTACTTAAGCATTAGTTTCAAAATAGAACCCTACTTTCCGCGATGTTATGACGTCATTGTAGCCTATTTTAAGATCAATCAGAATCTTCACTCCCACACAGAACTCCATATGCTTATCAAGGAGTTTCCTAAGTGATCTATTGTGCCTACCTCTGACACCACCCCGGGCAACACACCACACGCCTTCTCAATAACCATGTCAATTTCTGCTGCAGGTTAGATGGATCTATGGTGTGGATCCCAGATTTCCTTCTACAATCTAACTTCACACTTGTCGGCCTTTAACAACACTTGCCATTTCTCAGCCCACTGCCACATCCTGTCACTGTCTGCTGCAGCTGACAGCAATTCTCTACATTATCTCCAAGTCAGCAAAGCTTCTTGTCATCTGTGAGCTTAATATCCCAACCTACACTGCCTCATCCAGTTCATTTCAAGTCGTGGAGTCAGCGGATCATTGAAGAGAACAGAACAGAAACAGGCATTCGGCCTATCTGCTCCGTGTTGAACGAGTTAAACTGCCTGCTTCCATCGACCAGCACCGGGACACTAACCCTTCATACCCCTCCCATCTATGTAAGTGTCCGAACTTTACTTAAACTTTGAAGACAAGCTCGCATGCACCACTTCTGCTGCCAGGTCTTTAAACATTGCCATAACCTTTGAGTAAAGACGGATCCCATTAAACTTTTCACCTTTCACCCTTACCCTCTGCTTGTATTCACACCTAGCCTCAGTGGAAAACGCCTGAATGGTTCAACCTATCTATGCCCATCATAATTTTTAAACTTCTATGACATTTCCTCTAAATATTCTGTATTCCAGGAACTAAAGTCCGAGCCAATACAATTGTCTCTCATAGCTAAGGTCCTCAAGACCACGAATGCCCCTTAAAATTTCTTCTGCCCTCTTTCAATCTTGTTTAAATCTCACTTCAGACAACTTAACTTCCCATTTCCTTTACTCAATTCTATTATTTATTAAGACCAATGTACAAAAATCTTGCATTACGACCCGATCAACCTGTGATGCTACTCTCAATCAATTATGGACCTGTATTCCCAGATCCCTTTGGTCTGCCGCACTCCTCAGCGCCCTGTCTTTCACTGTTTAAGATCTACCGTTATTTGTCCGACCGAAGTGAAAAACCTCGCACTTGACTGAATTAAATTCCATCTGCCGTTTTAAGCACAATTTCCAGCTCGCCCAAATTCCGCTGCAGGCCATGACAGTATTCCTCACTGTCTACTACATTCCTGTTCTTGCTGTGGTCCCTGAATTTTACTAATCGAGTTAACCACATTATCATTCTGATCATTGAGATAGATGGCAAATAACAACGGACACGGCATCAATCCCTACGGCTCTCTACAAGTCACAGGTCTCCAGCCAGAGAGGCAACAATGTACTTCGCTACTCCGCAAAGCCAGTGTCTAATTCAAATTACTAACTAATCTTGAATGCATCGAAACTTCTTGACAAAACGCCCACGCGATCTTCTCAAATGGAATACTGAAATCCATGTATACAATGTTCATAGCCTTGCTTTCATCAACTTTAGGGGTAACGGCCTCGATAACTTAGAGGCAGGAAACTAAGCTGATTAAACTTCATCCATGTCAAAACAAATACTTATGTATCATTTGTTTAGAATACCTTCAACTAATTACAGCAATAACATTACCACTTTTCCACTTGCATCCCTAAGTTGCGACAGGACAACAAACACGTCCTTCTCTGTGAAGATGTTGTCACTTTGCCTCTGTGCTATAGACTCTGTAGTGGTCTACTGACTAAATACAGATGAAAAAGAAAAATCATTTATGATTTCACCACTTCTTTTATCTCCACATGTCTCCATACAGTATTAGTATCCCCAATCATCCCAATCATTCCCTCCCCTTGTCTGTTGGGGAAATCTCATGTACTCCATTGTCGCTCCTGATTCTCTAAAAAAAACCTATTCCATTGCATTAAGGTTACTCCACAAATAGATATGTTGTTGCTATCTGCTTATACGTGATACTCATCTCCACTTTTTCTTACCAAGCGCCTCCACATCTCCAGAAAATGACGGTTTTCTACACTTATCATCTTAAACTTTTACATAAAAGCATTGCACTCTCTCGACGACAATGTTCTAATACTCCAACTTATCAAATACATATGTGTCTGGAACAGTCTGCCCCAGTTGACAGTCGACAGATTGTTTCTGATGTCATCAATATTGGCCGTTTTCCTACCTTCCATGTTTTGCCCAGCGAGATATCGGTACAGCGGTGCGATATCAGTTCTAAGATTGTGGGCGTAGCTGCCGTGTATTCCAACCCAGACCGAGTCATTGTAATGGCGGAACTGTTGAGAGAGAATGGAGTTCTTACTATGCGGAGTTGTAAGAGGGGTTCGGTGATGTGCGTTTCGTGATTGAGGAGCAAGGATGGCACACGACGAGGAAGAACGAAGTGAGCACAGCGACGGATAGAATGTCATGGCACTGAGCAGCGTAAGGACTTAAAGTGGCACAAGTACCTCTGAACAGGTACACTCGGCACTCCGCACATGTATCAATAGACCCTTCGTGGACTGAAGGTACCCTGGCAAAGCGGCAGCGTATTGTAACACCCAACGTAGAGTTTTATAGCACTCGCAAATGGGTTCAATTCCCCACCGTCCACATCATCATTCTCGGCTGTAAAGAATTCTCCGTTCTCCCCGTGATCGCGTGGGTTTCCTCTGGGTACTCTGGTATCCTCCCATATTACAAGGACGTATTGGTCATGGATAGTCATTTGTGGGAAGATATGTTGGCACCCGAAGCGTGATGATCCATGTGAACTGCCGAAGCACATCCTCAGAATGTGTTGGGCGCAAATGATAACGACGGATTCACTGTCTGGAACAAGGTAGCTGTGACAAATCAAACATAGAACAGGAACATAGAGAAGTAGAGGGACCGGCCTGACACAGTACTGTGTCAGGTCAATTAAATTTGTAATCATCTGGCTGACTAAACTAAGTCCCTCTCTCTTCACATTGACCGTACCCTAACATTTTCCTTCAGGTGCCTGTATAAACGCCATGGAAAAATCTCTAATGTATCTGTTTCCACCAGCATCAAAGGGATGAAAGGGTTACCTTATGATGAAGGTCTGGCAGCTCATGAGCTGTATTCCCTGGAGTTCAGAAGAATGAAGGGGGATCTCCTAGAAACATTTAGAATGTTAAAAGGCCTGGACAGATTAGATATGGTAAAGTTATTTCCATGGTAGAGGACTCCAGAACAATTTGGCACGGCTTCAAAATTGAAGAAAGTCCTTTTAAAACTGACATGAGGATAAATTACTTTAAGCAGAAGGTGGTAAATCTTTGGAATTTGTTGCCACGAGCGGCTCTGGAGGCAAAGTCATTGGGTGAATTTAAGGCAGAGATAGATAGGTTCTTGATTCGGCAGCGCTTTCAAGGGTATAGGTTGAAAGCCGGGCAGTGAGGATGACTGGGAGAATTGGATCACCCCATGTTTGAATGGCGGAGCAGTATCGATGGGCCTAATGGCCTACTTCTGCTGATATACTTTATCGCCTTATGGTCTATCAACGTAGATCGCACACTCGAAGCATTCAGCGCACTCGGGGTGACAAACCTTGTCCGTACAATCTCACGGAGAAATAGAGAAGTACAGCACAAGCCCTTCAGCACATCTAATCCATGCAATGACCATTCAAACTGCTTCTCCAATCGACCTTCACCGAGACCAAAGACTTACATAACCTCATCGTCATATAACGATCCAAACTTTTCTTAAACGTTCACATCGAGTTCGCATGCCTCGCTTGAGCTGGGAGCTTATTCCATGCTCTCACGATCCACTCGGTGAAGTGGTTTCCCCTCATGTTCCTTTTAAACTTTTCAGCTTTTCACACTCAACCCAGGACACTGGTCATTGTCCCACGCAACACCAGTGGAAAGAGCCTGCTTGCATTTACCCAATTGACACCACTCGTAATATTGTAAACATCTTTCAAAACCACTCTCAATCTTCTGTCTTCTAAGAAATACTGACAAAACCCTTTCAATATTTCCTTAAAGTGCAAATGTTCTGGACGCAGCAATATCTTCGTAAGTGTTCACTGTGCTCTTTCAATCTTATTTACAACTCTCCTGTATGTCGGTGACCACAACTGCAGACAATAGTCTGAATTGGGCTTCACTAACGTCTGGAACATCTTCAACACAAAATCTCATCTCCTGTACTCAATACATTGATTAATAAAGGCCAATGTGCTGAACGGTTTCTCTAGGACCCTATCTACACATGGCGACACATTCAACGATTTATGGACCGTATTGCAGATCGCTTTGTTCTACCACACTCTTCAGTGTCCTGACGTTCACCGTGTAAGGCTTACTGTGTTTAGTCCTGCCATAGTGTATCGCCTCACACTTGTCTGCATTAATTTCCACCTGCCATATTTTAGAGCATTTTGCCAGCTGTTGTATATCCCACTGGAGCCAAGATAGTCTTCCTCGCTGTCCACTACAATCCCAGACTTGGTGTCATTGGCATTTTGCTGACCCAGTTAACCACATTATCATCAGCTGCGTTGATATGGATGAAATAAAACAACAACAAACACAGCACAGTCTATAACACATCAATACGCCCAGGTCACAATCTGAGAGGCAGCTATCTACTGCCACTATCCGGTGTCTCCCACAATGCCTTACCTTCATACATTTTCCTGGTAAGTTCCTCAAAAAACTCGATAATTTGGTTAGGAATAACCTACCAGGCACGACGCCATGCCGACCGTAATTATTTAGTCAACTGATATCCAAATACTCCTACATCAGGTCCCTTGGAATACTTTCCAGTAACGTTTCCTCAGTTGATGTCAGAAATTGCGGCCTAGAATTTTGTGGTTTATGTTTAAAGTCTTAAAAATAGTCTTAAAAATTGGTTGTCCTCTCCTCCTCTGGTATCTCTCCAATTGCAAAGGATGTTTTAAATGTTTCTGCTCGGGCCCAAGCAATATCTGAGATGGCTGCCTGTGGCATCCGAAGGAGCACATTGTTAGGTCCTGGGTATTTATCCACCCTAGGATGCCTCAAGTTGGAAAAACCCTCTTCATCTGTAATCTGTACAGAACCCATGATGTTTCTGCCGCTTTGCCTCGCTTCCATAGAATCCGTGTACACAACTTCAGGAAAAACAAATGCATAATAGGTTCTTAAGATCTCCCCCATCTGTTTTGGCTGCACACATGGATTCTAATCTTCCAGTGTGGCAATTTTGGCCCTTGGCAATCCCATTGTTTTTAAAATATCTGTATAATTGCTGAAGATTCACCTTGTCTGCTAGTTATGCCTGCGTTTAGCCCTCCTGAATCCTTCCTCAAGTGTTATCTTTCAATTCCTATACTCCATAATCGCTTACCTGGCTATAACTGTGACGTACTTTCTTTTCGTTTTCTGAATCAAGGCCACAGTAACTTGTGAAAACCAAGATTTGTTTTGGTCCGGTCCGGAGTATGCATTCCAGGTCATGATCCGGTCCGCGGATACCAGACTCCGGGTCTTGCAGCCACCCCTCCTGTCACCCTTAAGCCAAATAAGATCATCTTGGCTTAAGGAGGCGCACCTGTTGCCTATCAGCTGGCAGGGACTCTGGTACCGAGTCTGGTTGGGTGGGTGGGTTTCCCTGCTCTAAACCTGCTTTGTCTTGTACAAGCTGGTTTGCCATGTTCCGAGGTGTTTCGTCCGATCGGCCCTGTTCGTTCCGGTCGTCCCGGCTTGGAGTTCCCACGGTCTCATCCTCAGGTTCTGTGAGTCAGCCTTGGAGTCACCCCGGACCAAGTTCCCTTCCGATCCCTTGCCTCCGTCGGGTAGCAGGCCGGTCTGCCGTTGCCCGGCAAGGGGACTCTGTCCCCTTCCTACCCCTCACCTCTGATGGGTTGTGCCCATTACCTGCCCAGGTGTCCTGCGTCTTGCCCCGGACACCGTGTTCCCGCCCGGGAGGCGGCCCTGCCCAGGAGTGATGCAGCCACCCAGGCTGCCCTCCTGCCTTGCCACGAGCTCTTTCTGAACCCCAGGATTACCTAGCATGCCCTGTCTCTTTCGCACGCCCTGATCTCCCCATCTGGTTCTATCCTTTAGTTATTCCTGTCCTGCCCCTAGTACTTCAGTGCCTGCGTCCTGCACTTGGGTCCACCCTCCTGTCCCCCCTGTGACAGTTTTTCTGCACTTGTTACCCTCCCCTCTTGTTCTGACAAGCACATAGAAGTTTTGTACTCTCAACATGTTGTTTTTGAAGTCCTTCCATGTACAGACAAAAAAAAATCACATTTGACGGCCTCCTACATATTTCTTTTTAACGCCTATCACGTACAATACATGCCAGCGTTACTTATCAAACTTTTAAACCCTTACTGACATCTCCTCAGCTACCGCTGCTGCAAAGAAAGCATTCCGAGTGTGCGCAAATTCCTACTGGAGCACGGACCCACTGATTCAGTAAACATCCCTGTAAAGCTCCTTCGTACCCTCTCCCAAAGACACATCTTTCTTATAGCCCTTAATTTACCCTTCACCCTTCCCTCCCTGGGGGAAGTGGGGCCAGGGTGGGTAGTCAGCAGGCTGCAGTTCTCCAGCTGCGTCTGACTCCCCGGGTGCTGAGGGATCAGCAGCTCCAGGGTTCAGAACCAATGACGGCGGAGCGGAGACAATTCGTCCCTACGGCCTGAGGAAGAATGACGTGGACGGGAATCTGCACGTGGCGGTGTAGGGTAATTAGAGGCTCAGATGTCAACAGTGAGCAATGATCTGTGACAGGGAGATTCTCTGGGAAACGGATGTAGCTGAAGGAGAGACGGGACTTCCGGGGGAAGGAGGAAAGGAAAAGTAACAGTCAGCGATCACATTACCTGATAATCCGCAGTGGTGCAGAGGACATCATATCCCAAGCAACGACTGGAAACAAAAACACAATGAGAGAATCAGAAGCTCAATAGACAATGCAAACAAACATCCCACACATTCCACAAAACAGTGGATTCTTTGATGTGTGCCATCAGAAGAGAAGGGCTCTCAGATCAAACCCGACAGTGTAACAAGGTACGACATTAAGAGAGCCGTGCGCTAAACATGGGGGATGCTATCTGGTGAGACGCTGGTTTGTAGAAGGACGCCGTGCTGGATAGGGGAGCGTGAATGTATTTTGTTAAAGGAGCTTGGTTCGTAGCTCTCATATTGTCTGTTGCAGAGTGTCTACAGTTACTGATGTGGCTCAGTACAAATGTTTAATCCAACTACTCAGTTGTGGTTCTTGCCTCGGTTTCCGTCGCAGGGAGAATCAGGATTTAAGCGATATGGATTGAAGAGACGAAGTTTATGAATGGAAACCGGGTAGGGGAGGGCGGCTGGTCCCGGAAAACTGATTGAAGGAGGGAGGCGAGGCAGGCAGTGCCTGGTCGGAGGGAGTGCAACACATGGAGGCAGCACTGGCAGGGATACAAGGAATCGGGATAGAGCGGCAGATGGTGAAACTGCGGCAGGAAAGGAATTTGACTCTCGTCTTACTCTTTGCTCAAGCCTTCCACGCTGGCCAGCGAGGCGACAAGCAGAAACACGGGCAGCATTGTTACCCTATGAGAAACAGAAACAGTCACTATCCAGTATTTGCCACGGCCATAAGGCCATTCACAGGGTTATACAGCAAACAGCCCATCGGCCTGTCGAGCCAGTTCTAGTACTCAACATCATTGTATTGCGAAATAATTCGTACTTTGGCTATAATCCCACAATTTTAACTGGCTCATCTCGGTACAGGGGATGGAGTGTCAGTGTATCTCTACCCAAGCACTATCCTTCCCACTGCACCGCAGCGGATTCTGGTTAGCATCCTCGACAGCAGGAGAGCCAGCCCTAGTTTATTCCGGTCACTTCACAATCCTGGTGAGCCTCTCACTCCACCTCTTAGATCTATATTGTGTGCTACTGAAGCCTCTGCTACATGGGATAACGTTCCCGCCGTGTGAACTATGCATGCCCTCCATAGGTTAGAACACCTCAGGTAGCCTTCTCCACTCCAGGAAAAGACAGTGTTTCTGTCAGAGAGATGGGGAAGGAGGGAGTGCGAGAGAATAGGCGGGAGAGGAAGAGTGATTGAGTGGAATTGGATGAACATGGTAAGGAAGATGTAAGAGCGGGTTGAGGGTAGGGCTGGTCGGACAGAAGGAGAGAGTTTGGTGTGGAGTGTAAAATAAGCTGTGCACTGTACCTCGGTCATGAGATAAACCAATTCAGTCAAATCTCAGCCGAGCAGAGATGTTTCATTTCTCAGGAGCCTTCCCACCTTCTCTGCTGCCCAGACCAACTTACGTTTCTCTCCCTCCTCAGTTCTAATGAAATGTACTTCATCTAATGTCTCTCCCCTTCCTCTCCTGACAGCTCCTGTCTGCCATAAGTATTTATTTATTGCAATTTACAATTTTTCACTCTCACGCTGTGCTGTTGGAACAGAAGAAGAAATTGCACCAAATATGTTATCGATGATACACTTCATTCTGATATTGATTGCCAATGTCATCCCTTGATGATGGAGCAGGTGTCTGATCCAAAACATCTGAGACAGGGAGAACATCCTCGCTGACTCCATCCTGCTGAGACTTTGCCCATTGGAGCGTGTCCATCTGTCTATCCATTTATCTATCGATCTATTGATCTACACATCTGTCGGTCGGTTTATCTGTCTATCTATCAATCTATCAATCTCCCTTTACTTATGTACTTATTGGGAATTTTCTGTCTTTGCACTGTATTGCAGCTACAAAAACACGTTTCACGTCACACAGTGAATGTCAGTGATAATAAATATGATCCCGAATTCTCAAACAAGACAAAACCTGCAGAAGCCGGAAATCAGTGCAACACACACAAAATGCTGGAGGAACTCTACAAAGCAGCAGCATCTATGGGGGGATAAAATGTTTGGTGCAAGAGACAGATTGCCATAGAAGAAAGAAAAAAAATTTGGGGAGGAGCACTAGAGGGAGGTGACAGGCGGGCAAGGATATTAGGTGAGAGGGGGAAAGGGGGATGGGAAATGGTGACAAGGGGAGGGGGCGTGGGGACATCGGTTTTGGTGCCGTCAGGTTGCACCTACTCAAACGGAATATAAGGTGTTGTTCCCCCAACCTAAACGTTGCCTCATCACGACAGCGGAGGAGGCCATGGATGGACATATCGGAATGGGAATGTGAATTGGAATTAAAATCAGTGGCCAGTGGGCGATCCCGTTTGTTCTGGTGGACGGAACGTAAATGCTTGGCGACGTTGTCTCCCAATCTACGTCGAGTCTGGTCAATATACTGGAGGCCTCACCGGGAGCGACAATGGTCTTCATTCTGAGACAGATGTCCATGGAAGAAAGAAAAAAAATGGGGTGTGGGGGGTGGGGGGAGGACTACAGAGAGAGGCGATTGGCGGGAAGCAGATAAGGTGAGGGGCGGGGGAAGGGGATGGGAAATGGTGAAAAGGAATTAAGCGTGCCCTCATCACGACAGTGATTGATGGACGTATCGGTACAGGAATTGGAACTGGAATTAAAATCGCTGGCCACTGGGAGATCCCGCTTGTTCTGGCGGACTGAGCGCAGGTCTTTTTCAAAGCCGTCTCTCAATCTACATCGAGCCTCGTTGATGTACACGAGGCCACACCGGGAGCACAGAACACAATAAAAGATCCCAACAGACTCACAAGTGAAGTGTGGCCTCATATGAAAAGACTGTTTACAGCTCTGAATGTTAGTGAGGGAGGTGTCGGGGCAGGTGTAGTACTTGTTCCGCTTACAAAGATAAGAGCCGGGAGGGAAATTCAGTGGGGAGGGACAAATGGACAAGGGAGTCACGTAGGGGCGATCCGTATGGAAAGGGGGGGGGCTAGAGGAACTATTCCTCGTTCAACCCTGCTACATGTAAACACTCCATCCCCTTCTCTCAATTCCTACGTCACCGCTGCATATGATCTCAGGTTGAGGCTTTTCATTCCAGTGGTCATCCATTTTAATTCCGCTTCCCATTCCCATTGCTGTATGTCCATTCATGGCCCGCTCCGCTGTCGTGATGAGGGCACACTTAGGATGAAGGAACAGCACTTTATATTCTGTACGGGTGGCCTCCAATCTGAAAAACTGAACATCGATTTTTCAAATTTCCAGTAATGCCCTCCAAACGGCCGTCCCTACTCCCCCCCCCACTTTCTATGTCCCATCTCCTTTTCCCTCTCTCACCATATCTCCTTGACCGCCCATCACCTCCCCCTGGTGCTCCTACAATTTTTTTTGTCTGTTTTAAATGGTCCTGTCTCTTTCACATTCCAAGCTAATTTCTTTATCTCCACTCCCTCCCCTCCAGGTTTCACCTAACACCTAGTGTTTCGCTCTCCCCACCCGGCGCCTTTTAAATCTACTCCTCAGCTGTTGTTTTATCTCCAGTCCTGCCGAAGTGTTTTCGGCCCGAATCTCGGACCGCACTTCTTTTTTTCACTGATGCTGTTTGGCCTGCTGAGATCCTCAAGCATGTTTTGTGATTCTCATTCTGGTTATCAATAGAGGAGAAACCAGTTTCCATCCCTCGGGAATTTTCACCAAAGCTGTCAAAAATACGACGGGTACATCAGCAAAATACAATGCGCGAAATTAGACGCGTCGACGTGCCCGGGGAGAAGTACAAGGTATAACTGGGTTAGCGACTGTTCCCCTATGGTGATCTTTATTCTCTGGGTATGGTACAACAGCTCCACTAACTGGGCATCACCAGCAACAGATCTCTTTTCATTTAATAATGACTATGTCTTCTACACCAAAGACGATGCCCTTATAGCTATCCACAGGGTTTTCCATTGCCACCTTCCCACACACTCACTCAGACGCTCCGTATCCCCTTTCATTATCCCACGCCCTGCCCTTCGCTCATACCGTCACTCTGGTGAGTGTGGTCAGAAACCTTGGTAATAGGACCTGTGACACCCCTCAGTTCATGGGCTGACGTCGCTGTGACCTGAGCACCACTGACCGTGATTTTCCTCTTCTCATAGACTGCGCACATGATAGAGATGCATGTAGACCCACTGTTCTTTGTGTGGTTATTAACCGAGTCCCAGGTATAATCTGGGATTCTGACTAATCTAGGATCAGGTAATGGGGGAGACGGTTCGAGCAGTGGTGTGCTCCGTATGCAGTATGTGGGAGGTCAGGGTCAACACAGTTGTCCCTGATGACCACACCTGCAATAGGTGCATCCAGCTGCAGCTCCTATCAGACCGAGTTAGGGAATTGGAGCAGGAGCTGGATGAACTACGGATCATTCGGGAGGCAGAGGCAGAGATAGATAAGAGTTATCAGGAGGCAGTCACACCGAAAAGACAGGAGGTAGGCAAATGGGTTACAGTCAAGAGAGGCAGGGGGAGCAGACAGAGAGAGAAGAGCACCCCTGTGGCCGTTCCCATCAAAAATAAGTATACCGTTTTGGATACTGTTAGTGGGGATGACCTACCAGGAACAAGCTGCAGTGGTCCTGTCTCTGGCACTGAGGTTGGACCCGCGACTAGAAAGGGGAGGAGGGAAGAGAAGAGAGTGGTATTGATAGGGGATTCTATCGTCAGGGGGGCGGATAGGAGATTTTGTGGGGAAGATCGGGAGTCTCGGATGGTATGTTGCTTCCCTGGTGCCGGGGTCCGGGACATCTCAGATCGGTTGCAGGTTATTCTCGAGAGGGAGGGCAAGAATCCAGATGCTGTGGTCCATGTAGGGACCAATGACGTGGGTAGGATGAGTGAGGGGGTCCTGTGTAGGGAGTTCAGGGAGTTGGGTGCGAAGCTGAAGAGCAGGACCTCCAGGGTAACAATCTCAGGATTGCTACCTGTGCCACGTGCGAGTGAGGCAAGGAACAGAAGGATTATAAAGACTAATACGTGGCTGAGAGGATGGTGCAGGAGGGAGGGCTTCAGGTTTGTAGATAATTGGGCTTTGTTCCAGGGAAGGTGGGATCTGTTCCGAAGGGACGGTTTACACCTGAACTGGAGCGGTACTAACATTCTTGCAGGGAAGTTTGCTAGAGCTTCTTGGGGGTTTTAAACTAAGTTTGCAGGGGGCGGGGATCCAGAATGTGAGACAGGATAGCGAGAGGAAGAATAAAGGACAGGTGGGGACTACACGGTTCCGGAATATTAAGTGTGTAGTAGAGGAAGGTGGGGCGGAACAAGTGATAAGGAGGACTCATGTACAGAGGGATGGTCTGACGGAACATGGAGTTAAATGTGTTGAACGAATAAGTAAATTTAGGAAGGATAACAAAATTCTAGGGGCGTATAGCTTGATGGGAGTTCGGGGAGCTGGGTTAAGCACAATAGGCAGCGATTCAAACAGAGAGAGGAGAAATGGGCTAAAAATTCTATATCTGAATGCACGAAGTGTCAGAAATAAGGCGGATGAACTTGAAGCTCAGGTACGAATGGGTAACTATGATGTTGTTGGGATAACGGAGACGTGGCTGCAGGGAGATCAGACCTAGGAAATGAATATACAAGGGTATACGTGCTATCGTAGGGACAGAAATGTGGGCAGAGGGGGTGGGGTGGCCCTGTTGGTGAGGAATGAGATTCAGTCCTTTGCAAGGGGGACATAGGGTCAGGAGAAGTAGAGTCTGTGTGGATAGAACTGAGGAACAGTAAGGGCAAAAGGACCCAAATGGGTCTTGTCTACAGGCCACCAAACAGTAGCATGAATATTGGGTGCAAGTTGAATAGGGAGTTAACATTAGCATGTGGCAAAGGTAATGTCGCGGTAGTTATGGGGGATTTCAACATGCAGGTGAACTGGGAGAATCAGGTTGGTGCTGGACCACAGGATAGGGAGTTTGTAGAGTGCCTACAGGATGCATTCTTGGAACAGCTTGTACCAGAGCCGACCAGGGACAAGACTATTCTGGAACTAGTGTTATGTAATGAACAGGATTTGATAAGCGATCTCGCAGTAAAGGAGCCATTAGGAGGTAGTGATCACAATATGATAAGCTTTTATCTGCAATTTGAGAGGGATAAGGGCAGCTCAGAGATGTCAGTGTTGCAGATGAACAGGGGAAACTATGGAGCCATGAGGGAGGAGCTGGCCGAAGTTGACTGGAAGGATAGCCTAGCAGAAAAGACAGTGGAACAGCAATGGCAGGTATTCTTGGGAATAATGCACAAGGTGCAAAATCAGTTCATCCCCCAGAGAAGGAAGGATTCAAAGGGGGAAAATGGGCCACAGTGCTTGACAAAGGAAGTCAGAGATTGCATAGCATTAAAAGAAAAGGAAATATGACAGAGCTAAGGTGAGTGGGAGGACAGATGATTGGGAAATTTTTAAGGAACAACAGATCTTAACTAAAAAGACAATACGGGGAGAAAAAATGAGGTACGAACGCAAGCTAGCCAGGAATATAAAGGAAGATAGCAAAAGCTTTTTTAGGTATGTAAAGAGAAAGAAGATAGTTAAGAACAATGTTGGGCCCTTGAAGAATGAATTGGGTGAAATTGTTATGGGAAACAGAGAAATGGCAGAAGAATTTAATGAGTACTTTAGATCTGTTTTCTCTAAGGAAGACACAAGCAATCTCCCAGATGTAAGAATGGGCCAATGACATAGGGTAGCAGAGGAAATGAAACAGATTGACATTAGGTAGGAAACGGTGATGAGAAGACTGATGGGACTGAAGGCTGACAAATCCCCAGGTCCAGATGGTCTGCACCCTAGGGTACTAAAGGAGGTGGCCCTGGAAATTGCGGATGCATTGGTAATCAATTTCCAATGTTCCTTAGATTCAGGATCAGTTCCTGAGGATTGGAGAATGGCTAATGTTATCCCACTTTTTAAGAAAGGAGGGAGGGAGGAAACAGGGAACTATCGACCTGTCAGCCTGACATCGGTGGTGAGAAAGATGCTAGAGTCCAATATTAAGGATGAAATAGTGGCATATCTAGATAGCAGTGATAGGATTGGGTCGATACAGCATGGATTTACCAAGGGTAAATCATGTTTGACTAATCTGTTGGAGTTTTTCGAGGATGTAACCAGGAAGTTAGACGGGGGAGATCCAGTGGATGTAGTGTACCTCGATTTCCAGAAGGCATTTGATAAGGTCCCACATAGAAGATTGGTGGGTAAAATCAAAGCTCAGGGCATCGGGGGGAAGGCATTGACATGGATAGAAAACTGGTTGGTAGACAGAAAGCAAAGGGTAGCGGTGAATGGGTGTTTCTCGGAATGGCCGGTGTTGACTAGTGGGGTGCCACAGGGCTCGGTATTGGGACCACAGCTGTTTACCATTTACGTTAACGATTTGGATGAAGGCATAGAAAATAACATCAGCAAATTTGCTGATGATATAAGCTGGGTGGCAGTGTGGCATGTGATGAGGATGTTAGGAGAATTCAGGGTGACTTGGATAGGCTGGGTGAGTGGGCAGATACTTGGCAGATGGCGTTTAATGCGAATAAGTGTGAGGTTATCCACTTTGGGAGTAAGAACAGGAAGGTAGATTATTATCTGAACGGTATAGAGTTGGGTAAGGGAGTAATACAAAGAGATCTCGGAGTCCTTGTTCATCAGTCACTGAAGGTGAATGAGCAAGTGCAGCAGGCAGTGCAGAAGGCTAATGGAATGTTGGCCTTTATTACAAAGGGAATTGAGTACAAGAGCAAAGAAATCCTCTTGCATTTGGACAGAGCCCTGGTGAGACCACACCTGGAGTATTGTGTACAGTTTTGGTCTCCAGGGTTAAGGAAGGACATCCTGGCTGTAGAGGAAGTGCAGCGTAGATTCACGAGGTTAATTCCTGTGATGTCTGGACTGTCTGACGCAGAGAGTTAGAGAGACTGGGCTTGTACACACTGGAATTAAGGAGATTGAGAGGGGATCTGATTGAAACATATAAGATTATTAAGGGATTGGACAAGATAGAGGCAGGAAATATGTTCCAGATACTGGGAGAGTCCAGTACCAGAGGGCATGGTTTGAGAATAAGGGGTAGGTCATTTAGGACAGAGTTAAGGAAAAACTTCTTCTCCCAGAGAGTTGTGGGGTTCTGGAATGCACTGCCTCGGAAGGTAGTAGAGGCCAATTCTCTGGATGCTTTCAAGAAGGAGCTAGATAGGTATCTTATGGAAAGGGGAATTAAGGGATATGGGGACAAGGCAGGAACCGGGTATTGATAGTAATTGATCAGCCATGATCTCAAAATTGCGGTGCAGGCTCGAAGGGCCAAATGGTCTACTTCTGCACCTATTGTCTACTGTCTATTGTCTATAATCTCACCAACGTCTCCGACACGCTGATTTGTCTGATACAGAGTCTCTTTGGATGGGATGAAGATGATATGGGAGGGTAAAGATCGAGGTGGATACATATATTCTAGTAGAAACGGGCGGCTGGGGGCCGGTTATTGCATAATGGGGACAGAGACGGAGGGACGAATGGCGGCGAGATAGACAGTGAGAGAGAGATAGAGAGAGAGATGAAATTGTAAGACGGATACTGGAGGAAGTGGGAAAAAAACTGAATATTAACAGAGATAGAGAGGTAGGAGACGGTGTGAGTTAGATGGAGTGGGATAGAGAGGGAGGGGAGAGATATGAAATTGAGAGAGAGAGAGGACAATACGTACATCATAATCCCTAGTCTTTATCATCCAGTGACTGTAGTTCCACTGCAGAGACTCTAAGTGCTATGGCTTACCTCAGAGCTGACTTGCTGTACTGGGTGTGCGTTTGTCCAGAGTCTCTAGATTCGGAGAAATGACACAGGCTGCTGCTATCCGGAACAGCCAATGCAGGAGAAGAAAAACAAATTGTGATTTTAAGTATCTTTCATCTCTGCCTATGGTGCTACAGTTCCTCAAACTGGGCATCACCACCAACATACCTCTTTTCATTTAATAATGACTCTGTCTTCTGTACGAAAGTAGATACCCTTATAATAATCCACAGGATTTTTATTGCCACCTTCCCACACACTCAGTCAGCCGCTCCATATCCCCTTTCATTATCCCACGCCCTGCCCTTCGCTCATACCGTCACTCTGGTGAGTGTGGTCAGAAACCTTGGTAATAGAACCTGTGACACCCCTCCGTTCATGGGCTGACGTCGCTGTGACCTGAGCACCACTGACCATGATTTCTCTCTTCTCATAGACTGCGCACATGACAGAGATGCATGTAGACCCAGTGTTCCTGGTGTAATTATTAACCGAGCCCCAGGTTTAACCTCACTAACATCTCCGGCACGCTGATTTGTCTGATACAGAGTCTCTTTGGATGGGATGAAGACGATATTGGAGGGTAAAGATCGAGGTGGATACATATATTCCAGTAGAAATGGAGGGCTGGGTGCGGGACAGAGACGGAGGGACGAATGGTGGAGAGAGACAGAAAGAAAGAGAGATGAAATTGTAAGACGGATGCTGGAGGAAGTAGGAGAGAAAGGAGCCGGAACAGAGATAGAGAGGTAGGAGACGGTGTGAGTAAGAGAGAGAAAGAGAGGACAGAGAGACATAGAGAGAGAGAGGGATGGAGAGAGAGAGGGGGTGAGAGAGAGAGAGAGAAAACACGATACGTACAGCATAATCACTTGTCTACTGCCAGACGCTAAGTGCTACGGCTTACCTCAGTGTCGACTTGCCGTATTGGGAGTGCGCTTGTCCAGAGCCTCTATATATGGAGGAATGTGACGTGCTGTTGCTATCCAGAACAGCCAATGCAGGAGAATAAAAAACAACTTGTGATTTTAAGTATTCCAACCGCAAGTATTGCATCATCGAATGGAGCTACATTGTGCAAACCGAAGCTCATTAATTAACTAGGACACCACATCAATATCACAAACATGAGCGGATCCAGACAGCAGCTGAACCCGCCACCTACTTTGCCTACTGTGAGGACAGTATGTGAGACCCCTCACAGTTTTTCACAAAGCTTCCAAATTAACCTGAATCACTTAAGCAAATGAGAGAAGGCATCAACATCGTTAGAGTCCCAGGTTGGTCGTCATTGCTTTTCCGCTGCACCTGTTCTGTTGTCCAGGTAATGACGCTCAGTGTCTGTTGTTGGAGTAGAGTCCAGGGTAGAAACTGTCCACCCACAGGTCGGATCCAGTGGCAGGAGTTGAGGAAACGACCTCAGATAAAAACCCTCCGTGCAGCAATGCCGACTGCGAAACTGTGCGCTCATGTAGACTCACGGTGAAAAATGACCCCGGCACGTTCGACCGCACAAGAGACGGTGGCGCAGGTTCTCCATGCGTTTCAAATTAAACCAAAGCATTTTTCCGGGCGACACTCAATGCTGATTAGGGTTTGGACTGTCTGCGAACACGCTCTGTAATTGACTGAATCAGATAAGCATAGGGTTTCAGATCAGAAACAACCAAGCGATTTTACCTTAACACACCTTCCTGGACGATTTGAAATTAAATGCTACATCACCAATAAAGCTGAAGAAATTAATACAATAGCAGATCCCTTTTCGAAAATTAGGAACATATGCGTGAGTGCGTGCAATGCGCTGCCGGCAATGGTGTTGGATACGGATACGGTAGGGTCTATTAAGATATTTGGGTAGGTTCATGGATCTTAGGAAAATAGAGGGCTATAGGTAAGCCTAGTAATTTCTCAGGTAGGGACATATTCAGCATAACTTTGTTGACCGCAGGGCCTGTATTGTGCTGTAAGTTTTCTATGTTTCTATGTTACTCTGGACAAGGTAAGTACAGAACATTAAACAGCGAGAAAGAAGTAACAGAGTTAGTCGAATTTAAAACCGATTAGTATGATACCATACAACAGATAGATCACAATGAAATATATAGGTATCTAGGTGTCAAAGCAAAAAAATCCGACTGCTACAGAGTCAAACATTTCCACAGAATTTACTTCAGGCTTAAGAAAATCTGGCAAACAAAGCTCAATAGTAAACATAAAACAATTGCAATAAACACTTCCGGTATATTCGAAATAACGTCTTCGCTTGGCAACAAATTTCGGCTCGATATCAATCTGGAAAAATTACAAAGAAAAATAAGACCTCAAAGGAGGAAATTTTAGAAAGAAAAATGTACACTCCAGCACACTTAGATTAACATTACCGAGGACAGAAGGGGAAGAATAATAACAGACATTAAACAATAACATGAAACCCCGCTAGTTTCCCTGGCTGTGTAAGTCTAGTTTAATATACACTCCGGTCTGGCCTAACCCGTGATACTGAGAGAGCTCTCCCACCCGATACACCGTTTTGTGTGGATGCTGTGTAGTTTGCTGCCCCGTTACAAAGTCAGTGCCAAGAAATAATAGACAGCACGCGGCATAAGATAGAAGGAATTATATTCAGGAATCTTAACTAAAGGTTTAGAAAAGAAAATAAGGATTAAAAAAAACAAAAGTGCCAATTATAATTAAACTTAACTCTTCCAAGTGACATATTGACCAATCCTCTGTCAACTGTGAAGCCCTTGCTCCATCTAATCATGATTACCGTAACAAAAGATCCAGTTCACTTTCGAAAACACCCGTTATCGCGAACCATAATCCAAATTCAGCTGCTACAGAAAGACCATTACATTAGCAGTGGAACCTCTTCCAGGGTGTTAAATACTAAACAGTCAGATAACACTTCTAATAATATAGTTTCATCAAAAAAAAAACGGAATTTATACCTGATGTGCACATATACATTCTGAAAAGAAGTACCCGCCATTATACCTAAAGGAAAGAACAACTCAGAAAGCTTATGACATAGTCACTACAGGAGAAGAAGTTAACAAATGGGGCAAATGACCCTCCGTGGAACACTAGTCCATCATCTGAGCAGACTAGATGTCTACAATGAAGCTTCCAAAGCCTGGCTCACATCGGGAGACCTCATCCCAGAAACAGAGGGGCCCCTTGTGGCATTACAGGGCACCTGGTGAATACAAAAATATCAAAAATACAGAATAAACGAAAAAGAAATATGTCAGAAATTGGTGAGTGTCAAGGACAATGCGTGTCAAGTTGCCATTGGAAGAGAGAAGGTTCTTTAGATATCGAAGTCTGAAGTTTTAAAAGTCTCCTGGACAAGATATTATACTCCCCAGGGTCCTAATATGTGGAGCACGTGATTGTGGAAGCAACGATAGTGATCTTTCAAGTGTCAATTGAATCTGGCATGGATCCGGGAAAATGGAAAATTGCAAACGTCACTCAAACTGTCAGGATGGGAGAGAGCCAGAAGAAAGGACAGGACAATTAGGCTGATTTCAGTGTCAAGGAAGATGCTTAAATCGAATATTACAGTTAACATATTTTCTGACATGTGTCAGCAAGTTTTCCTCGGGGGAAGGTTTTGCTTGACAAAGCTTTTGGAATTCCTTCAGAGGTTATCAAGCAGAATAGATAATGTGGAATCGGTAGCTGTTCTGTTCTTGGATTCTTAGAAGACCTCTGATAAGGCATCAGACATGAGGCTGCTAAAAACGTCAAGATCCACGGTATTACATGATAGATGCTAGCATTGAAAAAGCAATGACTGTTTAGCAGGTAGGAAAGAGTGAGAATAAAGAGAGCCTTTTCCGGTAGGCTGTCGGTGACTAGTGGTATTCCACAGTGGTCTGCGTTGGGATTGCTTACGTTATACGTAAGAACGTTTTGGATACTGTTGGTCGGGACGACCTACCAGGGACAAGTTGCAGTGGTTGCATCTCTGGCACCGAGACAAGACCCTCGGCTCAGAAAGGAAGGAGGGAAAAGAGGAGAGCAGTCGTGATTGGGGATTCGATAGTTAGGGGGACAGATGAGAGGTTCTGTGGAAGAGATCGAGAATCCCGGATGGTCTGTTGCCTCCCAGGTGCCAGGGCCCACGATATTTCGAATCGAGTTCTCAGTATTGTCAAGAGGGAGGGTGAGCAGCCGGATGTCGTGGTCTATGTAGGGACCAATGACGTGGATAGGAAGAAGGAGGAGGTCCTACAAAGAAGATTTAGGGAGTTAGGTTCACAGTTGAAGGGCAGGACCTGCTACATGCTAGTAAGGCCAGAAATAGGAAGATAATGCAGCTAAATACGTGGCTAAGGAGTTGGTGCAGGAGGGAGGGCTTCATGTTTCTGGACAATTGGGCTTTGTTCCAGGGAATGTGAGACCTGTTCCGATGGACGGGTTGCAGCTGAACTGGAGGGGGACTAACATCCTTGTGGGAAGGATTGCTAGTGAATCCCCGGGGGGTTTAATCTAGATATGCAGGGGGAGGGGAACCAGAATATTAGAGCAGATAGTGAGGTGGAGCAGGATAAAGGTCATGCGAGATCTGCAAGTATAGTGCATGGAGTAAAGCCAGCTCTGACATATAAAGAGGCTTTGAAGAAAGAGAAGCAGAATAAAACGTGTAAATGTAGTAAGGTAGAAGAGGGGAAAGTGGCTTACTTCAATGCAAGAAGCATCAGGAACAAAGGTGATGAACTGAGAGCTTGGATACATACATGGAATTATGATGTAGTGGCCATTACAGAGATTTGGCTGGCACCAGGGCAGGAAGGGATTATCAATATTCCTGGATTTCAGTGCTTTAAAAGGGATGGGGGGGAGGGAGGGATGAAGGGTGGCATTACAGGTCAGGGATACTATTACAGCTACAGAGAGGGTGGGTAATGTAGCAGGATCATCTTCTCTGTCAGTATCAGTAGAAGTCAGGAACAGGAAGGGAGCAGTTACTCTACTGGGAGTATCCAATGGACCCCCTGGGAGCAGCAAAGATACGGACGAGCAGATTGGGATTTTGGGAAGGTGCAAAAATAACAGGGTTGTTATCACGGGTGACTTTAACTTCCCTAATATTGACTGGCACCTGATTAGTTCCAATAGTTCATAAAACATAGAACAATACAACACAGTACAGGAAATTCGGCCTACAATGTTGTGCCGACCCTTAAACCCTGCCTCCCATATAACGCCCCACCTTAAATTCCTCCATATACTTGTCTAGTAGTCTCCTAAATTTCACTACTGAATCCGCCTCCAACACTGACTCAGGCAGTGCATTCCACGCACCAACCACTCTCTGAGTAAAAAGCTATCCTCTCATATCCTCTTTGAACTTCCCTCCCTTTACCTTAAAGCCATGTTCTCTTGTACAGAGCAGTGGTACCCTGGGGAAGAGGCGCTGGTTGTCCACTATATCTATTCCTCTTAATATCTTGTATATCTCTATCATGTCTCCTCTCATCCTCCATCTCTCCAGAGAGTAAAGCCCAGTCTCCCCTAATCTCTGATCATAATGCATACTCTCTAAACCAGGCACCATCCTAGTAAATCTCCTCTGTACCCTTTCCAATGCATCTACATCCTTCCTATAGTGAGGCGACCAGAACTGGACACAGTACTCCAAGTGTGGCCTAACCAGAGTTTTATATAGCTGCATCATTACATCGCGACTCTTAAACTCTATCCCTCGACTTATGAAACCTAATACTCCATAAGCTTTCTTAACTACCCTGAACTGAACTGGAAGGGGACTACAATCTTGCGGGAAGTTTTGCTACTGCTGCTCCGTGGTGTTTAAAATAGATTTGCAGGGAGAAGTGAAACAGAGTGTTAGAGCAGATAGTGAGGTGGAGGAGGATAAATGTCATGCGAGAGCTGCAAATATAGTGCTTGGAGTAAAGCCAGATCTAGCTTACGAAGAGGCTTTGAGGAAAGAGAAACAGAATAAAGGGTGTAAAGGTAATAAGGTAGAAGGGCTAAAGTGCATGTACTTCATTGCAAGAAGCAACAGGAACAAAGGTGATCAACAGAGAGCTTGGATACATACATGGAATTATGATGAGGTGGCCATTACAGAGACTTGGCTGGCACCAGGGCAGGAATGGATTCTCAATATTCCTGGATTTCAATGTTTTAAAAGAGATAGAGAAGGGGAAATGGAAAGGAGGGGTGGGCATTACTGGTCAGGGATGCCATTACAGTTACAGAAATGGTGGGTAATGAAGCAGGATCCTCTTTTGAGTCAATATGGGTAGAGGTCAGGAACAGGAAAGTAGCAGTTCCGCTATTTGGAGTATTCTATAGATCTCCTGATAGCAGCAGAGATACCGAGGAGCAGATTGGGAGCCAGATTTTGGAAAGGTGTAAAAATAACAGGGTTGCTACCATGTGTGACTGTAACTTCCCTAATATTGATTGGCAACTGATTAGTTCCAGTGGTTTAGATGGGGCAGAGATTGTTAAGTGCGTCCTGGACGGATTTCTGTCACAGTATGTTGACATTCCTACTAGGGGTAATGCCATAGTAGATCTAGTATTAGGTAACGAAACGGGTCAAGTCACAAATCTCTGTGTGTGAACATCTGGGGGACAGTGACCACCGCTCCCTGGCCTTTAGCATTATCATGGAAAAGGATAGAATCAGAGAGGACAGGAAGATTTTTAATTTGGGAAGGGCAAATTATGAGGCTATAAGTCTAGAAATTGCGGGTGTGAATTGGGAAGATGTTTTTGCAGGGAAATGTACTATGGACATGTGGTTGATGTTTAAGGATCTCTTGCAGGATGTTAGGGATAAATTTGTCCCGGTGAGGAAGATAAAGAATGGTAGTGTGAAGGAGCCATGGGTGACAAGTGAGGTGGAGAATCTGGTCAGATGGAAGAAGGCAGCATACGTGAGGTTTAGGAAGCAAGGATCAGATGGGTTTATTCAGGAAATAGGGTAGCAAGAAAGGAGGTTAGGAAGGGGCTGAGGAGAGCAAGAAAGGGGCATCAGAAGGACTTAGCAAGTTTCGTAAAGAAAAACCACAAGGTATACTTCAATTATGTGAAGAAGAAAAGGTTGACAGGAGTGAAGATAAGGCCGGTTAGGGATAAAGGTGGGAAGATGTGCCTGGAGGCTGTGGAAGTGAGCGAGGTCCTCAATTAATACTTCTCTTCGGTACTCACCAATAAGAGGGAACTTGATGACGGTGAGGGCAATATGAGTGAAGTTGATGTTCTGGAGCATATTGATATTATGGCAGAAGAGGGGTTGGAGTTGTTAAAATACATTAGGACGGATCAGTCCCCGAGGCCTGATGGAATATTCCGCAAGCTGCTCCACGAGGCGAGGGAAGAGAATGCTGAGCCTCTGGCTAGAATCTTTATATCCTCGTTGTCCACGGGAATGGTACCGGAGGATTGGAGGGAGGCGAATGTTGTCCCCTTGTTCAGAAAAAGGTGGTAGGCATAGTCCGGGTAATTATAGACCATTGAGCCTTACGCCTGTGGTGGGAAAGCTGTTGGAAAGAAAATTTAGAATAGAATTTATGGGCATTTAGAGAATCATGGACTGATCAGGGACAGTCCACATGGTTTTGTGAAGGGCAGATCGTGCCTAAGAAGCCTGATAGAGTTCTTTGAGGAGGTGACCAGGCATAAAGATAAGCGAAGTGCAGTGGATCTGATCTACAGGGATTTTAGTAAAGCATTTGACAAGGTACCACACGGTAGGCTTATTCAGAAAGTCTGAAGGCATGGGATCCAGGGAAGTTTGGCCAGATGGATTCAGAATTGGCTTGCCTGCAGAAAGCAGAGGGTCGTGGTGGAGGGGGTACATTCAGATTGGAGGGTTGTGACTAGTGGTGACCCACAAGGATCGGTTCTGGGATTTTTATTAATGACCTGGAAGTGGGTGTAGAAGGGTGGGTTGGCAAGTTTGCAGACGACACAAAGGTTGCTGGTGTTGTAGATCGCATTGAGAATTGTCGAAGATTACAGAGAGACATTGATAGGATGCAGAATTGGGCTGCAAAGTGGCATATGGAGTTCAGACCAGTGAAGTATGAGGTGGTACACTTTGGAAGGACAAACTCCAAGACAGAGTACAAAGTAAATGGCAGGGTACTTGGGAGTGTGGATGAGCAGAGGGATACGGGGGTACAAGTCCTCAGATACCTGAAAGTTGCCTCACAGGTAGATAGTGTCGTTACAAAAGCTTATGAAGTGTTAGCTTTCATAAATCGAGGGATAGAGTTTAAGAGTCGCTGGGGAATGATGCACTCTATAAAATTCTGGTTACGCCACACTTGCTGTACTGTGTCCATTTCTGATCGCCTCACTGTAGGAAGGATGTGGAAGCTTTGGAAAGAGTACAGAGGAGATTTACCAGGATGCTGCCTGGTTTAGAGTATGCATTATGATCAGAGATTAAGGGAGCTAGGGCTTTAATCTCTTGAGAGAAGGAGGATGAGAGGAGACATGATAGAGGTATACACGATATTAAGAGGAATAGATAGAGTGGACAGCCAGCGCCTCTTCCCCAGGGTACCACTGCAAAATACAAGAGGACATGGTTTTAAGGTAAGGGGAGGAAAGTTCAAGGGGGATATTAGAGGAAGATGTTTCACTCAGAGAGTGGTTCTTGCGTGGAATGCACAGCCTGAGTCAGTGGTGGAGTCAGATACACTAGTGAATGTTAAGAGACTACTAGACAGACATATGGAGGAATTTAAGGTGGAGGGTTACATTGGAGGCAGGGTTTAAGGGTTGGCTCAGCATTGTGGGCCGAATTGCCTGTAATGTGCTGTGTTGTTCTCGTTCTATATTCTATGTTCTAGCATTCTGCGAAGTGGAATAGATGGCTTTGGGGCAAAACCTTCAGATGATGCGAAAATAGGTAAAGGGGAAGATAGTTTTGAAAATGCAGACAGGCTCCACAATGATTTAGATGGATTGGGAGAATGGGCAAAGAGGTAGGGAATTGAATGCAGTGTCTTCTCCTGTATGATTAAATAAAAGCACGGAATATTTTAGAATTCCTTAAACGTTTATTGGCCGGTTGAGTCGCTGCTGCGAAATGCCAATGCGATATTACCATTCATTTCAAGAGGAATAGAATATAAAAGCAAGAATGAATGAAACATAAGAAAACTCTGGGCAGGCTGTTTTTGGCGTACTGTGACCCGTTTTGGTCTCACTAAGAAGGGATGTGCTAGAAGGTGAGTGCGGTATCATTTGTAAAGGAGGGGAATTATATTTAATTAATTAATTTTGAAGGATTAAAATGCAGGAAGAGCTCAGAAAATCAGGCAGCAACTGTGGAAAAGAGTGCAATATGTATTTAGGGCCGCAGAGAGAAGGCAGCTCTGATCTGGAATGGAGGCCCCATTCTTGGAGCAGATGCGGATGAGATGAAGGAAAGGAGAAAAGGGAATGGTATTTTTAAAGGAAACTGCAAGGGAAGAGATATGGACCAGGTAACAGTTGGAGCCGGTATGTTTCTAATGAACAGGGTCGACAATTTATCTCCAGTGATGAAGACAGAGAGACTGAGCAAGGGAAGGGAGTTGTTAAAATGGACCAATTGTGGTTAAGGTCAGTGTGGACGTTGGTGGCAAATGTGATGAAATTCACGGCCTCAGAGCAGGTGCATGAAAAGCATCAATGCTGTCATCAGTGTTCTGGAGGACAAGATGGGGAACATTTCTGGGGAAAGTTTGGCACAGGGACGAAGCCCATAGACAGCCTTCGTGCCTGGATAAAGTAGAAGGAGCCGAAAGAAAAATATTGAGGGTGAGGCTGAATTCTGCCAGACAGAGGAAAGTGGTGGCGGATCAGGGTAGAGGCGTATTGAGAGTGGTTATTCACGCTGAAAATGAGGCAATCGTGGTCAGGAAATTGATCATTAGAGAGGAGATCACGAGCATGATAAGCTTCACCAATGTAGCTGGGAAGAGACTGAATCTGGGAAGACAGAATCAGTTTGAGGTACAAGCATTGGAGTACAGTGGGTCAGGAACAGGCAGCAAATGGGCCTACCCGGAACAGTCGCGATTATGGATCTTGGGTATTGGGGCAAAATAAACAGATCTGGGCGAAGGATCTGTGAGTTTGGTGACAGTGGATGGGAGTTCTGCAGAACTGATGAGGTCACTAACAGTGTCTTAAACAGTTTTGCGACGCTGCGGAGCTGGGCTTTCTTTATGTGGTAGGGATAAGGAGGTGTTGGACTCCACAAATTCAGTCCGAAACATTACAACAGCACAATCTTTGTCTGGGGTTTTTTTGGTAAGTTTGGGATAGGCGCAGAGAGAGCGGAGTTTAGAGTGGGTAAGACATGAGGAGAAGTGAGGCGTGGTAGTGTACCTGACTGATGTATCGTTGGGAATTAGGGATTAAAAGATCCAAAGCAGGGCAGCGAAACAATGCGATCTGTGGAAGGAGTTTTGCAGAAGGGAGAAGTAGAAATCTGTGCGTCGGCTAGAAAGAGCAACACCTTGTATTTATTACTGTTAACACTGACTTAGACAATTTGGACTTTGTGTGTTAAAATAGTATGACTCTCCCTTCTCAGGCTCAAATTGCACAATCAAATAAATACGAAAAACAAAGTTTGTTAGCAGCATTCTGCGGGAAGATTTTACTTCAGAAACTAGCAATATTGCACAGTCGACTTTTATAGCAGACGCACTTGGTTCTCGGACCGAGGTGTTGACTGCAGGAAGGGTCGCATCATGTTTAATAAGTTATTGTGTTTTTTTTAAATCCAAAAAAGTGAGCCAGGAAACTCAAAATAATCGAAAAAATTAAATATGTGGGCAAACTAGCCAATGACATGAAGTAGGATGCTAAAAGTCTGTTTTTCAGTTACGTAAAGAGTAAAAGGGAGGTGAGAGCTGAAAATAGACCACTGGAAGTATTGCTGGTGAAGTAGTAATAGGGGGCAAAGAAATGGCATATGAGCCGAATGAGAACTTTGCATTAGACCTTACTGTGGAAGACATTACCACTGTGGCTAAGGACCATGCGTGCCAGGGAGAACGAGTGAGAGCCTTTGCTATTACAAACGAAAAAGTGCCAGGGAAACGAAAAGGCATACATTGTACAACAAGAAGCTCTTAAAGATGTTGCCGAAGAGATAGCAGATGCATTTGTTATGATCTTTCAAGAATCACTCGATTCTGATATGGGTTCGGAGGACAGTAAAATTTCAAATGTCACTGCACACTTTAAGAAGGGAGGAAGACAAATAAAGAAAAACATTTTAAGACTGATAGACTAATCTCAGTAGCTTTGAACATTTTGGTGTCCAGTAATAACAATTATGTTTCTGGTAATTGGAGAAGAATGATAAAGCTGTCAAAAACAGCATGACCTCTGTCAACGGACATCGTGCCTGACAAATCTGTAACAGTTCCTTAAGGACGTAACAAGTAGTATGGAGAAAAGGAAAGGCAGTGGATGTCCTTTACTTGGATTTTCGAAAGGCAGTTGATATGGTGCTACTCATGATGCTTCATAACAAGATAAAATCACATGGCATTACAGAAAAGATACTGACGTGGTTGGAGGGATAGTAGAATAGCAGGAGTCAGCAAGTGGAATAAAGGAGGCATTTTCTGGTTGGCTGCCAGTAACTGGCAATCTTCCTCAGGGGCCTGTATTTAGAATGCTACCTCCCATATTGCTTGTCAATGATTGAGGTAATGGAATTGATAGCTTTCTTGCAACGTTCAGAGATGTTCTGAAGATAGTTGGATGGGTCGGTAGTGCCGAGGAAGCAATACGATTGAGGAAGGAAATTTGAGCATCAGGGTATATGGTGAGAGGGCAGGTGTATGGGGTTGAATCGATCCGGGATCAGCCATTACAAAATGATAGACGGGATCATTGGTTTGAATGGATTAATTCTACTCCTTTGTCTAATGGCTTCATGGTCTAAGGACTTATACAAATTGGCAGAATGGTCGAAAAAAATAGCAGATGGGATACAGTTTTCAGAAAGGAATGAAAATGCATTTTGGCAAAAGGAACAAACGTGCAGAATGTTATCTAAGACAATTCAAACATGAGAGGAGCAGAGGGCCTGAAGAGACGACTTGCTAGACTCCGTGAAGGTTGATTTACAGATTGAGCTTGTCATAAAGAAGGAAATTGCAATGTTTTGATTCATTTCAAAGTGGAATTTAATATAAAAACAACAAGATGTTGCTGAGGTTTTATAAGATAATCTTCTGCTCTTGGAAATATTGCCAATAAGGTTGACCTTTTAAGTTCTTCCAGTATTTTAATCCTTCAAAGATATGTTTTCCCTTCCTCTGCGATTGATGCTGCACTGCCCTTGTCTGATGATAGCACATCCGTTCATAGTGGGACCAAAACGGCTCACTGTACTGCATGAGCGGCTTCCCCAGCGCTCGATAAAGCTTCGTTCAAAATTATGCCTTGCTTTTATATTCTATTCCTTCTGAAATAAAGGTTCCACTGCTAATGTAATGGCCATTCTGTAGAAGCTGGGTATGGGATATGGTTAGAGATAACAGGTGTTTTGGAATGTGATCCTTTTCAGTTCTTACTGTTCTTTGTAAGTTTTCGAGAATGATTTCGGCCGAAATATGTTGCTAAAACAAAGACGTTAACACGAATATCACGGAAGCGTTCTTTGCAGTTGTTGTAAGTTTACTATTGAACTTTGTTTGGCAGATTTTCGAAAGCCTGAAGTAAATTATACGGAACGCTTTTTTCATTTGTCGGAATATGATCCATTTTGCTTGTTGTAGACACCTAAATACCTATTGTATATATTTCATGTTCATCCATCTGTTGTATCATCTCATGGTACTCATTTTTGAATTCAACTAACTCTACTACATCTTCCCCTCTGCTTAATGTTCTGTGGTTATCTAGTCCAATCTATATGTCAGATTTTTTTTCGAAAAAAGTTCTACTATTTGCATTCATTGCTTTAGCTTTAAAGGTGAACTAGCATTTATTTTCAAATCATCAGGAAGGTGTTTTAAGATGTAATTGGTTTGGTTGCTTCTGAACTGAATCCCTATATTCCTCTGTTTCGGTTGAATTAGGGAGCGGGTTTGAAGACTGTCAAAACCCCAGTAGTCTGAGAGTGTCGCTGGGAATTGCATGGGTAACCTGCACTGCCGTCTTAGGGGGCGGAATAAGGTGCTGGGACCATCTCTTCCAGTCACTCTACATGAGCGCACAGTTCTGCAGTATGGGTTGCTATACGAAGTGATTTAACCTGAGGTCGGTGCCCAGAACTGCTGCCACTGGATTTGACCCATGATTTTACTGTTGTATTCCAGACTCACCCTGCTCGGATTATAGACAATGACGGTCAGTAGCTCGACAACAGAATAAGTGCAGTTCTGTGTAACGTCCAAAATGTGATGATGATCAAACTAGGATTCTAACTACACAGATGTCTTCATCCATTTGCATAAGTGGCTGAGGTTCATTTGGAAGCATTGTGGAGAACGGTGGGGTGTCTCACATACTGTCCTCCTCGTAGGCAAAGTAGGTCAGCTGCTGTCTGGATCCACTCATGTTTGTGACATTGCGGCGGTGTCCTAGTTAATCAATGAACATCTGTTTGCACAAAGTAGCTCCATACGATCATAAGAACATTAAAAAAATAAGAAATAGGAGCAGGAGTAGGCAATCCGGCCCATCCAACCTGTCTCGCTATTCAATAAGTTTATGGACGATCTGTCTGTAAACTCAGCTCCATCAACCTGCCTCTTCCCCATAACCCTTAATTGTCTTACAATGTAAAAAAAAAACTATCTAACTGTTTCTTAAATATAGTTAGTGAAGATGCCTCAACTGCTTCCCTGGGCAGAGAATTCCACAGATTCTCCTCATGTCCGTGCTAAATCTTCTCCCCTGAATCTTGAGGCAATGTCCCCGAGTTTGAGTCTCACCTACCAATGGATACTACTTTCCTACTTCTATCTTATCTATCCCTTTCAAAATGTTGCATGTTTCTATAAGATCCCCTCTCATTCTTCTGAACTGCAGAGAATATAATCCCAGGCTACTCAATCTCTCCTCATAGGTTAACCCCTTCATCCCGATGCAATATTTGAGGGCGAAGTACTTAAAATAACGAGTTTCTTTTTTTTTCCGTCTCCTGCACTGGCTGTTCTGCACAGCAACAGCCTGTGTTATCTCGCCGTATATAGAGGCTCTGGGCAAACACACAACCACTGCAGCAAGACAACATTGAGCTAAGCCGTAGTACTTAGTGTCTCAGCATTGGAACAGTAGTCAGTGGATGTTAGAAACAAGGGGTTATTCAATACTTACCACCCCCAATTTCCACCTCTCTCTATCTCTCTCTCTCACTCTCTCATTTTCTCTCACTCCTCTCTCTCACTCTTTCTCCTTCTCTCTCTCTTTCTGTCAGTCTCTCTCCCTGCCCTTGCCTCGCTGCCTCTTCAACTATGCTTTCTCTCTCTAATTCACACACTCTTACATCTCCATCTCTGTTCCAGCTGCTCTCTCTCGCAACTCCTGCAGCCTCTATTGAGCAATTTCATCTCTCTCCCCCATCCGTCCCCCGCCCCTGTCCACATTTCGCCATGTTCCGTCCCATTCCCTCTGTCTCCGTCTGGAATATGTGCAACCACCTCGCTGTCTACACTGCCATATCATCTTTAACCCACCCGAAGAGACTCAGTATCAGACAAAACACCGTGCCGGAGATGTTGTTGAAGTTAAGCCTGGGTCTGGGTTATTGATCACACAAGAAACACTGGGTCTAAATGCACCTCCAGCATGTTGGCAGTCTGTAAGAGCGGGAAATCACGGTCAATGGTGTTCAGGACACAGCGACATCACCCATGAACTGAGGAGTGCCAGAGATCCAAGGACCAAAGTTTCTGACGACATTCACCATGTGTAGGTGTGAGCGCAGAGCAGGGCTTGGGATGATGAAATGGAATATGCAGCGGCCGGGTAAGTGTGTGGGAAGGTGGCAATGGAATATCGTGTGGATGGCTGTAAGGGCTTCTACCGTGGTGCTGAAGACAATGTCTTTATTAAATAGAAAGTGATCTGTGGGTGCTGATGCCCAGTTTGTGGAGCAGGGCCACCACACCAGAGACTGAAAACCAGCCTGGGAGAACAGTCGCTAACTCACTGCACTGATGGCGCTGGGCTTTCTCCCCAAAGAGCTTGCTCAGTGAAGAGGGAAAAGTTCGTTCAAATTGTGCGCGACGTTTTTGCAGATGTACCGAGTGTGTTGTGGACAGCGTTAGTCTCGGAGAGGGCAGTGAAGCTTACTTAGGGAGGGGTACTTGTCTGTCCTCTGGAGTAGATATTAACAATTAGAATCAGAATCACACAAAATGCTTGAGGAACTCAGCAGGCCAGGCAGAATCTATGAAAAAAAAATGTACAGTCGTAGTTTCGGGACGAAACACTACTCTAAGACTGGAGAAAAAGCAAAAGCTGAGGCATCGACATAAAACGTGGTGTGGAGGAATTGAGAGAATGGGATGGTGTTTTACAAGTAGCAGTGTCAGACGAGGTACAGAACAAGTACGAACGTAGAACGCCATCCCCTTCTCGCAGTTCCTCCGTCTTCCACAACCAAGCACACCTCTCCCTATCTTCTTATCCACGTTCTGCTCTCCATACGAATCTCCCAGTGTTCGACTTTCTTATCTTTGCAAGCAGAAGAAGTGCCACAGATCCTTACCTAAACAGTCCTTCCATGTGAGCCGACACTTCCCCTGTGAGTCTGTTGCGGTCACTTACTGTGCCCGTTGCTCCCGGTGTGGCCTGCTGTATATCGATGAGACTCGACGTAGATTGGGAGACCGCTTCGCCACGCATCTACTATCCATCCGGCAGAACCAGCGGGATCTTGCAGTGGCCACCGACTTTAATTCCAATTCCCATTCCCATTCAGATTTGTCCATCCATGGCCTCCTCCAAAGTTGTGACGAGGCCGCACTCTGGTTATAACAACTCCTTATATTCCATTTGGATATCCTGCAACCTGATGGCAAGAACATCGTTGTCTAAAACTTCCAGCAATGTGCCCAGGCCCTTTCCCCTTTTTCTCCAATTCCCATCGCCTTTCCCCTCTCTCACTTCATTTGCTTGTCCGCCCGTCGCCTCCCTCTGGTGTTCCCCCCACCTTTTATTCTTCTTTCTACCATGGCCTCCATCCTCTTTCACCAATCAACTTCCCATCTATTTACTTCATCACTCCCCCTCCAGGATTCACCTATCACATGGCGTTTCTATCTCCCCTCCACCCAACTTTATATTCTACTCCTCAGGTTTCTGTTTTCCAGTCCTGCCGAAGTGTTTCATTCGGAAAACTCCAGTGTATTTGTTTCCATAGATGCTACCTAGATGGGAAATATAAAGGTTTGCGTGTGTTGGAGAGCATTACTGGAAGTTTCAAAGATCACTGTTCATGCCATCGGGTTGGAGGCGAGCCAATCAGAACATCAGGCGCTCTTTCTCCATCCTAAGTGTGGCTTCATCACGACAGAGTGGAGATCAGGGATGGACATACCTCAATGGGAATGGAAGTGGAAGACCACTAGAATGAAAAGCCTCACCCTGAGAGCATATGCGGCGGCGACTGAGGACTTGAGAGCAGGGGATGGCGTTTTAACATGCGGCAGGGTTGAACAAGTTATAGTTACTCTCGCCTTCCGTCCCTTTCCATACGGATCGTATATTCGTCACTGCCCACCGATCTTCCTCCTGGCACACAGAGCAGTTGCTAGACCTGCCCCTACACATCCCCCCCCTCACTGACATTCTGTGGTCCCGGTGTGACTTATTGTATATCAACGAGACTCGAAATAGATTGGGAGACGGATTTGCCAAGCATCTACGTTCCGTCCGCCAGAACAAGCGGGGTCGGAAACTGGCAACCGAGTTTGCTTCCATTTCTCATTCCCATTCTGATATGCCCATCCATGACCACTTCAACTGTTGTGAGGAGGCCACGCTGAGTTTGGAAAACAGCACCTTATATTCCGTTTGATTAGATGCAACCTGACACCACGAAAATCGATGTATCAATCTTCCTGTAATATGCCACGCACCCTCTGCCTTTCACGATTTCTCACCCCTTTTCACCCCCCTCACTTACCAGAGAAAGGGAAACTATTTGCGATTAAGTACATTTCATTAGAACTGAGGAGAGAGAGAAAAGTAAGTTGGTCTGGGCAGAGAAGTTGGGAAGGCGCTGTAGTAACCAAATAAATATCCCTGTTCGGGTGAGATTTGAGCACTCCATGTGGTAGATAATTTGTTTTATCTGATGTACGAGGTAGAGTGCAAAGATCGTTTTAAGCACTGTACCAAACACTCCGCACCTTCTATCTGACCACCCCACCCCTCTATTCGCCCTTAAACCTTGCAAATCCTCCTCGGCAGATTTCACCCAGTCACTCTTCCTCTCCCACCTAATCTCTAGGAACCCTCCTTCCCTTTCTCTCTAAGAGAGTTCCGTGCAGGTTTTCTGTCTTTTTCTGGAATGGAGGAGGCTGGCTGGGTTGTTCTAACCGTTGGAGGGCATGGAAGGTTCACACATTGGGAACGTTATCCCATGTTGCAGATGTGTTTCTAAGGTACACCATACAGATTTAAGAGGCGGGGTGAGAGGTTCACAGGTTCTGTAGCCGTAGGGCTAGTTGTGGTGGTGCTGGGGTTTCTGGAGCCTTATTGCGGTGCCCGGGTGGGGCAGGATGGATATACTCTTGCCTGCAATCCCTAGTATCGAGATGATACATGAGAATTGTGGCTTTTTTGCCACTATACGAAATCAATACGAAGCTGTTGGGAACCAGAATTGACCCAACGGGCCGAAGGGCTGCCTGCTGTATGACCCGATCAATGACCCTATGCTGATGGCAAACACTGGGTAGTGACTGCTTCTGTTTTCACAGGGTGATTATGCTGCCCGTGTTTCTGTTTACGGCCTCACTGGTCTTCGAAGCTGGCTTGAGCGAAAGGTAAGCTGTGTGCGAAATCGCATCCTTCCGCAGTCCCACATCTGCCGCTCAGTCCCGATCCCTGCCTAGCCCGGCCACCCTGCCCTGTACCGCCTCCGACACGACCCTGCCTGACCCCCCTCCTTCCATTCCATCTTCCTGCACCAGCCTGCCTCCTCAACCATGCTTCCCTGCACCAACTCGCATCTCCAATACACAGCGCGTCAACCCTGATTCTCCCTGCTACGTAGACCGGGGCCAGGACGACAACGGAATAGTCGGTTTACACAAATGTATTCAGCCACATCAGTAACGGTAGACACTCGGCAACAACCAATATAAGAGCTCGGAAACGAGCTGCTTTCACAAAATACATTCACACTCGAAACCAAGTCAAAACAGGTGTAACTCCTACACGTCAAAGCATTGGTTTCACCCGCATGCGCACTCACCACATCATCACTATCGATATGATGCAGTACTCTCTCCAGTCTCACCACTTACCAGCCCATTTCCTTCTGGCTTCGTACTCATTTCTGTGCTGATACTCAGCCCATCTTAGCAACTTTCTACAGCCAGCGCACCTCCCCTTTCATACCTACTCTCGAGACCATCCAGCACGCCTTCCATTCCTACTCACCAATCTTATCTCCTAGCCCACCTTCCGCGTTTCTCTCTCCAGGACCCTCTCCTCCCGATTGCTCTATGTACAATGTCCCGTGTTTCTTACAGGCCTTGCGTACATCATTGAGTTCTGCATCGCTACCCATCGGGACTGCATACCAGCCCGATGACCCTCTACAAACGTGGATCAGTATAAATATTTAATTGGACTGTTCCCTTGGCGATTTTGCCCCGGCATATTTATCAGGGAGAAAACGGAAATAATAAGTGTGGATCGGAGAGGGGGAGTTTGTGCAACAAAGCATGTTTGGGTAAGGAGACTGGTCCAAAAAGACGGGACAGGAGAAGTGAGGCGATGGAGACAGGGCCAGTTGTGAGGTGGGGCAGACCAGGGCAAGGAATAAGGAATCACGTCTTTCTGACATTCTGTGACTACACTTCCACTGCAGAGACGCTAAGTGTGACGGTTTACCTAAGTGTTGACTTGCTGTACTGGGTCTGCGTTTATCCACAGTCTCTATATACGGAGAAATGACAGAGGCTATGTCTATGCAGAACCCCCAGTGCAGGAGGACAAAGACAACTCATGATTCTGAATACATCTGCCGCAAGTGTCGCATCATCGAATGGAGCTACCTGTGCAAACCAAAGCTCATTATTTAACTAGGATACAACATCAATATCACAAACATGAGTGGATCCAGACAGCAGCTGAACCCGCCACCTACTTTGCCTACTGTGAGGACAGGATGTGAGACACCTCACCGTTCTCCACAAAGCTTCCAAATTAACTAGAATCACTTAAGCAAATAAGAGAAGGCATCTGCATCGTTAGAGTCCTAGGTTGGTCGTCATTGCTTTTCCGCGGTTACACGGAGCTGCACCTGTTCTGTTGTTCCGGTAAAGACACTCAGTGAGTGTTATTGGAGTAGAGTCCAGGGTAGAACTGTCCATCCACACGTCGGATCCAGTGATATGAGGTGAGGAACCGACCTCAGGTTACAACCCTCCTTAGAGAAATGACTACTTCAAAACTGTGTGTTCATGTAGACTCACGGTAAAGAATGACCCCAGCACGTTCGACCCCACAAGAGACGATGGCGCAGGTTCCCCATGCATTTGAAATTAAACCAAGGCATTTTTCCCGACGGCACTCAATGCTTGCTCGGGTTTGGACTTTCTTTGAACACGGTCTGTAATTGACTGAATCAGAGAAATATTGGGTTTCAGATTAGAAACAACCAAACAATTTATTGCTTAACAAACCTTCCTGGCCAATTTGAAATTTAACGCTACTTCACCAATAAAGCTAAAGCAATTATAACAATAGTTGTAATCTTTTCGAAAATTAGGAACATATAATCTAGACGAATAAGTACAGAGCATTAAGCAGAGAGAAAGATGTTATAGTGTTCGTCGAGTTTAAAACCGAATAGCATGATACGATTCAACAGATGGATGACTATGACCTATACAGGTTTTCAGGTGTCAAAGCAAAGACAAATCAGACTCTACAAAGGCAAACATTCCAAATAATTTAATTCATGCCTAAGAAAATCTGCCAAATAATGCTCTTTAGTAAACAGAAAAAAACGTGCAATGAAGACTTCCGATATAACCAGTGTATCACAATGCCATTAGTTTCAATATAGCTATGGAGAAGGATAGGTCTGGACCCAGGGTTGAGATTTTAGATTGGAGAAAGGCTAACTTTGAGGATTTAGAAGGAGTGGATTGGGACAATTTGTTTTATGGGAAGGATGTAATAGAGAAATGGAGGTCATTTAAAGGTAAAATTTTGAGGGTACAGATTCTTTATGTTCCTGTTAGGTTGAAAGGAAAGGTTAAGACTTTGAGAGAGCCATGGTTATCAAGGGATATTGGAAACCTGGTTCGGAAAATGAGAAAGATCTACAATAAATATAGGGAACATGGAGTAATGAGGTGCTCGAGGAATATAAAGAAAGTAAAAAGAATATTAAGAAAGACATTAGAAAAGCTAAAAAAAGATATGAGGTTGCTTTGGCAAGTAAGGTGAAAATAAATCCAAAGGGTTTCTACAGTTATATTAATAGCAAAAGGATAGTGAGGGATAAAAGTGGTCCCTTAGAGAATCAGAGTGGACTGCTATGTGTGGAGCCAAAAGAGATGGGGATGATTTTGAACAATTTCTTTTCTTCGGTATTCATTAAGGAGAAGAATATTTAATTGTGTACGATAAGGGAAACAAGTATGGTAGTTATGGAAACTATGATGATTAAAGAAGAGGAAGTACTGGTGCTTCTAAAGAATATAAAAGTGGATAGATCTCTGGGTCCTGACAGGGTATTCCCTAGGATCTTGAAGGAAGTTAGTGTAGAAACAGCAGGGGCTCGGACAGAAATATTTCAAATGTCATTAGAAACGGGGATGGTGCCGGATTATTGGCGAATTGCTCATGTGGTCCTATTGTTTAAAAAGGGTTCTATGCGTAAACCTAGCAATAATCGGCCTGTACGTTTGATGGCAGTGCTGGGTAAATTAATGGAAAGTATCCTAGGAAACGGAATATATAATTCTCTGGATAGACAGGGTCTGATTAAGAACAGTCAACATGGATTTGTGCGAGGAAGGGCATGTTTAACAAATCCTATTGAAATTTTTTAAGTGGCTACTAGGAAAGTTGACGACGGTAAAGCAGTGGATGTTGTCTATATTGACTTCAGTAAGGCCTTTGACAAGGTTCCACAAGGAAGGATAGTTAGGAAGGTTCAATCGTTAGTTATTAACATTGAATTTGTAAAAATGGATTCAACAGTGGCTAGATGGGAGATTTCAGAGAGCAGTGGTGGATAACTGTTTGTTAGGTTGGAGGCCAGTGACAAGTGTTGTGCCTCAGGGATCTGTACTGGGTCCAATGTTGTTTTTCACATACATTGATGATCTGAATGATGGGGTGGAAAACTGGATTAGTAAGTATGCACACTAAGATATGTGGCGTTGTGGATAGTGAAGTAGGTTTTCAAAGCTTGCAGAGAGATTTAGGCCAGTTAGAAGAGTGGGCTGACAGATGGCCCATGGAGTTTAATGTTGATCAGTGTGAGGTGTTACATTTTGGTAGGTCTAATCAAAATAGGACATACATGGCAAATGGTAAGGCATTGATGAATGCAGTAGAGTGATCCAGGAATAATGGTGCATAGTTCCCTGAATGTGGAATCTCATGTGGATAGGGTGGTGAAGAAAGCGTTTGGTATGCTGGACTTTATAAATCAGAGCATTGAGTATAGGATTTGGGATGTAATGTTAAAATTGTACAAGGCATTGGTGAGGACAAATTTGGAGTATTGTGTACAGTTCTGGTCACCGAACTATAGGAAAAATGTCAACAAAATAGAGAGAGTACAGAGGAGATTTAGTAGAATGTTACCTGGGTTTCAGCACCTAAGTTACAGAGAAGAACAAGTTAGTTATTTATTCTTTGGAGCGTAGAAGGTTGAGGGGGTACTTGATAGAGGTATTTAAAATTATGTGGGGTAAACATAGATAGAGTTCACGTGGATAGGCTTTTTTTCATTGAGAGAAGGGGAGATTCAAGCAAGAGGGCATGATTTGAGAGTTAGGGTGCAAACGTTAAGGGGTAACACGAGGGGGGACTTCTTTACTCAGAGAGTGGTAGCTGTGTGGAACGAGCTTCTTGTAGAAGTGTTAGAGGCAGGTTCGATTATGTCACTTAAAAAAATGGATAGGTATATGGACAGGAAAGGAATGGAGGGTTATGGGCTGAGTGCAAGTCGGTGGGACTAGGTGAGAGTAGGCTTTCGACATGGAATAGGAGGGCCGAGATTACCTGTTTCCATGCTCTAATTACTATATGATTCTATGGTTATATCCGAATTAACGTCTTCATTTGACAAGATATTTTGGCTCGATATCAGTCTGGAAAATTTACAAAAAAAAATAAGTCGTGACAGGACAAACTTCCTAAAAATGTATACACTCCAGCACAGTTAGATTAACATTACCGAGGACCAAAGGGGGAAGAAGAATAACAGACATTAAACAATAACATGAAACCCCGCTGATTTCCCTGGCTGAGTAAGTCTAGGTTAATATACACTTTGGTCTGGCCTAACCCATGATATAGAAAGGGCTCTGCCAACGCAAACCCCGTTTTGTGTGGATGCTATGCACTTTGCCACCCTTTACAAAGTCAGTGCCAAGGAATAATAGCACGCGGCATAAGATAAAAGGCATATTGACCTATTCTCTATCACCTACGAACCCTTGCTCCATCTAATCACGGTTACTCCTGACAAAAGATCCAGTTCACATTAGAAAACTCCCGTTATCGCTAACCATAATTCAAACCTAGCTGCTACAGGAGGTTGCTACAGGAAGCTGCTACATTACCCTAGCAGTGGAACCTTTCCCAGGGTGTTACATACTGAGAGGTTAGGTAACCCTTCTAATAATATAATTTCATCAAAGAAAGCGGAATTCATAGCCCATGTGAGCATATGCATTCTGACAAGAAGCACACGCCGTTATACCTAAAGGAAAGAACAGCCCAGTAAGCTTAAGAAATAATCACTACAGGAGAAGAATTTAACAAATGTGGGAACATGAACGTTTCTGGAACAATACCCTGTCATCTGAGCAGACTAGATGTCTACAAGGAATCTTCGAAAGCCTGGCGCAGATCGGGGGACCTCATCCCAGAAACAGAGGGGTCACCTGTAGCATTACAGGGCCACCTGGTGAATACAGAAATATCAAATATACAGTATAAACAACCGAGAAATATCTCAGAAACTCGAGAGTGTCAAGGACAATGTGTGTGAAGTTGCTATTGGAAGGGAGAATGTTCTTTGGATATCGAAGTCTGAATTTTGAAAAGTCTCCTGGACAAGATATTATGCCCTCCAGGGTCCTAATATGTGGAGCACGTGATTGTGGAAGCAACACTAGTCATCTTTCATGTGTCATTTGATTCCGGCATGCTTCCGGAGAAATGGAAAATTGCAAACGTCACTCAAAGATTCATGAAGCGAGAGAGCCAGAAGAAAGGACAGGACAATTAGGCTGAGCTCAGTGTCTAAGAAGATGTTTAACTCGATTATTAGAGTCAACATGATTTCTGACAAATGTCAGCATGTTTTTTTTCTCAGGGATCGGTTTTGCTTGACAAAACTACTGGAATTCCTTAAGAGATTATCAAGCAGAATAGTCAATGTAGAATCGGTAGCTGGTGTGCACTTGGATTTTTAGAAGACCTCCGATAGGGCATCAGACATGAGGCTGCTTAAAAAGTAAAGATCCACGGTATTGGATGACCGATGCTAGCATAGAGAAAGCAATGACTGTTTAGCAGGAAGGAAAGAGTGAGTATAAAGAGAGCCTTTTCTGTGAGGTTGTCGGTGACTAGTGGTGTTCCACAGTGGTCTGTGTTGGGTCCGCTTACGTTATACGTAAGAACTGTCTGTGAATTTGGAATAGATGGCTTTGTGACAAAGTCTTCAGATGATGCGAAGATACGTAGATGGGTAGATAGTTTTTAGAAAGTAGACAGACTCCATAATGAATTGAACGGATATGGAGAATGGCAAAGAGGCAGCTAATTGAATGCAGTGTCTTCCCCTGTATGGCGATGCATTTTGTTAGATTAAATAACGGCACAGCATATTTTCTTAATGGAGTGAAAACAAAATTTAAAAAAATCTGAGGTGCAAGGTGACTTTTGCGATCTCTGCAGATTCACCTAAATGTTTATTGGCAGGTTGAGTCAGTGCTGTAAAATGTCAATGCAATGTTAGCATTCATTTCAAGAGGAATAGAATATAAAAGCAAGAAGCAAGGCTGAATGAAACTTTTTAAAGCGCTGGGCAGGCCAATTTTGGAGCACTGTGAGCCATTTGGTCCCACTAAGAGGGGATGTGTTAACATCGAAGAAGATTAGTGCAATATCAATTGATGAATAAGGGAACATATTTTAATCATTTTTGATACATTGAAATGCAGGAAGAACTCAGAAGATCAAGCAGCAACTGTGGAAAAGAGTGCAATCGATGTTTAGGGCCGCGGAGAGAAGGCAGCTCTGATCGCCTGGAATGGTGGCCACATTCTTGGAGCAGATGCTGATGAGATAAAGGAAAGGGGAAAAGGGAATAGCATTTTTACAGGAAACTGGGAGGGAAGAGGTAAGGACCAAATAACTGTTGGAGCCAGTATGTTTCTAATGAAAAGGGTCGGCAATTTGTTTCCTTTGATTGAGAGAAAGAGATCGAGCAAGGTAAGGCAGTTGTTAAAACAGACCAAGTGTACTTAAGGTCAGTGTGGAAGTTGGTGGCCAATGTGATGAAATTCCAGCCTCAGAGCAGGTGCCTGAAACAGCATCGATGCAGTCATCAATGTCGTAAGGGGACAGGCGGCTGGACACAAGTGCAGGACGCAGACACTGAAGTACTAGGGACAGGATGGGAACAGCTAAACGATAGACAAGATGTGGGGACCGTGGTGTACATGAGGGACATGGTGATTCTGGGGTTCCAAGAGAGGCTTAGAATTCAGGCAAGGAAGGATCCCGGAGTTCTGAGGAGGTTCTTGGAGGTCCGGCAGGATCTAGGAGTTCCGGCAGGATCTTGGAGTTCTCTGGGGGAGGCACATAACTCCTGGGCAGGGCCCGGACCTCCGAGGAAGGAACGCAGGGGCCTACGCATGTTGCAGGGCACCTGGGTAGGTTGCGGAGCACAACTCCACGGCAGCAAGGGGTAGGAAGAGGCAGAGTCCCCCGTCGGGCAACGGCAGTCCAGCCAGGCTTGCCCAACGGAGGCAAGGGATAGAAAGGAAACTTCGTCCAGGGTGATTGCCAGACCTACTCGAAAAACTCGTCTTTAACGATGGTACTCCAAGCCAGGACAACCAGGGGTGAGCAGGATAGGCAGGACAACCAGGGGTGAGCAGGATAGGCAGGACAACCAGGGGTGAGCAGGATAAGCAGGACAACCAGGGGTGAGCAGGATAAGCAGGACAACCAGGGGTGAGCAGGATAGGCAAGACAATCCCCCAACTCCACTCAGTCCCAGAGGCCCCTCTATACACCGCCAGCCGATGGGCATCAGGTGTACATACCTTGAGCCCCAACAAGCCAAGATGATCCACAGGTGTGACTAATTAGGCTCAAGGGTGAAAGGCGGACGGCTACAAGACCCGGAGTCTGCAGCCCGGAACAAGAACCGGAACGCCGGCTCGGGACCGGAGCATAACACATCAATGTGCTGGAGGAACAAGATAGGGAACATCTCTGGCAAAGGCTTGGAATAGGGACGTAGCCAATGGCCAACACACGAGCTTGGATAATGCGGACGGAGCGAAAGGAAACATTGTTGAGGGTGAGGACCAATTCTAACAGACAGAGGAAAGTGGTAGTGGATCGGGGGTAGAAGTGTATTCGGAATGATCATTCATGGTGTAAATGAGGTAATCGTGGCCAGGGAGTTAAACGCTAGAAAGAAGATCGCGAGCATGAGAAGTTTCACCGATGCAGATTGGAAGGGACTGACCAAGGCGGACAGAATTAAGTCGAACTATGAGCATAAGAGTGCAGTGGGTCAGGAGCAGGCAGAGATAATATGCCTACCCAGCACAGTCGGGATTGTGGATCTTGGGTATTGGGTCAAGGTAAGCTGTTGTGGGCGAAGGATCTGTGATTGGATGGGAGATCTCCAGAACTGATGAGGTCACTAATGGCGTCAGAGACAGTTTTATGTAGTTCTGGAGTGGGGTCCTCCTCATGTGGTACGGATAAGGAGATGCTGGATTTCACAAGTTCACTCGGAAACAGTCCAACAGCACATCCTTTGTCTGGGGGTTTGATTGTAAATTTGGGGTACGCACAGAGAAAGTGGAGTTCAGAGTCGGTAAGGTTTGAGGAGGAATTCCAGATTAAAACATCCAGAGGAGGGCAGCAAACCAGATCGATATGTCGAAGGAGGAGGTTTGCGGAAGGGAGAAGGGGACATCAGTGCGTCGAGTGGGAATGGAAACGCATTGTATTTTTATTTTACTGTTAACACTGCTTTAGACAATTTGGATTTTGTCTGATAAAAATGACTCTTCCTTCTTAGGCTCAAATTGTACAATCAAATAAATACATAAAACCAAGTAGTTAGTGTAACGGGGGTTTTTTTCTTTTTCTTTGTTACTGTGTATGTAATCAAAATGGCGTCTTTGTTTTGTTAAAAGTAGGAATGCTGGCGCCTGTGTTAATAGTAGGAATGCTAGCGTCTTTGTTATGATAAGTGCTGGAAGCTTGTTTGGGACTATAAACTGATTGTTGGTGGGGGTTTTGGGGAGTCGGCGCGATGGAGTGAGAGAGAGAGGACGGGGTGCTGGAAGCTGGGCGATGGTACGGACCCCGAGCGGGGGTCCCCGGCCCAAGGTTTTCGGTGATGAGAGGAGACGGAGACAGAGGAGTGTGGAGCGACTGGTCGACCACCGTGGGGGTCCCAGGAGGCGGGTCGAGAAATTCGGAGGGGATCGAATACCAGAAGACTTCAGTAATTGAGCTCCAACGGTTGTGCACGAAGTGGTTTGGACTTTGATAAGTTTGGCGCCTTTTCTTTTTTTTTCTCTTATTCATATATACTGTATCGTTAGTAATCGCTTAGTTATAGTAATCTTTATAAATTGTACTCATTTAATCGCATAAGGTGTACTGTCTGTTTTTTGAGCGAGGCGGGGACATCACACAGCATCCACACCAGCTGATTACCCAGTTTGGCGGGGCCGAAGGCTGCTCCCCCTAGACTAGAACGAGTTTGAGCGATGCCTGAGGCGACCCAGGGGTTACATTGTGGGGGTGTTCGTCCGGGTTTGATTTCTGTGGAAGCTGTGTGATCACCCTCTTTGAATTGTGTCTGCGGCGAAGAGCTGGTGTACCTTTGTGGGTGTGCGATTGCCGGTTGTCTCTGTATGTGTGTTGGGTGGGGTGGCTGCTGTTGGTAGCCCGGAGGTCGTTGTTCGAGTTCCGACTAGCGCTGACGAAATGGTGGTGGTACCATGGGTTGTCCGTACTGTTTGGAGAGTGAGGAGTGGCAGGTTGGGATGTTTCAGCTACGGTGGGCTCCGCCCGGTTGTTGGAATAATGTCCAGCCCTAAAGGGGCGGAGCAGACCTCTCAGTTGTTGGGTGAGTGGCAGTGCTTGGCTGAGGGAAAGCGACAGGGATTGGTTGAAAGTTTGAGTAGGCGGGCTGGTAGCGTTGTTAGAACTGTCGGGCGCAATTACCTCGAAGTGACAGCTGCCAGTTCTGGGAAAGTGTGGGAAAATGCGTGTGGTTCGACTGGAAGTCAAATGCCGCAACTGGGGGGCTTATCATATCCGTGGCAGGAGATTGGTGGGAAGTTTTTAGGGTATCCCTTTTGGTTAGGAGGGCAGATAAATTGCTTGCGGAGACAGGGGGATCTGTCAAGGGGATCAGTTGTTCCGTTGATCCGAGAGATGTCGGGAAACTTAGAGGAGGCCCAGTGGGGGAACGGCTTGGGGTCTCTGGGGGAGCACGTTCCCAGCAATGTACCAAGGAACTCCCGCAAGGAACAGACTCTATTCCTGAAGGCTTAGAGGGACCACGCACTCAGGTGTTGTTACGGATGGATGGAAGTCAAGTTAAAGCCATCCTCGGCACTGGGGCACCGGTTAAGTTGCTGTACAGTTTGTTTTATAACCGTTTTTGGAAGCCTTTACCCTTGATGACATTGACGGCACTGGAGATTTGGGGTACCAGTGCCGGTGATTATAAAGACGACGGTTGTTGGTCAGTGAAAATGGAGTTCTTAGAGGCAAATGTGGAGGTGACTGAGGTTCGTGAATCGTTAATGCTGATGTGTCCGGACACTGTTGAGACGGGCAGCGTTTCGGTTCTGGAGAGAACCAATATCCTGTTGGTGCGCTTGGGGGCCTGCCCGGAGGAGGCGGGTGAGAGCTGTTTGGAGGCATTATCGATGCACCCAGAGTTTCGAGCTGCTTGTGCGGACGTGTGTAGCAGCATTGGGCCGATACCGAATTCAAACCAGAGCCGGTGGTGGTATGGCCTGGAGGAGTATCTGAGGGTGAGACCCTCTTAGTGGACGCTGCGAAATACCACCAGGGAGGGGAGTTGACTGCTGAAGACACCTCGGTGAGGCAGAGGTTGCGGCGACTGGCCCCTACAGCGTGGCAGACGTAGGCAGCGTGTGTGTGGATTATATTGGGCCGTAGAGGCGATGGCCTATCTGAGTGGTGCGAAGAGGTTTAAGGTGCTGGATCTGAGGAGTGGATGTTGCCAGATCCCGATGAGTGAGGCCGCCAAGGAGAAGACGGCGGTTAAAAGTTTCCTAGGAGTCTTTCCGGTCCGAAAAGATACCACAGGGTATCTCCGGAGCCCTTGCAACCTTCCTGCAGGGCATGTGGAAGACCATGGGGGTGTGGAGGCGTTTGGAATTTTGACGTATGTGGATGATCTCCTGGTATTTGGATTTGCCTCAGGAGAATATGAAGTGAGGGCGTTGCAGGAGCGGCTGAGAACTACAGAGTTAAAGTGTTTTCTGGACACGTGCCAGGGCTGGCGAAGGTCGCAGCTCGTGAGTGTCTGTCTCTACGGAATCAAGTTTGAAATGAAGACTGAGAGACCGGAGAGAGTGATCTGGGACCATTTGAAAGACTTACAAGTTGGAGAGAACGAAGAAAGTTGTTTGACTAAGGGCCACAGCAAACTGAGAGCCTGGAGAAGGGAGTTTGCGGAGGTGAAGAAATTGCGGACAAATCTCGGAAGGGGGAAGCGGTAGCTTGAAGGGAACCTGAAGATGACCATCGACAGTTCAAATGAAGTGCAAAACCTGAAGGTTGATCTGGAAGAAGTCATGAGGAGAAAAAAAGCTGGAGAGAAGTGCAGTGAATACTGAACTGGAGGGTGACCAATCTTTAACTGCTGCTTTTCAGGTCGGGGTGGAAGAAGCTGTTGGAGTAACTGCATTCCAGATTGAGATGGTCGGGATGCAGGAGTCAGAACTGCTGAGCCAGGGGCCAGAGAAGATGATAATCTCAATTGCAGGAGGCTGAAGAGACTGCAGGAGCAGTGCAGGCCACGTGTTTCCGTTTGGAGAAGATCAAACAGCAGCTACCGATCGAAGAAATGAGGAAGAATACGGATTCAAAGGCTGATGTGCTGGATGTGTGGTACATGCTGCCTTTTGCTGACTTTCCCTCGATTGAGGAAGAGACCTTTGGCCCTTCTTCCACTGAGTCAGGTGTAGTGGGGAGGGTTAGCTGTGTGCAGTGTGGGGCATGAGTGAGAGGTTGAAAGAGGAGTTGGTAGTGGACCCAAGGTATCCTCAGCTGTGTCCTAGCCTAAGGGTTTAGGTGAGGGGGGTACAGAGGTCTCAGAAGGGTTTGGGAACGCCCAGATAGTTGGCCTATATAGCGCCTAAGGAACAGGGCGTGAGGTTTACTGTGTGGGGAGGAGATGTCACTGCTTGTGCTTGGGTTATGGTGTGTTGGCAGGAAAGGTGACGAGTTATCTAATAGTCATGAGGACATGACTTTTATTTGGTGGGGGGAGAGTGTAACGGGGGTTTTTTTCTTTTTCTTTGTTACTGTGTATGTAATCAAAATGGCGTCTTTGTTTTGTTAAAAGTAGGAATGCTGGCGCCTGTGTTAATAGTAGGAATGCTAGCGTCTTTGTTATGATAAGTGCTGGAAGCTTGTTTGGGACTATAAACTGATTGTTGGTGGGGGTTTTGGGGAGTCGGCGCGATGGAGTGAGACGGAGTGAGATGGAGAGGACGGGGTGCTGGAAGCTGGGCGACGGTACGGACACCGAGCGGGGGTCCCCGGCCCAAGGTTTTCGGTGATGAGAGGAGACGGAGACAGAGGAGTGTGGAGCGACTGGTCGACCACCGTGGGGGTCCCAGGAGGCGGGTCGAGAAATTCGGAGGGGATCGAATACCAGAAGACTTCAGTAATTGAGCTCCAACGGTTGTGCACGAAGTGGTTTGGACTTTGATAAGTTTGGCGCCTTTTCTTTTTTTTTCTCTTATTCATATATACTGTATCGTTAGTAATCGCTTAGTTATAGTAATCTTTATAAATTGTACTCATTTAATCGCATAAGGTGTACTGTCTGTTTTTTGAGCGAGGCGGGGACATCACACAGCATCCACACCAGCTGATTACCCAGTTTGGCGGGGCCGAAGGCTGCTCCCCCTAGACTAGAACGAGTTTGAGCGATGCCTGAGGCGACCCAGGGGTTACATTTGCATCATTTTTCTAGATGATTTTACATCAGAAATTAGAAATAGTGTACAGTCAACGTTCTGGGCGAGGAACTTGGCTCTCGGCCTGTAGAAAGGGTCTTTGCATGTTTGAGAATTTTTTTTTTAATCCAACATAAGGCCACTAAGAAAGCCATACAAATTCAAAAGAATAAACATGAGGGCAAACTGGCCAATAATATAAAGTGGAATGCTAAAAGTTTGTTTTACAGTTATATAAAGAGTAAAAGGGCAGTGAGAGTTGAAACTGGACTACCGGAAATAAGGCTGGTGATGTAGTAATGGGGGATAATGAAATGGCATATGAAGCTCATGAGTACTTTACATCAGCTCTCCCTGTGAAAGACTTTAACAGTGTTCCTGAAGACCGTGAGTGCCAGGGAGCATGAGTGAGTGCCTTTTCTATTACAAAGGAAAAAGCGCCAAAGAAACGCAAAAGTCTGAAATAGGACAAGTGGACCATATGGCTGACATCCCACAGTTCTGAAAGAGGTTGCCGAAGAGACAGCAGATGCAGTGTTTATCATTTTCCAAGAATCACTGGATTCTGTTATGGTTCCGGAGGAATGTCAAATTGCAAATGTCTCTGCACTCTTTAAAAAGGGAGGAAGGCAAATAAAGAAGGAAATTACAGGCCTGTTTGGTTACCCTGCCTGACAAATCTGACAGGGTTCCTCGAGGACTAACAATTAGCATGAAAAAAATGAAGGGAGGTGGATGTCTTTGGCACAAATGTAACCCTCAGGCTCGCCCGGCTCCTGTTCGTCTAGGGGAGTCGGCCTTCAGCCCCACCAAACTGGGTAATCACATTGTGTGGATGTTGTGCAATGTACCCCCAGCTACAAACCCACAACGCAAAATACCAGACAGTACACAATATGCAATTAAATGATAGAACATTATGAATCTTAATCTGAATATAGTACTGAAAATAAAAAAGTGCCCAAGTCAAGTCAAAGTCACGTTTGAGCTCACTCAGTAGTCATTCTTCCACCATCGGTCTCCTCCGAGCGTCACCGAACTTCGAACTTCCACATCCCAGTCCACTCCGCCTAGTGGTCTACCCGCTCTCTCCACACGCGTCCTCCCTCTTCATCTCTCCTTGACAAAAACCGCGAAGACAACGTCCTTCCTGATACACAAGACAAAGCAACAGTCTCCGATGGGCTAACAGGCATAACCCAAACATTGCTGCTACAGAGAAACAATTATCTCAGCAGGGAACATTACTGAGAAGCCATTACTTTTGCCTTAGCAGTGAAACATTTCAAAGAAGCCATTACATAGAAAGATAGAAAGCCTATGGCACAATACAGGCCCTTCAGCCTAAAACGCTGCACTGAACATGTCCTTACCTTAGAATCTACCTGGGGTTACCCATAGCCCTCTAATTTTCTAATCTCCATGTACCTATCCAGAAGTCTCTTAAACGACACTATCGCTTTCGCCTCCACGACCGTCGTCGATTGCCCATTCCGCGAACTCACCTTCACTGTGTAAATAAACGTACACCTGGCATCTCCTCCGTACCTACCTCCAAACACATTACAACTGTGCCCTCTCGTGCTGGCATTTCAGCCCTGGGATAAAGCCTTGGCTATCCACACAATAAATGCCCTTCATCATCTTATACACCTCTGTCAGATCACCTCTCATCCTCCGTCCCTCCAAGGAGAAAAGGCCAAGTTCACTCAAACAATTCTCCAATCCAGGTGACATCCTTGTAAAGCTCCTCTGCACCTTTTCTATGGTTTCCACATCCTTCCTGCAGTCAGTCTATCAGAGCTGAGCACAATACTCCAAGTAGAGTTTGAACAGGTTCCTATATAGCTGCAGCATTACCTCTCGGCTCCTAAACTTAAACCCACGATTGATGAAGGCCAATGCACAGTCTGCCTGCTTAACCACAGAGTAAACCTGCGCAGCAGCTTTGCGTGCCCTATGGACTCGGACCCCAGGATCTCTCTGATCCTCCACACTGCCAAGAATATTACGATTAATACTATATACTGCCATCCTACTTGACCCACCAAAATGAACCACCTCACACTTATCTGGGATGAACTCCATCTGTCATTTTGCAGCTCAGTTTTGCATCCTATCAATCTCCCACTGTAATCTTTGATGGCCCTCCAAACTATCCACAACACCACCAAACTTTGTGTTATCAGCAAATTTACTAACCCAACCTTCCACTTCCTCATCCAGATCATCTACAAAGATCATGAAGAGTAGTGGTCCCACAACAGATCCCTGAGACCCACCACTGGTCACCGGCCTCCTTGTAGAATGTGACCAACCTGCAACCACTCATTACCTTCCTTGGTCAAGCCAACTCTGGATGCTCAAAGCAATGTCCCCTTGGAACCCATGCATTCTAATTCTCTCAATAAGCCTTGCATGGGGTATCTTGCTGAAATCCATATACACTACATCTACTGCCTTGCTTTCATCAATGTCACATGGTCAAAAATTTCAGTCAGGTTCATAAGACACGACCTGCCTTTGACAAAGTCATGCTGACTATTCCTAATCATATTATATGTCTCCAAATATTCATGAATCCTGTCTGCAAGGATGTTTTCTATCAACTTGCCAAACACTGAATGGAGACTCACATCTATAATTTCCTCGTCTATCTCTACTCCCTTCCTTTAATAAAGGAACAACATTCACAACCCTCCAATCCTTTACTTGTATTTCCAGAAGGCATTTCACACGGTGCCACGCATGAGGCCGCTTAACATGATAAAATCACATGGAAATACAGGAAAGATGCTGACATGGTTAGAGGGATGGCTGACAGGCAGGGACCAGCGACTGGAATAAAGGGGGGCATTTCCTGGTTGTCTGCCAGTGACTAGTAGTGTTCTCCAGAGGCCAGTATTAGAAACCTACTTTTTATACTTTTGTCAATGATTTAGATAAAGAAATTGATAGCTTTGCAGCAACGTTGTCAGAAGTTATGAAGATAGTTGGAGGGGTATGTAGCTCTGAAGAAGCAATGGGATTACAGAAAGAAAGTGGGGCATCAAGGGAAATGATGAGAGGGCAGGTGTATGGGGTTGAATCGATCCGGGATCAGCCATTATGAAATTGTAGACGGACTTACTGGTTTGAATGGCTTAATTCTACTCCTTTGTCTAATGGTTTTATGGTCTAAGGCATATATGTCAAACTCAAGGCCCGCGGGCCAAATCCGGCCCGCGGTGTAATTATCTTTGGCCCGCGAGATAATATCTAATTACTATTAAAGCTGGCCCCAGTAATCGAAGCGCCTATGGCGTATGATATGGCTAATACTGAGTTTATTCAGGTACCAGGTTTTCAGGGTTTCTAGTGTTTATTCGGCAGTCTTGCTCGGCAGTCTTCTTCATAAGAAACGGAATTTGTAAAGTGAAACACTTTGTAGTTATAGCAGAGACTGAGACACATGAGAGTAGGCTGAACAAATGGAGGCAACGAAAGCTGCGTTCGCACGCGTCCGACTGATCTGGCCCGCATGAAGCTGCATTTTGCTCAATCCGGCCCGTGACCTAAATTGAGTTTGACACCACTGGTCTAAGGATATAAAAATTGGAAGAATAGGAAAAAATTGGCAGGTTGAATACAATGTTCAGAAATGAGCTGGTCGTAAAGAAGGCAGATGTTGGTATTCATTTCAAAGTGGAATATAATATAAAAACAGCGAGATTAGCTGAGTACTTATAAGCAACAGTCCGCACTTGGCGTACTGTCAACAGTTTTATGCCCCGTATCTCAGAAAGCATGCGCTCACATCGGGGGGAGTCCAGATTACGAGGATGATTCTGGGAAAGAAGGGTTAAGATGTAAGAGCTTTGGCCCTGTACGCACTGGCATTTAGAAGAATGTGGGTAGGTCGCATTGAAATCTACCAAATGTTGAAAAGACTTGTTTAGGCGGATGTGGAGACGATGTTTCATATACAAAGTCTCCAGAAATTGCAGGCACAACCTCAAATTTGAGAGGGATCACTTTAGAACAAAGTTAAGTAGGATATTGTTTTTCCAGAGAGTGGTGAATCTGCAGAATGCTCGGCCACGGACAGGTGTGCAAGCCAAGTCCGTGGAAATATTGAAAGCAAAAAAAAAGATAATTTCCTGATTCGTCAGGGCATCAAAGGTGATGCGGGATTAAACATAATTGATTGACGAAGCAGCTTTGATGGGCTGAATGGACTGTCTTAATGTACCACACAGTGACTGCCATTTCGTTGCCAGAAAGCCAGGTGCAGCTCTCCGTCATCTCATAAATGGGCGGGTGATTGAATCACCGAGTTAGCAGATGCCTTGCCAGCTTTGCATATGTGATTCATGCTGAGTTGGAAGCTTTGAGCAGAATGGCCAGGTGCTTCAGAAACAGTCTTCCCAATAGGCAAAGTAGGTGGTGGCTTCAGCTGTTCTCTGGATCCACTAGTATAGGTGCTACTGATGCAGTGTCTCCCGGTGAATTAATGAGCTTCTGTTTGCACAAGGTAGCTCCATTGGATGATGCAAAACCTGCGGCTGGAGACACTAAAATCACGAGTTGTTTTTCTTCTCATTTATATCAATATCCCGTGTTATCTCTCGGTATGTACAGGCACCGGACAAGCACACACCTTGTACAGCAAGGTGACACAGAGGGAATGCGGACCACTCATGGTCTTTGCAGTGAAACTGTGAACTCTGGAGATGAGAGCTCAGAGAAATTGTAATCATTAGGCATGAGAGACAAGAAATCATACTACATCTATTGTTCTTTCCCCCTTTCACTCTGGGTTTCATGATTCACTGTATCTGTCTAACACACACTGCAATATCTCGCTCTCAGCTCCTCCTCCCTTCTCTTTCCCACTGTCCCTCCAGCCTCTAACTATTTCATCAATGCTCCCTCGCTTTTCCTTATTCTCTCTCTCTCTTCCTCTCTCTCTCTCTCTCTCCCTCTCTCTCTCTCTCACATATCCTTCGGCATTAGTCTGTTAATATGGATATCTGTTGCATTCTTTGCTCTCCCACATTGCCTTCATGTCACCCACAGGAACTCAGTATTTGACAGAACACTGTGCTGATGATGTTGGTGAAGTTAAAAGCGGGCACTTGGTTAATGATTACACAACAGACACTGGGATTAATTTAATTTCTGGAAAGGTGACAGGCTGGGAGTAGTGGGAAATCACGGCAGTGGTGCTCAGTTCCCAGCGACGACAGACATTGAACTGTGGGGAGCACATGTCCAATTCCCGTGGTGTGGAGGTTGAGTGAAAAGTTGTTTTGAACACTGTTCAAAACACGGTCCCCTTCCTGCATGGTCTCTCCCACCAGCTAAAACCGACTTCTCTCCACCTCCTTTACTCCCAATCAGCTTCTCCCCATTCCACACTCTTTCTCTTCCTCTCCAGCACCTCTTTCGAGATCGTTCATTTCCCTTCTGTTTAAGGCAGACTGCGCAGTCTGGATTGACCCTCGTGGACCGGAATAGACTAACTGGGGTGTTCTGACCGATAGCAGGGGAGAAGTATGGATGGGTTACACAGTGTTAACGGTCACCCTTGTAGCACAGTTCTCAATAGTACACAGGACAGATTGACGTGGCCGTGCAAGAGGTTCAGAGGGACTATGAGCAATGTCACCCAGAGGTGGTGGTATGGTGGTGAGGAGTGCTGGAACCAGGAATACGCTGTCATGGGGCGTAGATAGTGGATGGATGCAGTGATTCTGACTGTCCATCCCCATTATCCAGGTGAACATACAGAAACATTGGCATTGCCGCCTGCGGACGAAGTGTTTGTAAATAGAATGGTGTTGGGTACTAGAATGGGCATGGTGGCCCGAAGGGGAGCTTGATCAACAACCTGTGAATTGCCCTATGCCTATGGAAAATATAGGGTAATGGCCGGCACAGCACAGTTTTGTGTGCTTAACACTGCTCTACCTTCTCTAAGCCCATGACTATGTGTCTAGGGGCATCTCAAATATCAACTGTAAACTGCTGTGAATGTAATCATTGTTGGCAGAATTTAGGTCTGTGAGGTAAGGGCGTACAGGAGCAAGATATACCAGTTAGTTGAGTGGTCCCGCAACAACAACTTTGCACTCAACTTCAGCAAGACCAAAGAGCTGATTGTGGAGTTCAGGAAGGGCTAAGACAAGGGAGCAAAATCAAACGGCATAGAGAGGTCAAGAGTGGAAAGTGCGAGCAATTCCTGGGTGTCAATATCTCTGACACCCTAACATGGACACAAAATATTGTGCAGGTGTAAAGAATGCAATTAAGTGACTTTATTACATTCCAATTTTGAGGAGATTTGGGTTGTCAACTAAAATACTCGAAAATTTCTAAAAATGCATCATGGAGAGAATTGTCACTGGCTGCATCACAATCTGGTATTGGGGCGGGGCAAGGCACAAGATCGAATTAAGTTGCAGAATCTTGTACCATTCGTCGACTCTATCATGGGTACCAGCCTCCGTAGTATCCAAGACATCTTTTCAAGGAGCGATGCCTTAGGAAGGTTGCGTCTGTCATTAAGATTCCCCGATCTCTAATAATGGATTTGTCATTATAGTTTTTAGGACTCACACTGTAAACTGGATCAAGCGTGTATTTCTGGAAGGTATGGTGGCTTATAAAACAAATTTACACTGGAAGCCTCTGGAAATGCGGCTCGTTAGTTCCTCGCTAACAAGCACTGGACACTGTGAGGAGAAACCCACCTTTGTCAGGCTTCGTACATCTAGCGTGATACAACTGTGGACCCGCGAAATCCATGAGGTTGGGATGGCTCGTTTGCCCACCCACACGCCGGTTTGTGTGAATGCTGTGTGATTTTCTACCCGCGGCAATCGCCCTTTGGCAAGACATAACGTTTCTTACACTGAATACAAATTATAAAGAAGTATATTTACGAATGTTAACTTAAGCACCTAGTTACCAAAGGAAGGACAGGGAAAAAAAATGACCCATTATACTGAAGCAGTCACCTGTGCACAGTGGAGATCAAATCATCGAGAAACATTTGTTTCCGCTTGAAATCCACGTCGAACAAAAGGACTCTCTTGATGAAGGATTTCGGCCCAAAACGTTGTCACTACTTTCTTCCATAGATGCTCTCTGGCCTGCTGAATTCTGCCAGCATTTTATGTTTTTATTTATTTCCAGCATCTGCAGATTCACTTGTGTTGTCTACTTCCAGAGTATTGGTCCTTCCTCCTGAAGACATTCATTTTCATAAAGCACCTTGTGCAAGAGGGACGGCGTCTTCATCCATCTTCCCTCCTGCATTCTCCCAGCTCCCACCATCAAAGAGCTGCCCTCACAGCATTCTTAGAACCCTTATCAATTCTACCATCCTGACTGGATGACACTACATTCTTAAGTTGTACAGTAAATCCCTTTATCTCAGATCAAACCCTACAAGCTTATAATAAAACCGACTTCTCTCATAAAATTGATAAAATGAAATGCCTACAGTATAGCAGACAGAATGTTAATCAGGGTGTTACACTTACATGACGTTATTTCTTAGAACAAGATTTTGATGAAAGATAATTGCCACTTAATTGTACCTGTGTAAATTGTCAGATTGAGTTAACCTGCAGCAGTATCCGGCGATGTGCTGTACGGTGGGGGCGGGGGGTGGGGGTTGATTGCTAACTTCGTGGCCTGAGGTAGAAAGAGTCAATTTTAGAAAACCGAGCACATTTAATTTTCAACATAGCCCCATCCTGCATTTACACAGTTTGTCCGGCGGCAGTGGAGCATACGGATCTTGGTCATCTGCAGGTGTGATAGATAGGTTCGTGACCTAAGAAACATAGAACAATATAGCAGAGTACAGGCCCTTCGAGCCACAATGTTGTGCCGACCCTTAAACCCTGCCTCCCATATACCCCCCTCCACACATTAAATTCCTCCATATACCTGTCTAGTAGTCTCTGAAATTTCACCAGTGTATCTGCCTCCACCACTGACTCATGTATGGCATTCCACGCACCAACCACTCTTTGTGTAGAAATCCTTCATCTAATATCCCCCTTGAACTTTCCACCCCTTTCCTTAAACCCATTTCCTCTTGAATTAAGCAGTGGTGTCCTGGGGAAGAGGCGCTGTTTGTCCTCTCTATCTATTCCTCTTAATGTCTTGTATACCTCTATCATGTCTCCGCTCATCCTCCATCTCTCCAGAGAGTAAAGCCCTGGCTCCTTTAAATTCTGATCATAATCCATACACTCTAAACCAGGCAGCATCTTGGTAAATCACCTCTGTACCCTTTCCAATGCTTCCACATCCTCCCTACAGTGAGTCGACCAAAAGTGGACACAGTACTCCAAGTGTGGCCTAACCAGAGTTTTATACAGTGGCATCATTATCCCGCAACTCTTAAACTCTATCCCTCGACTTATGAAAGGTAACAGTGCATAAGTTTTCTTAATTACCCTATTTACCTGTGAGGCAGCTTCCAGGGATTTGTGGACGTGCACCCCCAGATCTCTCTGCTCCTCCACACTACCAAGTATCCTGCCATTTAGTTTGAACTTGGAATTTGTCCTTCCAAAGTGTAGCACCTCACACTTCTCCGGTTTGAACTCCATCTGCCACTTCTCAGCCCACTTCTGCATCCTGTCAATGTCTCTCTGCAATATTCGACAATCCACTACACTATCCGCAACACCACCAACCTTTGTGTCATCTGCAAACTTGCTAAACAACACTTCTACCCCCACATCCAGGTCATTAATAAAAATCACGAAATGCAGGGGTCCCAGAACAGATCCTTGTGGGATCTGTTGTGGGACCACTAGTCACAACCCTCCAATCTGAATGTAGTCCCTCCACCACGACACTCTGCTTTCTGCACGCAAGCCAATTCTGAACCCTCCTGGTCAAACTTCCGTGGATCCCATGCCTTCTGACTTTCTGAATAAGGCTACCTTGTGATACCTTGTCAGATGCCTTACTAAAATCCATGTAGATCACATCCACTGCACTACCCCCATCTATATGCCTGGTCACCTCCTCAAAGAACTCTATCAGGCTTGTTAGACACGATCTGCCCTTCACAAAGCCATGCTGACTGTCTCTGATCAGACCATGATTCTGTAAATGCCCATAGATCCTATCTCTAAGAATCTTTTCCAACAGCTTTCCCACCACAGACGTAAGGCTCACTGGTCTATAATTATCAGAACTATCCCTGCTACCTTTTTTGAACAAGCGGACAACATTAGCCTACCTCCAATCCTCCGGTACCATTCCCATGGACAACGAGGACATAACGATCCTAGCCAGAGGCTAGGCAATCTCTTCCCTCTCCTCGTGGAGCAGCCTGGGGAATATTCCTTCAGGCCTTGGGGACTTATCGGTACTAATGTATTTTAACAAATCCAACAGTTCTTCCCCCTTAATATAAACATGCTCCCGAACATTAACCTCAGTAATATTGTCCTCACCATCATCAAGTTTCTTCTCATTGGTGAATACCGAAGAGAAGTATTCGTTGAGGACTGCGATCACTTCCACAGCCTCCAGGAACATCTTCCCCACTTTATCTCTAATCGGTCATATCTTCACTCCTGTAAACCATTTGTTCTTCGGATAATTGAAGAATGCCGTGGGGTTTTCCTTTACCCTACTTGCCAAAGGCCTTCTCATACACCTTGCTTGCTCTCCTCAGCCCCTTCTTAAGCTCCTTTCTTGCTACCCTATATTCCTCAATAGACTCATCTGATCCTTGCTTCCTAAACCTCGTGTATGCTGCCTTCTTCCACCTGACTAGATTTTCCAACTATCTTATCACCCATGGTTCCTTCACTCTACAATTCTTTAACTTCCTCTCCGGGACAAATTTATCCCTAACATCCTGCAAGAGCTCCCTAACCCTCGACCACATTTCCACAGTACATTTCCCTGCAAAAACATCATCCCAATTCACACCCGCAAGATCTATCCTTATAGCCACATAATTCGCCCTTCCCCAATTAAAAATGTTTCTGTCCTGTCTGATTCTATCCTTTTAAATGATAATGTTAAAGTCCAGGGAGCAGTGGTCAATGTCCACCAGATGCTCTTCCACTGAGAGATCTGTGACCTGACCCAGTCCGTTTCCTAATACTAGATCTGGTATGGCATTCCCCCTAGTCGGCCTTTCAACATACTGTGACAGGAAACCTTTCTGGACACACTTAACAAACTCTGCCCCTTCTAAACCCCAGTGCATTCTTCAATTATGTGATCACAGGACCGATTAGAGGTAAAGGTGGTAAGTTGTGCCTGGAGGCTGTGGAAGTGAGCGAGGTCCTCAATGAATACTTCTCTTCGTTATTCACCAATGAGGGGGATCTTGATGACGGTGAGGCCGATATGAGTGAGGTTGATGTTCTGGAGCATGTTGATATCAAGGGAGAAGAGGAGCTGGAGTTGCTAAAATACATTAGGATGGATAAGTCTCCGGGGCCTGACGGAATATTCCCCAGGCAGCTCCACGAGATGAGGGAAAAGAATGCTGAGCCTCTGGCTAGGACCTTTATATCCTCGTTGTCCACAGGAATGGTACCGGAGGATTGGAGGGAGGCGAATGTTGACCCTTTGCTCAAAAATGTTAGTAGGGATAGTCAAGGTAATTATAGACCAGTGAGTCGTACGTCTGTAAAAGATTCTTGAGGATACAAACTATGGGCATTTAGAGAATCATGCTCTGATCAGAGACAGTCAGCATCGCATTGCGAAGGGCAGATCGTGTCTAACAAGCCAGACGGAGTTCTTTGAGGAGGTGACCAGGCACATAGATGAGGGTAGTGCAATGGATGTGAGCTATATTGTTTTAGTAAGGCATTGGACAAGGTCCCTCATGGTAGGTTTATTCTGAATGTCAGAAGGCATGGGATCCAGGGAGGGTTGGCCAGGTGGATTCAGAATTGGCTTGCCTGCAGAAAGCAGAGAGTTGTGGTGGAGGGAGTAGATTCGCATTGAAGGGTTGTGACTAATGGTGTCGCACACGGATCGATTCTGGGACGTCTACTTTTCGAGATTTTAATTAACGTCCTGGATATGGGGGTAGAAGGATGGACGACACAAAAGTTTGCAGACGACTCAAAGCTTGGTGGTGTTGTGGATAGTGCTGAGGATTGTCGAAGGTTGCAGAGAGACATTGATAGGATGCAGAAGTGGGCTGAGAAGCGGCAGATGGAGTTCAACCCGGAGAAGTCTGAGGCTGTACACTTTGGAAGGTCAAACTCCAAGGTAAAGTAAATGGCAGGATACTGGGGAGTGTGGAGGAGCAGAAGGATCTAGGGGTACATGTCCACAGATCCCTGAAAGTTGCCTCACAGGTAGATAAGATAGCTAAGAAAGCTTATGGAGTGTTAGCCTTCAAAAGTCGAGGGATAGAGCTTAAGAATAACGGGGTAATGATGCAGCTCTAAAAAAATAACTCTAGTTCGGGCGCACTTGGAGTACTATGTCCAGCTCTGGTCAACCTCACTATAGGGAGGATGTGGAAGCATTGGAAAGGGTACAGAGGTGTTTTACCAGGATGCTGCCTGGTTTAGAGTGTATGCATTATGATCAGAGATTAAGGGAGCTAGGGCTTTACTCTATGAAGGATTAGAGAAGACATGATAGAGGTATACAAGATATTAAGATGAATAGATAGAGAGGACAACCAGTGCCTCTTCCCCAGGGGACCCCTGGTCAATACAAGAGGACATGGATTTAAGGAAAGGGGTGGAAAGTTCAAGGGGGATATTAGAGGAAAGATTTTTACTCAGAGAGTTGATGGTGCGTGGAATGGACTGACTGAGTCAGTGGTGGAGGCCGTTACACTAGTGAAATTTAAGAGACCACTAGGCAGGTATATAAAGGAACTTAAGGTGAGGGTTATATGGAGGCAGGGTTAAGGGTTGGCACAGCATTGTGGGCCAAATGTCCTGTACTGTGCTATGTTGTTCTATCTTCTATAAACCATTGGAATTAATCAGGTGCCAATCAATATTCGCGAAGTTATAGTCACCCATAATAACAACCCTGTTATTTTCGCACCTTTCAAAAATCTGCTTCCCAATCTGCTCCTCGGTATCTCTGCTGCTGCCAGGGTCTATAGAATAATCCCAATAGAGTAAATGCTCCTTTGCCGTTCCTGACTTCTACCCATACTGACTCAATGGAGGATCTTGCTACATTTCCCACCCTTTCTGTAGCTGTAATAGCATCCCTGACCAGTAATGCCACCCCTCATCCCTTCCTTCCCCGCTCCATTTAAAGCACTGAAATGCAGAAATATTGAGCATCCATTCCTGCTCTGGTGCCAGCCAAGTCTCTCTAATGGCCACTACATCATAATTCTATGGATGTATCCAAGCTCTCAGTTCATCATCTTTTTTTCCTGCTGCTTCTTGCTTTGAAGTACACGCACTTTTGCCCTTCTACCTTACCACCTTTACTCCCTTTATTCTGCTTCTCTTTCCTCAAAGTATCTTTATATGTTAGATCTGGCTTTACCCCATGCACTATACTTGCAGCTCTCGCAGGACCTTTATCTTCTTCCACCTCACAATCTGCTCTAACACTCTGGCTCCCCTCCCCCTGCATATCTAGTTTAAACCCCCCTGAGTAGCATGAGTAAACCTTCCTGCAAAAATGGCAGTCCCCCCTCCAGATTAGGTGCAACCCGTCCCGTCGGAACAGGTCCCACCTTCCCTGGAACAAGACCCAATTGCTCAGAAACATGCAGCCCTCCCTCCTGCAGCAACTCCTTAGCCACGTATTTATCTGCATTAACTTCCTATTTCTAGCCTCACTAGCACGCGGCACAGAAGATTGCAACCCTGGATATCCTGTCTTTCACCGTTGCACCAAACTCCCTAAATTCTCTTTGCAGGACTTCCTCCTTCTTCCCCTTCCGTCATTGGTCCCTACATGGACCAGGACATCAGGCTGCACCCACTCGCTCTTGAGAATGCTGAGAACTCGATCTGAGATATCGTGGACCCTGGCACCAGGGAGGCAACAGACGATCCGAGAGTCTCAATCTCTTCCACAAAACCTCTTATCTGTCCCATAACTGTCGAATCCCCTATCACCATTGCTCTCCTCCTTTCCCTCCTTCCATTCTGAGCTGAGGGTCCAGTCCCGGTGCCAGATACGAAACCACGACAACTAGCCCCTGGCAGGTTGTCCCCACCAACAGTATCCAAAACGATATACTTAGTACAGAATGTAGTGTTAGGGCTCACCCTAGTTTGGAAAGGGGTCCAGAAGAGGCTCTATGAACTGTGCTGCTTTTAAGAGACAGAGGAGGAAGCGTCCAGACAACTGAGAGAGAGAGATAGAGAGAGCAACAGAAATTGCTCGAAAGAATCATGTTATGGTTCCTGTGCTGATTGTTTACCTTTCACAATGTTACTAGTCCGCTTGTACGGTTTCTGCAGAAAGCGGTGGGCGGAGCAGGTTGATGGACTGCTGGTGTCCAGCATGTGCAGATAAAGAGCAGATCCAGTGTTACACAGACAGACACACCAGGAGACACACACAGTGCCGGACACTGAACGAGATTTGTGCAACCACATGAAGGTGGGGTTTTCGAGGATCGATTCGGGGAAATCGCTCAGTGGCTCACAGTGTGAAAAAGGTGCAACAACAGAAGAACGGTTGCATGTATCATGGTTCGTATCGGTAACCACAGCAGGACTTCGGAAGACAACGGGAAGATCAAAGGCATCACCTCTCTCTCTCTCTCTCTCTCTCTCTCTCTCTCTCCAAAGTAACTCAACTAAATACCACGAACTGAATTGAACTCTCTTCATCATCGTTAGATTATATCCAATTACCACTATGTTTGAAAGAGCCTAGTTTTGTTCCACACATACATATATATCTATATCTGTAGCATTGCTAACCTGTGATATGTTTGCATTTATATTACTGTATTGGGTAATTTACTAATAAACATTATTAGTTTATAGCAATACCAGACTCCAGTGTGTTTTCGATTTCTGCTGGTTATTTAACCCCGTCACGGTGGACACGTCCAAAATTGGGTCCTATGTCCGAGGCTTTGAACAAAATTGTGTGGGGAATTTTTGAATTAATTGGGACACATTCCCTTATTTTGATTTGCTTGTGTGGAAAAATAGCAGCAATGGAGTTTGAGGTTACTAGTTGTAAGGCGGAGCCAACCCCTGACACGTTGGATGAGGCTAAGAGGGATGTACTGATGGGAATTGCTCGTAAGCTAAAGATTAAATTGACCACTCGCACGTGGAGGGCTCAGGTACAGCTGTTAATAACACAGCATTATGTAGCGGAGGGGAAATTCAAAGAGGAGGCGTGGAGATGTTTGTTGAGAACAAAGCACTTACTGAGGCTGAGGTTCAGCTTCAGACAGCAAAAATGAAGTATGAACTTATGTTCAGAGTAAAAAAAGAAACTGGTGGCTGAGGAAGCAAAAAGGAAGAGTGAGGAGCAAAATAAAAATCCGGAAATTGTGACTTTAAAGGAGACAGCTCTCACAGAAGAAGAGGTTCAGAGAGAGTCAGTGGGATATTATCTTAGAGATGGGGTGTTGATGAGGAAGTGGAGAACACCTACTGTGCTTGCAGATGAGGATCGGGTTATTGAACATCAAGTTGTGGTCCCGGAAGTTTACAGGGCTGAAATTTTAAATGTGGCTCATAGTATGTCTTCAGGTGAACACTTTGAAGTGGAAAAGCCAATAAATGGAATTGTGAAGGAATTCTACTGGTGAACGTGCAGGACTTGCCATACCTGTCAGCGTGCAGGAAAATATAGTCAGGTGACCCAAAAGCACCATTTAAGCTGATACCTGTTTTTGGCGAACTATTTTACAGGGTTTGTGGTGGATTGTGTGGGCCCATTGCCAAAGACTGCAGCTGGCTACGAGTATCTGTTAACCATCATATGTGCTGTGTCCAGGTTCCATGGGATGGTGCCCCTCTGGAACATCAAGGTAATAGCCCTTATCAAATTATCCATACTATTTGGTCTACCTGAAGAAATCCAATCTGGCCAGGGTAGTAACTTTACATCGAGAACATTCCATGGGGATAGATAAGGACTTGAGAGTTAAGCGTATTGTGTCACCTTTGACCTTACTCAGAGAGCAATGGTCAGGTCAGAATGTAAATGTGATCAAGTGTTATCATGACTCCGACCCTGCACCAGTGAGCACTGTCATGACAACGGAGGAGATTGCCGTGTCTAGTACAAGAAGACCAGATCATTTTACTGAACTGCCTGTATTTTTCACAAGACTCAGAAAGTATGATGTTTTGAAAAATATTGATAGGAAAATTCAACATTTGAAGTCAAAGCAGCAAAAACAATGCAACATTCTAAGACCGTGCACGACGCGGTGCATGACATCACTGTAAAGTCAGACCAGCCCATTAAAAAGCATCCCTACAGAATGAACTTCGAGAAAAGCAAGCTGGTGGAAAAAGAAATTGAGTACATGCTAGCAGCTGGTATTATTCGGCGATCTACCTCAGAGTGGGCAGCGCCTTGTGTACTTGTACCGAAATCAGACGGTATCATGAGATTCTGTACTGACTACAGGAAAGTCAATGCCATCACAAAGACAGATGCTGATCCTATCCCGAGAGTAGATGAATACATTGATAAAGCCAGGACGGCTGTGTACCTTACCAAAAATAGACTTGCTGAAAGGATATTGGTGTGTTCCTTTGACTGAAAGGGCTAGAGAAATCTCAGCACTTGTCACGCCTCCACGGCTGTATGAAAATAATAATTTACCTTTCGAAATGAGAAATGCTTCAGGAACATTTCAAAGGTTGATTAACTCGCTAATTAGAGGGTTAGAAAACACAGGATCTTATTCCGATGATTTACTGGTCTGGAGTGACACGTGGGACGAGCACCCGGAGGCTGTGGGAAAATTGTTTGACGAACTGTAAACTACATTGTGTTATAATCCCAATGCTCAGAGTATCTGACTTTTCCAAACCATAGCCCATAGCAACAGATGCTAGTGACGAGGGTGCTGGAGCAGTATTATTGCAAGAAGGTGCGGATGACATTGAACACCCAGTGGCTTATTTCTCCAAGAAATTTAATGTAAACCAGAAAATATATTCCACTGTGGAAAAAGAGTTACTGTCCCTTATTCTGTCTTTGCAAAATTTCGCAGTTAAGATTTGTCCTGCCCAGAAACCACGGATAGTTTACACATATCATAATCCTTTAGTATTTCTGGATAATATGAAAAATAAGAACAGAAGGTTGTTGAATTGGAGTCTGATATTGCAAGATTATGATCTAGAAATTAGACATGTCAAAGGTACGGACAACATTGTAGCCGATTGTTTATCTAGATGTTAAGTCTGAAACTCTACCCGTTTTACTCGGTATTTTGATAATTACTCATGTATTCTTTTAAACTCTGTAATACACATATAACCTGAAATTCTCCTCCGTAAGGATTTCTTAAAAGGAGGGGGTGTTCGGGGTTACCCTAGTTTGGAAAGGGGTCCAGAAGAGACCCTATGAATTGTGCTGCTATTAGGAGAGAGAGGGGGAGTCGTCCAGCGGAGGGGAGGCGTGGAGCGAGAGGGAGAGGGAGACGGAGAGGGAGAGAGGGAGCGAGGGAGAGAGAGAGAGAGAGAGACTGTAACTGCTCGAAAGATTGATGTTATGGTTCCTCTGCTGATTGTTCACCTTTCACAAGGTTACTTGCCTGCTTGTACGGTTTCTGCAGAAAGTGATGGGAGGAGCAGGTTGATGGACAGCTAATGTCCAGCATGTGGAGATAAGAATAAGATCCGCTGGGCCACAGACAGACACACCACGAGACACACACTGTGTCGGACACTGAACGAGCTTTTGGAGGATCGATTCGGGGAAGTCGATCAGTGGCTCACAGTGCGAAAGTGCGAGCGGTGGGGAATTATTTGTGTGTCCACCATTGCCTGTGTGATAATTCAACCACTGAAGAATGGTCGTACGTATGATGGTCATAGTCGGTGACCACAACAGGACTTCACAAGACAATGGGATAATCGACGTCTCTCTCTCTCTCTCTCTCTCTCAATACCATGGACTGAATTGAACTCTGTTCATCATCGTAAGATTATATCCAATTACCCGTGTTTGAAAGAGCCTGCTTTTATTCCACACACACACACACACACACACACACACACACACACACACACACACACACACACACACACACACACACACACACACACACACACACACACACACACACACACACACACACACACAACGAGATTTGTGCACCCACGTGAAGGTGGAATTTTGGAGGACCGATTCGGGGAAATCGCTCAGTTGCTCACAGTGCGAAAAGTGCCACCGGTGGGAAATTATTTGTGTGTCCACCCTTGCCTGAGTGATAATTCCACCACTGAAGTACGTTCGTACATATGATGGTCATAGTCGGTGACCACAACAGGATTTCACAAGACAACGGGATAATCGACCGCATCAACTCTCACCTCTCTCTCTCTCTCTCTCTCTCTGCAACGTTACTCAACTAAATACCACGGACTGAATTGAACTATCTTCATCATCGTAAGATTATATGCAATTACCCCTGGGTTTGAAAGAGCGGGAATTTGTTCCATACATACATTTATATCTATATCTGTATCATTGCCAACCCGTTTGATATATTTGTATTTATATTACTATACAGCATTGTATACTAATAAACATAATTAGTTTATAGCAATACCAGATTCCTGAGGGTTTTCCATTTTAGCTGGTTCTTTAACCCCGTCCCTGTGGACGCGTCCAAAATTGGGGCCTACGTCCGAGGCTTTGAACAAAATTGTGTGGGGGATCTTTGAATTAATTGGCGTACATTCCATTATTTTGATTTGGTTGTGTGGAAAAACAGCAGAAATGGAGTTTGAGGTTACTATGTTTATCGTGGATCCAACCCCTGACGCTTTGGATGAGGCTATGAGGGATGTATTGATGGGAATTGCTCGTAAGCTAAAGATTAAATTGACCACTCGCACGTGGAGGGCTCAGGTACAGATGTTAATAACACAGCATTATGCAGCCGAGGGGAAATTCAAAGAGGAGTTGTGGAGATGTTTGTTGAGGGTAAAGCAGTTACTGAGGCTGAGGTTCAGATTCAGGCCGATAAAATGCACTATGAACAGGAGTTCCGAGTAAAGAAAAAGAAACAGACGGCTGAGGAAGCAAAAAGGAAGAGTGATGAGAAAAAAAAAATCCGTAAATTGTGACTTTAAAGGTGACAGCTCTCACAGAAGAGGAGGTTCAGAGAGAGTCAATAGGATATTATCCTAGAGGTGGGATGTTGATGAGGAAGTGGAGACCACCTACTGCTCTTGCAGATGAGGATCGGTATATTGAACATCAAGTGGTGGTCCCGGAAGTTTACAGGCCTGAAATTTTAAACTTAGCTCTTTAGGTGGACACTTTGAATTGGAAAAGCTAGTAAATGGAATTGTGGAGGAATTCTCCCGACCTGATTTAAGGAAGGATGATGTGAACGTGCAGTACTTGCCATACCTGTCAACATGCAGGAAAACCTAATCAGATGATCCCAAAAGCACCATTTAGGCTGATACCTGTTTTTGGTGAACTATTTTCCGGGGTCATAGTGGACTGTGTGGTCCCATTGCCAAAGACTACAGCTGGCTACGAGTATCTGTTAACCATCATATGTGCTGTGTCTCGGTTCCATGGAATGGTGCCCCTCTGGAACATTAAGGTAAAAACACCTAACAAATTCTCCATACTGGTAGGTCTACCTAAAGAAATGCAATCTGACCAGGGTAGTAACTTTGTATCGAGAACAATCCAGGGGATAGTTAAGGAGTTGAGAGTTAAGCGTATTATGTCACCTTTGACCATACTCAAAGAGTAATGTTCAGGTCAGAATGTAAATGTGATCAAGTGTTATCATGACTCCGACCCTGCACCAGTGAGCACTGTCATGACAACGGAGGAGATTGTCGTGTCTAGTACTAGAAGACCAAATCATTTTACTGAACTCCCTGTAGTTTTCAGAAGACTCAGAAAGAATGATGTTTTGACAAATATTGATGTGAAAATTCAGCATTTGCAGTCAAAGCTGCATAAAAAAAGCTGAATATTTTAATTAACTGATCTAAAGGTTTATTCCGTGATATTCTAAGACCGTGCACGACGCGTGCATGACATCAATGCAAAGTCAGCCCAGCCGATTAAAAAGCATCCCTACAGAATGAAATTTGAGAAAAGCAAGCTGGTGGAAAAAGAAATTGAGTACATGCTAGCAGCTGGTATTATTCGGCGATCTACCTCAGAGTGGGCAGCGTCTTGTATACTTGTACCGAAATCGGACGGTAGCATGAGATTCTGTACTGACTACAGGAAAGTCAATGCCATGAAAAAGACAGATGCTGATCCTATCCCGAGAGTAGATGAATACATTGATAAAGTGGGGACGGCTACGAACCTTACAGAACATTGACTTGCTGGAAGGATATTGGTGTGTTCCCTTGACTGAAAGGGTTAGAGAAATCTGAGCACTTGTCACACCTCCAGGGCTGTATGAAAATGCTTTACATTTCGGAATGAAAAATGCTCCAGGGACATTTCAAAGGATGATTAACTCGCTAATAAGATGGTTAGAAAACAAAGGGTCTTATTCCGATGACTTACTCGTCTGGAGTGAGACGTGGGACGTGCACCCGTAGGCTGTGGGAAAATTGTTAGATCAACTGTAAACTATATTGTGTTACAATCCCAAACTCAGAGCACCTGACTTTTCCAAACCATTCTCCATAGCAACAGATGCTAGTGACGAGGGCGCTGGAGCAGTATTATTGCAAAAAGGTGCGGATGACATTGAACACAGAGTGGCTTATTTCTACAAGAAATTCATTGTACACCAGAAAATATATTCCACTTTGGAAAAAGAGTTCCTGTCACTTATTCTGTCTCTGCAAAATTTCGAAGTTATTATTTGTCCTGCCCAGAAACCACTGATAGTTTACACAGATCATAAACCGTTAGTATTTCTGGCTAATATGAGAAATAAGATCAGAAGTTTGCTGAATTGGAGTCTGATATTGCAAGAATATGATCTAGAAATTAGACATGTCAAAGGTACGTACAACGTTGCAGCTGATTGTTTATCTAGATGTTATGTTTGAAACTCTACCTGTTTTAATCGGTTATTTGATAATTACTCATGTATTGTTTTAAACTCTGTAATATACATATAACCTGAAATTCTCCGTAAGAATTTCATAAAAGGAGGAGGTGTTCGGGGTCACACTAGTTTGGAAAGGGGTCCAGAAGAGACCCTATAAATTGTGCTGCTATTAGGAGAGAGAGGGGGAGTCGTACGGAGAGGGGAGTGGTGGTGGTAGAGGGAGAGGGAGAGGGAGACGGAGACGGAGGGAGAGAGAGATGTAGAGAGAGAGAGAGAGAGAGAGAGAGAGAGAGAGAGTTAGAGACTGAAACTGCTCGAAAGCTTGATGTTATGGTTCCTCAGCTGATTGTTCACCTTTCACAAGGTTAATTGCCTGCTTGTACGGGTTCTGCAGAAAGTGATGGGAGGAGCAAGTTGATGGACAGCTGATGTCCATCATGTGGAGATAAGAAGCAGATCCGCTGGGCTAAAGACAGACACACCACGAGACACACACTATGTCGGACACTGAACGTGCTTTGTGCACCCACATGAAGGTGGGGTTTTGGAGGATCAATTTGGGGTAATCGATCAGTGGCTCACAGTGCGAAAAGTGCGACCGGTGGGAAATTATTTGTGTGTCCACCCTTGCCTGTGTGATAATCCCACCACTGAAGAACGGTCGTATGTATGATGGTCATAGTCGGTGACCACAACAGGACTTCATAAGACAACGGGATAATCGACGGCATCACCTCTCACCTCTCTCTCTCTCTCTCTCTCTCTCTCTCTCTCTGTTTCTCAGCAACGTTACTCAACTAAATACCACGGACTGAATTGAACTCTCTTCAGCATCGTAAGATTATATCCAATTACTCCTGGGTTTGAAAGAACCTGGTTTTGTTCCACTCATACATATATATCTATATCTGTATCATTGCCAACCCGTTTGATATATTTGTTTTTATATTAATATAATGTGTCATTTACAAATAAACATTATTAGTTTATAGCAATACCACACTCCGGAGTGTTTTCCATTTCTGCTGGATCTTTATCCCGTCCCTGTGGACATGTCCTGGGCTTTGAACAAAATTGTGTGGGGGTTTCTTTGAATTGATTGGCGTACATTCCATTATTTTGATGTGGTTGTGTGGAAAAACAGCAGAAATGGAGTTTGAGGTTACTATGTTTATGGTGGATCCAACCCCTGACGCTTTGGATGAGGCTAAGAGGGATGTATTGATGGGAATTGCTCGTAAGCTAAAGATTAAATTGACCACCCGCACGCGCAGGGCTCAGGTACAGATGTTAATAACAAAGCATTATGCAGCCGAGGGGAAATTCAAAGAGGAGGCGTGGAGATGTTTGTTGAGGGTAAAGCACTTACACAGGCTGAGGTTCAGCTTCAGGCAGATAAAATGCACTATGAGCAGGAGTTCCGAGTAAAGAATAAAAACAAAACGAAATAACTGGCGGCTGCGGAAGCAAAAAGGAAGAGAGAGGAGCAAAATAAAAATCCGGAAATTGTGACTTTAAAGGAGACAGCTCACAGAGAAAAGGAGGTTCAGTGAGAAACAGTAGGATATTATCTGAGAGGTGGGGTGTTGATGAGGAATGGAGACCACCTACTGTGCTTCCAGGTGAGGATCGTGCTTTTGAACATCAAGTGGTGGTCCCGGAAGTTTACAGGGCTGAAATTTAAACGTGGCTCATACTATGTCTTTAGTTGAACAGTTTGAATTGGAAAAGCCAGTAAATGGAATTGTGAAGGAATTCTCCCGACCTAACTTAAGGATGAATGTTGTGAACTTGTGCAGGACTTGCCATACCTGTCAGCGTGCAGGAAATCCTAATCAGCTGATTCCAAAAGAACCATTTTCGCTGATACCTGTTTTTGGTGAACTATTTTCCAGGGTCATAGTGGATTGTGTGTGCCCATTGACAGAGACTGCAGCTGGCTAAGAGTATCTGTTAGCCATCATATGTGCTGTGTCTAGCTTCCATGGGATAGTGCACCTCTGGAACATCAAGATCAAAACACTTATCAAATTATCCATACTATTCGGTCTACCTGAAGAAATCCAATCTGGCCAGGGTAGTAACTTTACATCGAGAACATTCCATGGGGATAGATAAGGACTTGAGAGTTAAGCGTATTGTGTCACCTTTGACCTTACTCAGAGAGCAATGGTCAGGTCAGAATGTAAATGTGATCAAGTGTTATCATGACTCCGACCATGCACCAGTGAGCACTGTCATGACAACGGAGGAGATTGTCGTGTCTAGTACAGGAATACCAAATCATTTTACTGAACTCCCTGCATTTTTCCCAAGACTCAGAAAGTCTGATGTTTTGCAAAATATTGATAGGAAAATTCAACATTTGCATTCAACGCAGCAAAAGCAACTGAATGAAATTTGAGAAAAGCAAGCTGGTGGAAAAAGAAATTGAGTACATGCCAGCAGCTGGTATTATTCGGTGATCTACCTCAGAGTGGGCAGCGCCTTGTACACCTATACCGAAATCGGACGGTAGCATGAGATACTGTGCTGACTACAGGAAAGTCAATTCCATCACAAAGACAGATGCTGATCCTATCCCGAGAGTAGACGAATACATTGATAAAGCCGGGACGGCTACGTACCTTACACAAAATTGAATTGCTGAGACAATATTGGTGTGTTCCTTTGAATGAAAGGACTAGAAAAATCTCAGCACTTGTCACTCCTCCAGGGCTGTATGAAAATAATAATTTACCTTTCGAAATGAGAAATGCTCCAGGAACATTTCAAAGGATGATTAACTCGCTAATTAGAGGGTTAGAAAACACAGGATCTTATTCCGATCATTTACTGGTCTGGAGTGACACTTGGGACGAGCACCCGGAGGCTGTGGGAAATTTGTTTGACGAACTGTAAACTATATTGTTTTATAATCCCAATGCTCAGAGCATCTGACTTTTCCAAACCATAGTCCATAGCAACAGACGCTAGTGACGAGGGTGCTGGAGCAGTATTATTGCAAAAAGGTGCGGATGACATTGAACACCCAGTAGCTTATTTCTCCAAGAAATTTAATGTACACCAGAAAATATATTCCACTGTGGAAAAAGAGTTACTGTCCCTTATTCTGTCTTGCAAAATTTTGAAGTTAAGATTTACCCTGCCCAGAAACCATGGATAGTTTACAGAGATCATAATCTGTTAGTATTTCTGGCTAATATGAAAAATAAGAGCAGAAGGTTGTTGATCTGGAGTCTGATATTGCAAGAATATTATCTAGAAATTAGACATGTTAAAGCTGCGGACAGCTTTATAACTGATTGTTTATCTGGATGTTCAGTTTGAAACTCTACCCGTTTTACTCGGTTATTTGATAATTACTAATGTATTCTTTTAAACTCTGTAATACACATATAACCTGAAATTCTCCTCCGTAAGAATTTCTTAAAAGGAGGAGGTTTTCGGGGTCACCCTAGTTTGGAAAGGGGTCCAGAAGAGACTCTATGAACGGTGGTGCTATTAGGAGAGAGAGGGTGAGGTGTCCAGCGCAATGAGAGAGAGATAGAGAGTGAGACAGAAAGAGAGAGAGAGGGAGAAAGAGAGAGAGAGCGAGAGAGAGAGAGAGAGAGAGAGAGAGAGAGAGAAGAGAGAGAGAGGGAGAGAGAGAGAGAGTGAAACTGCTCGAAAGATTGATGTTATGGTTCCTCAGCTGATTGTTCACCTTTCAAAATTTACTTGCCTGCATGTACGGTTTCTACAGAAAGTGATGGGAGGAGCAGGTTGATGGACAGTTGATGTCCAGCATGTGATGATAAGAAGCAGATCCGCTGGGCCACAGACCGACACACCACGAGACACACACTGTGTCGGACACTGAACGAGCTTTGTGCACCCAGGTGAAGGTCGGGTTTTGGAGGATCGATTCGGGGTAATCGATCAGTGGTTCGCAGTGCGAAAAGTGCGACCGGTGGGGAATTATTTGTGTGTCCACCATTGCCTGTGTGATAACGGTCGTACGTATGATGGTCATAGTCGGTGACCACAACAGGGCTTCACAAGACAACGGGATAATCGACGGCATCACCTCTCACCTCTCTCTCTCTCTCTGTCTCTCTCTCTCTCTCTCTCTCTCTATTTCAGCAATGTTACTCAACTAAATACCACGGACTGAATTGAACTCTCTTCATCATCGTAAGATTATATCCAATTACCCCTGGTTTTGAAAGAGCCTGGTTTTCTTCCACACATACATATATATCTATATCTGTATCATTGCCAACCAGTTTGATATATTTGTATTTATATTACTATACTGCGTAGTTTAATAATAAACATTATTAGTTTATAGCAATACCAGACTCCAGATTGTTTTCCATTTCTGCTTGTTCTTTAACTCCGTCCCTGTGGACGCGTCCAAAATTGGGGCCTACGTCCGGGGCTTTGAACAAAATTGTGTGGGAGATTCTTTGAATTGATTGGCGTACATTCCCTTATTTAGATTTGGTTGTGTGGAAAAACAGCAGAAATAGAGTTTGAGGTTACTATGTTTATGGTGGATCCAACCCCTGATGGTTTGGATGAGGCTAAGAGGGATGTACAGATGGGAATTGCTCGTAAGCTAAAGATTAAATTGACTACTCGCAAGTGGAGGGCTCAGGTACAGATGTTAATAACACAGCATTATGCAGCCGAGGGGAAATTCAAAGATGAGGCGTAGAGATGTTTGTTGAGGGTAAAGCACTTACTGAGGCTGAAGTTCAGCTTCAGGCAGACAAAATGCACTATGAACATGAGTTCTGAGTAAAGAAAAATCAAAACAAAAAAAACTGGCGGCTGCGGAAGCAAACCAGAAGAGAGAGGAGCAAAATAAAAATACGGAAATTGTGACTTTAAAGGAGACAGCTCTCACAGAAGAGGAGGTTCAGAGAGAGTCAGTAGGATATTATCCTAGAGGTGGGGTGTTGATGAGGAATGGAGACCACCTACTGTGCTTGCAGATGAGGATCGGGTTATTGAACATCAAGTGGTGGTCCCGGAAGTTACAGGACTGAAATTTTAAACGTGGCTCATAGTATGTCTTTAGGTGAACACTTTGAAGTGGAAAAGCCAGTAAATGGAATTGCGAAGGAATTCTACCGAACTAATTTAAGGAAGGATGTTGTGAACTTCTGCAGGACTTGCCATACCTGTCAGCGTTCAGTAAAACGTAATCAGGTAATCCCAAAAGAATCATTTAGGCTGATACCTGTTTTTGGTGAACTATTTTCCAAGGTCATAGTGGATTGTGTGGGCCCATTGCAAAGGACTGCAGCTGGCTACGTGTATCTGTTAACCATCATATGGGCTGTGTATCTGTTCCATGGAATGCTGCCCCTCTGGAACATCAAGGTAAAAGCACTTAACAAATTCGCCATACTAGTAGGTCTGCCTAAAGAAATCCAATCTGACCAGGGTAGTAACTTTACATCGAGAACATTCCAGGGGATAGTTAATGAGTTAAGAGTTAAGCGTATTGTGTCACCTTTCACCTTACTCAGAGAGCAATGGTCAGTTCGGAATGTAAATGTGATCAAGTGTTATCATGACTCCGACCCTGCACCAGTGAGCACTGTCATGACAACGGAGGAGATTGTCGTGTCTAGTACGGGAACACCAAATCACTTTACTGAAGTCCCTGTAGTTTTCAGAAGACTCAGAAAGCATAATGTTTTGACAAATATTGATGTGAAAATTCAGCATTTGCAGTCAAAGCAGCAAAAAAAAAACTGAATATTTTAATTAACTGACCTAAAGGTTTATTCCGTGATGTTCTAAGACCATGTATGACGCGTGCATGACATCACTGTAAAGTCAGCCCAGCCCATTAGAAAGCATCCCTACAGAATGAACTTCGAGGAAAGCAAGCTGGTGGAAAAAGAAATTGAGTACATGCTAGCAGCTGGTATTATTCGGCGATCTACCTCAGAGTGGGCAGCACCTTGTATACCTGTACCGAAATCGGACGGTAGCCTGAGATTCTGTACAGACTACAGGAAAGTCAATGCCATCACAAAGACAGATGCTGATCCTATCCCGAGAGTAGATGATTACATTGATAAAGTCGGGACGGTTACGTACCTGACAGAATATTGACTTGCTGAAAGGATATTGGTGTGTTCCTTTGACTGAAAGGGCTAGAGAAATCTCAGCGCTTGTCACACCTCCAGGGCTGTATGAAAATAATGCTTTACTTTTCGGAATGAAAAATACTCCAGGAACATTTCAAAGGATGATTAACTCGCTAATTAGAGAGTTAGAAAACACAGGGTCTTATTCCGATGATTTACTGGTCTGGAGTGACACGTGGGACGTGCACCCTCTGGCTGTGGGAAAATGTTAGAGCAACTGTAAACTATATTGTGCTACAATCCCATACTCAGAGCACCTGACTTTTCCAAAACATTCTCCATAGCAACAGATGCTTGTGACGAGGGTGCTGAAGCAGTATTATTGCAAAAGTTGCGGATGACATTGAACTCCCAGTGGCTTATTTCTCAAAGAAACTTAATGTACTCCAGAAAATATATTGCAATGCGGAAAAAGAGTTACTGTCAATTATTCTGTCTCTGCAAAATTCGAAGTTAAAATTGTCCTGCCCAGAAACCACTGAGAGTTTACACAGATCATAATCCGTTAGTATTTCTGGCTAATATGAAAAATAAGAACAGAAGGTTGGTAAACTGAAGTCTGATATTGCAAGAATATGATCTAGAAATTAGACATGTCAAAGGTATGGACAAAATTATAGCCTATTGTTTATCTAGATGTTAAGATTGAAACTCTACTCGCTTTGCTAGGTTATTTGATAATTACTCATGTATTGTTTTAAACTCTGTAATACACATATAACCTGAAATTCTCCTCCGAAAGTATTTCTTAAAAGGAGGAGGTGTTTGGGGTCACCCTAGTGTGGAAAGGGGTCCAGAAGAGACCCTATGAATTGTGCTGCTATTAGGAGAGAGGGGGAGTCGTCCAGTGGGCGAGGGGGGTGTGAAGGAGAGGGATAGGGAGAGGTAGGGGGAGAGGGGGAGCGAGAGAGAGAAAGAGATAGAGATAGAGAGTCTGAGAGAGAGACTGAAACTGCTCGAAAGATTGATGTTATGGTTCCTCTGCAGAGTGTTCACCTTTCACAAGGTTACTTGCCTGCTTGTACGGTTTCTGCAGAAAGTGATGTGAGGAGCAGGTTGATGGACAGCTGATGTCCAGCATGTGGAGATAAGAAGCAGATCCGCTGGGCCACAGACAGACAAACTACGAGACACACACTGTGTCGGACACTGAACGTGCTTTGTGCACTCACTTAAAGGTGGGGTTTTGGAGGATCGATTGGGGAAATCGCCCAGTGACTCACAGTGTGAAAAGTGCGACCGGTGGGGAATTATTTGTGTGTCCACCCTTGCCTGTGTGATAGTTCCACAACTGAAAAACGGTCGTACGTATGATGTTCATAGTGGGTGACTACAACACGATTTCAGAAGACAACAGGTTAATCGACGGCATCACCTCTCACCTCTCTCTCTCTCTCTCTCTCTCTCTCCCTTTCTATCTATCTCCATCTCAGCAATGTTACACAACTAAATACCATGAACTGAATTGAACTCTCTTCATCATCGTAAGATTATATCCAATTACCCGTGGGTTTGAAAGAGCCTGGTTTTGTTCCAGGCTTACATATATATCTATATCTGTATCATTGCCAACCCGTTTGATATATTTGTTTTTTTATTACTATAATGTGTAATTTACTAAGTAAAATTATTAGTTTATAGCAATACCACTCTCCAGTGTTTTCCATTTCTGCTGGTTCTTTAACCCCGTCCCTGTGGACACGTCCAAAATTGGGGCCTACGTCCGGGGCTTTGAACAAAGTTGGGTGGGGGATTCTATGAATTGTTTGGCGTACAATCACTTATTTTGATTTGGTTGTGTGGAAAATTGCTCCTAAGCTAAAGATTAAATTGACCACTCGCACGTGGAGGGCTCAGGAACAGCTGTTAATAACACAGTATTATGCAGCCGAGGGGAAATTCAAATCTGAGGCTTGGAGATGTTTGCTGAGGGTAAAGCACTTACAGAGGCTGAGGTTCAGCTCCAGGCAGATAAAATGCAGTAGGAACAGCTGTTCCGAGTAAAAAAAAAACATAATAACTGGTGGCTGCGGAAGCAAAAAGGAAGAGAGAGGAGCAAAATTAAAATCCGGAAATTGTGACTTTAAAGGAGACAGCTCTCACAGAAGAGGAGATTCAGAGAGAGTCAGTGGGATATTATCTTAGAGGTGTGTTGTTGATGAGGAATTGAGACCACCTACTGTGCTTGCAGATGAGGATCGGTCTATTGAACATCAAGTGGTGGTCCCGGAAGTTTACAGGGTTGAAATTTTAAAAGTGGCTCATAGTATATCTTTAGGTGAACACTTTGAATTGGAAAAGCCAGTAAATGGAATTGTGAAGGAATTCTGCCGACCTAATTTAAGGAAGGATTTTGTGAACTTGTGTAGGACTTGCCATACCTGTCAGCGTGCAGGAAAACCTAACCAGGTGATCCTAAACACACCATTTAGGCTGATACCTGTTTTTGGTGAACTATTTTCCAGGGTTATAGTGGATAGTCTGGGCCCATTGCCAAAGACTGCAGCTGGCTACGAGTATATGTTAACCATCATATGTGCAGTGTCTAGGTTCCATGGAATGGTGCCCCTCTGGAACATCAAGGTAAAAGCACTTATCAAATTCTCCACACTGGTAGGTCTACAATAAGAAATGCAATCTGACCAGGGCAGTAACTTTACATCGAGAACATTCCGGGGGTTAGTTAAGGAGTTGAGAGTTAAGCGTATTATGTCACCTTTGAACTTACTCAGAGAGCAATGGACAGGTCAGAATGTAAATGTGATCAAGTGTTATCATGACTCCGACCCTGCACCAGTGAGCACTGTCATGACAACGGAGGAGATCGTCGTGTCTAGTACTAGAACACCAAATCACTTTACTGAACTCCCTGTAGTTTTCAGAAGACTCAGAATGCATAATGTTTTGATAAATATTGATGTGAAAATTCAGCATTTGCAGTCAAAGCAGCAAAAAAGCGGAATATTTTAATTAACTGACCTCAAGGTTTATTCCGTGATATTCTAAGGCCGTGCACGACGCGTGCATGACATCACTGGAAAGTCAGCCCAGCCCATTAAAAAGCATCCCTACAGAATGAAATTTGAGAAAAGCAAGCTGGTGGAAAAAGAAATTGAGTACTTGCTAGAGTGGGCAGCGCCTTGTATATCTGTACCTAAATCGGACGGTAGCATGAGATTCTGTACTGACTACAGGAAAGTCAATGCCATCACAAATACAGATGCTGATCCTATCCCGAGAGTAGACGAATACATTGATAAAGTCGGGACGGTTACGTACCTTACAGAAAATTGACTTGCTGAAAGGATATTGGTGTGTTCCTTTGACTGAAAGGGCTAGAGAAATCTCAGCACTTGTCACACCTCCAGGGCTGTATGAAAATAATGCTTTACGTTTCGGAATGAAAAATGTTCCAGGAACATTTCAAAGTATGATTAACTCGCTAATTAGAGGGTTAGAAAACAGAGGGTCTTATTCCGATGATTTACTGGTCTGGAGTGACACGTGGGACGTGCACCCTCTGGCTGTGGGAAACTGTAGAGCAACTGTAAATTATATTGTGCTGTAATCCCATACTCAGAGCACTTGACTTTTCCAAAACATTCTCCATAGCAACAGATGCTAGTGACGAGGGTGCTGGAGCAGTATTATTGCAAAAAGGTGCGGATGACATTGAACACCCAGTGGCTTATTTCTCCAGTAAATTTAATGTACTCCAGAAAATATATTCCACTGTGGAAAAAGAGTTACTGTCACTTATTCCGTCTCTGCAAAATTTTGAAGTTATGATTTGTCCTTCCCAGAAACCACGGATAGTTTACACATATCATAATCCATTAGTATTTCTGGCTAATATGAAAAATAAGAACAGAAGGTTGCTGAATTGGAGTCTGATATTGCAAGAATATGATCTAGAAATTAGACATGTCAAAGATACGGACAACATTATAGCTATTGTTTATCTAAATGTTAAGTTTGGAACTCTACCCTTATTACGCGGTTATTTGATAATTATCATGTATTGTTTTAATCTGTGTAATACACATATAACCTGAAATTCTCCTCCGTAAGAATTTCTTAAAAGGAGGAGGTGTTAGGCGTCACCCCAGTTTGGAAAGGGGTGACGAAGAGACCCTATGAACTGTGTTGCTATTAGGAGAGAGGGGGGGAGGCGTCCACCGCAATCAGAGAGGGAGAGAGACAGAGAGAGAGAGACTGAAACTGCTGGAAAGTTTGATGTTATGGTTCCTCTGCTGATTGTTCACCTTTCACAAGGTTACTTGCCTGCTTGTACGGTTTCTGCAGAAAGTGATGGGAGGAGCAGGTTGATGGACAGCTGATGTCCAGCATGTGGAGATAAGAAGCAGATCCGCTGGGCCACAGACAGACACACCACGAGACACACACTGTGTCGGACACTGAACGAGCTTTGTGCACCCAGGTGAAGGTGGGGGTTTGGAGGATCGATTCGGGGTAATCGATCAGTGGCTCACTGTGCGAAAAGTGCGACCGGTGGGGAATTATTTGTGTGTCCACCCTTGCCTGTGTGATAAATCCACCACTGAAGAACGGTTGTACGTATCATGGTGATAGTCGGTGACCACAACAGGACTTCACAAGACAACGGGATAATCGACGGCATCACCTCTCAACTCTCTCTCCCTCTCTCTCTCTCTCTCTATCTCAGCAACGTTACTCAACTAAATACCACGGACTGAATTGAACTCAGTTCATCATCGTAAGATTATATCCAATTACCCCTGGGTTTGTAAGAGCCTGCTTTTATTCCACACACACACACACACACAGATATATATATCTGTATCATTGCCAACCTGTTTGATATATTTGTTTTTATATTACTGTACTGTGTAGTTTATTAATAAACATTATTAGATTATAGCAATAACAGACTCCAAAGTGTTTTCCATTTCAGCTGATTATTTAACCCAGTCCCTTTGGACGCGTCCAAAATTGGGGCCTACGTCCGGGGCTTTGAACAAAATTGTGTGGGGGATTCTTTGAATTGATTAGCTTACATTCCCTTATTTTGATTTGGTTGTGTGGTAAAACAGCAGAAATGGATTTTGAGGTTTCTTTGTTTATGCTGGGACCAACACCTGATGCTTTGACTGAGGCTAAGAGTGATGTACTGATGGGAATTGCTCATAAGCTAAAGATTAAATTGACCACTCGCACGTGGTGGGCTCAGGTACAGATGTTAATAACACATCATTATGCAACCGCGGGGAAATTCAAAGAGGAGGGGTGGAGATGTTTGTTGAGGGTAAAGCACTTACTGAGGCTGAGGTTCGGCTTCAGGCAGGTAAAATGCAGTATGAACATGAGTTCTGAGTAAAGAAAAATCAAAACAAATAAAACTGGCGGCTGCGGAAGCAAACCAGAAGAGAGAGGAGCAAAATAAAAATACGGAAATTGTGACTTTAGAGGAGACAGCTCTCACAGAAGAGGAGGTTCAGTGAGAGTCAGTAGGATATTATCCTAGAGGTAGGGTGTTGATGAGGAATGGAGACCACCTACTGTGCTTGCAGATGAGGATCGGTCTATTGAACATCAAGTGGTGGTCCCGGAAGTTACAGGACTGAAATTTTAAACGTGGCTCATAGTATGTCTTTAGGCGAACACTTTGAAGTGGAAAAGCCAGTAAATGGAATTGTGAAGGAATTTTACCGAACTAATTTAAGGAAGGATGTTGTGAACTTCTGCAGGACTTGCCATACCTGTCAGCGTTCAGTAAAAATAATCAGGTGATCCCAAAAGAACCATTTAGGCTGATACCTGTTTTTGGTGAACTATTTTCCAGGGTTTGTGGTGGATTGTGTGGGCCCATTGCCAAAGACTGCAGCTGGCTACGAGTATCTTTTAACCATCATATGTGCTGTGTCCAGGTTCCATGGCATGGTGCCCCTCTGGAACATCAAGGTAATAGCACTTATCAAATTCTCCACACAGTTAGTTCTACCTGAGGAAATCCAATCTGACCAGGGTAGAAACGATACATCGAGGACAATCCAGGGGATAGTTAAGGAGTTGAGAGTTAAGCGTATTTTGTCACCTTTGACCTTACTCAGAGAGCAATGTTCAGGTCAGAATGTAAGTGTGATCACGTGTTATCATGACTCCGATCCTGCACCAGTGAGCACTGTCATGACAACGGAGGAGATTGTCGTGTCTAGTACAGGAATACCAAATCATTTTACTGAACTCCCTGTATTTTTCACAAGACTGAGAAAGTCTGATGTTTTGAAAAATATTGATAGGAAAATTCAACATTTGTACTCAAAGCAGCAAAAACTACTGAAGATTTTAATTAACCGGCATAAAGGTTTATTCAATGATATTCTAAGACCGTGCACGACGCGGTGCATGACATCACAGTAAAGTCAGCCCAGCCCATTAAAAAGCATCCCTACAGAATGAACTTTGAGAAAAGCAAGCTTGTGGAAAATGAAATTGAGTACATGCTTGCAGCTGGTATTATTCGGCGATCTACCTCAGACTGGGCAGCGCCTTGAATACTTGTACCGAAATCGGACGGTAGCATGAGATTCTGTACTGAATACAGGAAAGTCAATGCCAACACAAAGACAGATGCTGATCCTATCCCGAGAGTAGATGATTACGTTGATAAAGTGGGGACGGCTACGTACCTGACAGAATATTGACTTCCTGAAAGGATATTGGTCTGTTCATTTGAATGAAAGGGCTAGAGAAATATCAGCACACGTCACACCTCCAGGGCTGTATGAAAATAATAATTTACCTTTCGAAATGAAAAATGCTACAGGAACATTTCAAAGGATGATTAACTCGCTAATTAGAGGGTTAGAAAGCACAGGGTCTTATTCCGATGATTTACTGGTCTGGAGTGACACGTGGGACGAGCACCCGGCGGCTGTGGGAAAATTGTTTGACGAACTGTAAACTATATTGTGTTATAATCCCAATGCTAAGAGCATCTGACTTTTCCAAACCATAGTCCATAGCAACAGATGCTAGTGACGAGGGTGCTGGAGCAGTATTATTGCAAGAAGGTGCGGATGACATTGAACACCCAGTGGCTTATTTCACCAAGAAATTTAATGTACACCAGAAAATATATTCCACTGTGGAAAAAGAGTTACTGTCCCTTATTCTGTCTTTCCAAAATTTCAAAGTTAAGATTTGACCTGCCCAGAAACCACGGTTCGTTTACGCAGATCATAATCCCTTAGTATTTCTGTCTAATATGAAATATATGAACAGAAGGTTGTTGAACTGGAGTTTGTTATTGCAAGAATATGATCTAGAAATTAGACATGAAAAAGGTACGGACAACATTACAGCTGATTGTTTATCTAGAAGTTAAGTTTGAAACCCTACCCGTTTTACTAGGTTGTTTGATAATTAGTCGTGTATTCTTTTAAACACTGTAATACACATATAACCTGAAATGCTCCTCCGTAAGAATTTCTTAAAAGGAGGAGGTGTTCGGGGTCAACCTAGTTAGGACCCTAGGGGACCAGAAGAGACTCTGTGAACGGTGGTGCTATTAGGAGAGAGAGAGTGAGGCGTCCAGCGCAATGAGAGAGAGAGAGAGAGAGAGAGAGAGAGAGAGAGAGAGAGAGAGAGAGAGAGAGAGAGAGAGAGAGACTGAAACTGCTCGAAAGATTGATGTTATGGTTCCTCAGCTGATTGTTCACCTTTCACAAGGTTACTTGCCTGCTTGTACGGTTTCTGCAGAAAGTGATGGGAGGAGCAGGTTGATGGACAGCTGATGTCCAGCATGTGGAGATAAGAAGCAGATCCGCTGGGCTAGAGACAGACACACGAGACACACACTGTGTCGGACACTGAACGAGCTTTGTGCACCCACGTGAAGGTGGGGATTTGGAGGATCGATTCGGGATAATCGATCAGTAGCTCACATTGCCAAAAGTGCGAGCGGTGGGGAATTACTTGTGTGTCCACCCTTGCCTGTGTGATAATTCCACCACTGCAGAATGGTCGTACGTATGATGGTCATAGTCGGTGACCACAACAGGAATTCAGAAGACAGCGGGATAACTGACAGCAGCATATCTATCTCTCTCTCTCTCTCTCTCTCCCCCCCCCCCCGTTACTCAACTAAATACCACGGACTGAATTGAACTCTCTTCATCATCGCAACATTATATCCAATTACCCCTGGGTTTGAAAGAGCCTGGTTTTGTTCCACACATGCATATATATCTATATCTGTATCATTGCCAACCCGTTTGATGTATTTGTTTTTATATTACTATACTGCGTAGTTTACTAATAAACATTATTATTTTATAGCAATACCAGAGTCCAGAGTGTTTTCCATTTCTGTTGGTTCTTTAACTCAGTCCCTGTGGACGCGTCCAAAATTAGGGCCTACGTCCGGGGCTTTGAACAGAATTGTGTGGGGGATTCTTTGAATTGGTTGGCGTACATTCCCTTATTTTGATGTGGTTGTGTGAAAAAACAGCAAAAATGGAGTTTGTGGTTATTATGTTTATGGTGGATCCAACCCCTGATGCTTTGGATGAGGCTAAGAGGGATGTACTGATGGGAATTGATCGCAAGCTAAAGATTAAATTGACCACTCGCATGTGGAGGGCTCAGGTTCAGCTGTTAATAACACATCATTATGCAGCCGAGGGGAAATTCAAAGAGGAGGCGTGGAGATGTTTGTTGAGGGTAAAGCACTTACTGAGGCTGAGGTTCAGCTTCAGGCAGATAAAATGCACTATGAACATGAGTTCCGAGTAAAGAAAAAAACAAAATGGCAGCTGAGGAAGCAAAAAGGGAGAGGAGCAAAATAAAAATCCGGAAATTGTGACTTTAAAGGAGACAGCTCTCACAGAACAGGAGTTTCAGAGAGAGTCAGTAGGATATTATGTCAGAGGTGGGGTGTTGATGAGGAATGGAGACCACCTACTGTGCTTGCAGATGAGGATCGGTCTATTGAACATCAAGTGGTGGTCCCGGAAGTTTACAGGGCTGAAATTTTAAACGTGGCTCATAGTATGGCTTCAGGTGAACACTCTGAAGTGGAAAATCCAATAAATGGAATTGTGAAGGAATTCTCCCGACCTCATTTAAGGAACGATGTTGTGAACTTGTGCAGGACTGGCCATACCCGTCAGCGTGCAGGAAATCCTAATCAGATGATCCCAAAAGCACCATCTTGGCTGATACCTGTTTTTGGTGAACTATTTTCCGGGGTCATAGTGGATTGTGCGGGCTCATTGCCAAACACGGCAGCTGGCTACGAGTATCTGTTAACCATCAAATGTGCTGTGTCTCGGTTCCAATGAATGGTGCCCCTCCGGAACATCAACGTAAAAGCACTTAACAAATTCTCCATACTAGTCGGTTTACCTAAAAAAATCCAATCTAAACAGGGTAGTAACTTTATATCGAGAACATTCCAGGGGATAGTTAAGGAGTTGAGAGTTAAGCGTATTATGTCACCTTTGACCTTACTCAGAGAGCAATGGTCAGGTCAGAATGTAAATGTGATCAAGTGTTATCATGACTCCGATCCTGCATCAGTGAGCACTGTCATGACAACGGAGGAGTTTGTCGTGTCTAGTACTAGAAGACAAAATAATTTTACCGAACTCCCTGTAGTTTTCAGAAGACTCAGAGAGTATGATGTTTTGAAAAATATTGCTGGGAAAATTCAGCATTTGCAGTCAAAGCAGCAAAAATGCTGAATATTTTAATTAACTGACCTAAAGGTTTATTCCGTGATATTCTAAGACCGTGCACGACGCGTGCGTGACATCACTGTAAAGTCAGCCCAGCCCATTAAAAAGCATCCCTACAGAATGAAATTTGAGAAAAGCAAGCTGGTGGAAAAAGAAATTGAGTACATGCTAGCAGCTGGTATTATTTGGCGACCTACCTCAGAGTGAGCAGCGCCTTGTATACTTGTACCGAAATTGGACGGTAGCATGAGATTCTGTACTGACTACAGGAAAGTCAATGCCATCACAAAGACAGATGCTGATCCTATCCCGAGAGTAGATGATTACATTGATAAAGTGGGGACGGCTACGTACCTTACAGAATATTGACTTGCTGAAAGGATATTGGTGTGTTCCTTTGAATGAAATGTCTAGGGAAATCTCAGCCTTTGTCTCACCTTCAGGGCTGTATGAATATAATGTTTTACCTTTCGGAATGAAATATATTCCAGGAACATCTCAAAGGATGATTGACTCGGTAATTAGAGGCTTAGAAAACACAGGGGCATACATATATTGATGTTTTAGTGGTCTGTCGTGACACATGGGAAGAGCACCCTCTGGCTGTGGGAATATTGTTTGAACAACTGTAAATTATATTGTGTTATAATCCCATATTCAGAGCACCAGACTATTCCAAATCATTCTCTATAGCAACAGATGCTAGTGACCTGACTTTCGGAGCAGTATTATTGCAAAAATGTGCGGATGACATTGAACAACTAGTGGCTTATTTCTCCAAGAAATATAATGTACACCAGAAAAAAAACTATTCCACTATGGAAAAAGAGTTACTGCCACTTATTCTATCTTTGCAACATTTCGAAGTTTATATTTGTCCTGCCCAGAATCCACTAATGGTTTACACAGATCATAATCCTTCAGTATTTCTGGCTAATATAAAAAATAAGAACAGAAGGGTTTTGAATTGTAGTCTCATATTGCTAGAATATGACATCGAAATTAGACATGTCAAAGGTACTGACAACATTATAGCCGATTGTTTATCTAGATGTTAAGTTTGAAACTGTACTCGTTTTACTCTGTTATCTGATGATTACTCATGTATTGTTTTGCACATATAACCTGAAATTTTTCCCTCCGTAAGAATTTATTAAAATGAGGGGGTGTTGTGGGTCACCCTAGTATGGAAAGGGGTCCAGAAGAGACTCTATGAACGGTGGTGCTTTTAAGAGAGGGGGGGGGGGAGTCGTCCAGAGCAATAGAGAGAGAGAGAGAGAGGGAGAGAGACAGAGAGGGAGAGAGAGAGAGAGAGAGAGAGAGAGTGAGAGAGAGAGAGAGAGAGAGAGAGAGAGAGAGAGAGAGAGAGAGAGAGAGAGACTGAAAGTGCTCGAAAGATTGATGTTATGGTTCCTCATCTGATGGTTCAACTTTCACAAGGTTACTTGCCTGCTTGTACGGTTTCTGCAGAAAGTGATGGGAGGATCAGTTTGATGGACAGCTGATGTCCAGCATGTGGAGATAAAAAGCAGATCCACTGTTACACACACAGACACACCACGAGACACACACTGTGTGGGACATTGAACGAACTTTGTGCACCCATGTGAAAGTCGGGTGTTGGAGGATCGATTCAGGGAAATCGATCAGTGGCTGACAATGTGAAGAGTTGCGACCAATGAAGAAAGTTCGTAAGTATCATGGTCGTAGTCGGTAACCACAACAGGACATCGGAAGACAACGGGAAGATCGACGGGATCACCTCTCAGACCCCCACTCTCTCTCTCTCTCCAACGTTACTCAACAAAATACCACGAACTGAACTAAACTGTCTTCATCATCGTAAGCTTGTATCCAATAACCCCTGGGTTTGCAAGAGCCTAGTTTTGTCCCACAGATATCTATATCTGTATCACTGCTAACCTGTTTGATATATTTGCATTTATATTACCGTATTGCGTAGTTTACTAAAAAGCATTACTAATTTATAGCAATACCAGATTCCAGTGTGTTTTGCATTTCTGCTGGTTCTTTAACCCGGTCACTGGGTACGTGACAGTAGAAATAAGTGAGTTATTAACTTCAACATTTCTGCATAACCATTTAAAGAGTTGTTCCGCATGTGCATATAACGAGAGCCGTATAACTGATCTCCTTCTACCTTGGGCCACGGACTTATCTCCTTCTCCTTGTTCACAGGTTACGGGGGGAAGGCCGTGCCGTCGGGGCTGAGGCAGAGGAGGGAAAGATCAGCCAGGATTGAATTCCGGAGCAGAGTTGATGGGGCCAGATGGCCAAATTCTGCTGCTGTGTCTTATGGGCTTATCGATAGGTGTGTGGATCTGAGACTGTGAAGGGTTATGGTCCAGATTCTCTCTCCACAGTGTAACACCCCGGGAAATGTTTCACCGCCAATCTAATGTTCTCTCTGTAGAAGCAGTGTTTGAGTTATCGGGAAAAATAACAGATGCTCTGGAATGAGAGCTGGCTTCTTTGTTTGGAGGGAGGTGAAGAGGGAAGACGCTAGAGAGAAGCGGTGGTAGGACTGGACGCATTGGAGAAATTGTAATTACATGGAGACAGGCGCCGAGATCGATGGAGGATCGATGAACTGAGCTCCAACTTGTGCACATTGACTGTTTAATTATAAGCGGCCCTTAGTATTTTTTAATCTTTCTTATCTTTACGAATCTTTCAGTTAAGACTCACAAATATAATTTCTTTAATCGTATTCAGTGTGCTGTCTGTTATTTCTGGGCATTGAGCTTTAACAGGGTAGCAAATTACACAGCATTCACACAAACCGGGTTTGGGGTGGGTGCGCCGCATCAGTCTCGCGGGTTTGGCGGGACCAGAGTGTGTCTTTCCTGGACTTACGCAGCCCAGGAAAGCAGCCGGAACCTAGGCACGTGATCGAGTGATTTTTCGAACAAAATAAATGTCCACGACATAGGTGGACTGATGACCATTAGGTCCCTGGGGTTTATCAGCTCTCAGGAGTCGAGTTTTGATCTCACAGTTGTAAATATTATCATTTCTTTTTCGCTTATTTAGTTTTCTAATGCTTTTGGAATTTATTTCCTTATGACACCTGTTGTGTCATTCATGGTATGGATTATCAACGGGCTAATGATAGATAGATAGATAGATAGATAGATAGATAGATAGATAGATAGATAGATAGATAGATAGATAGATAGATAGATAGATAGATAGATAGATAGATAGATACTTTATTCATCCCCATGGGGAAATTCAACTTTTTTTTCCAATGTCCCATACACTTGTTGTAGCAAAACTAATTACATACAATACTTAACTCAGTAAAAAATATGATATGCATCTAAATCACTATCTCAAAAAGCATTAATAATAGCTTTTAAAAAGTTCTTAAGTCCTGGCGGTTGAATTGTAAAGCCTAATGGCATTGGGGAGTATTGACCTCTTCATCCTGTCTGAGGAGCATTGCATCGATAGTAACCTGTCGCTGAAACTGCTTCTCTGTCTCTGGATGGTGCTATGTAGAGGATGTTCAGAGTTTTCCATAATTGACCGTAGCCTACTCAGCACCCTTCGCTCAGCTACCGATGTTAAACTCTCCAGTACTTTGCCCACGACAGAGCCCGCCTTCCTTACCAGCTTATTAAGACGTGAGGTGTCCCTCTTCTTAATGCTTCCTCCCCAACACGCCACCACAAAGAAAAGGGCGCTCTCCACAACTGACCTATAGAACATCTTCAGCATCTCACTACAGACATTGAATGACGCCAACCTTCTAAGGAAGTACAGCCGACTCTGTGCCTTCCTTCACAAGGCATCTGTGTTGGCAGTCCAGTCTAGCTTCTCGTCTAACTGTACTCCCAGATACTTGTAGGTCTTAACCTGCTCCACACATTCTCCATTAATGATCACTGGCTCTATATGAGGCCTAGATCTCCTAAAGTCCACCACCATCTCCTTGGTCTTGGTGATATTGAGACGCAGGTAGTTTGAGTTGCACCATATCACAAAGTCCTGTATCAGTTTCCTATACTCCTCCTCCTGTCCATTCCTGACACACCCCACTATGGCCGTGTCATCAGCGAACTTCTGCACATGGCAGGACTCCGAGTTATATTGTAAGTCTGATGTGTACAGGGTGAACAGGACCGGAGAGAGTACGGTTCCCTGTGGCGCTCCTGTGCTGCTGACCACCGTGTCAGACCTACAGTCTCCCAACCGCACATACTGAGGTCTATCTATCTATCTATCTATCTATCTATCCTCCTGTTTTCAAAAGGAATACATGTTTTAAATTTGAGCAAAAAGTTACGAAGGCGAACAGACATAAGAAAATGAGTCTGATGAAAGTTTTCAGGTCGAATCGCTAACTGTTTACGAATTTCCATAGGCGATGCCTGGCCTCCTGAGTTCCTACTGCAATTTGTGCGTGCTGCATGCAGATTTCCAGCATCTACAGATTTTCTCGCGTTTCTGAATCTTTCCTTTAGTGGATGCGACCAAAGGGGTTCACCAAAGCACTAAATTGACGGGTATATTGTTTCACATACAAAATGATGGAGGAACTCAGCAGGCCAGCCAGCAACTGTGGGAAAAATACAGTCGATAGATCGGACGAGACTCTTCGGAGAAAACAGAACTGAGGAGTAGATTTATAAGTTGGAGGGGGAGTGAGGGAAGGAGGGAAGCTCCATATGATAGGTGGATCCTGAAGGGGGAGGGATGAAGTACAGATGCTGGGAGGTTGATTGTTGAAAGAGACAGAAGGCCACGGGAAAAAGGGGGAGGAGCAGATTTTCTCTTGTTTGTAAGTTTAACTGTTTTTAAAGCTTTTCATAGTTTGCACGCGGTCCTTCAAAGACAACAAACAACTTGTGCTTCTACTCGCTCACCGGGATCATTTTAAAACCTCCCTGACACACCGCAATGCATCTTTGATCTTGAATAAACCAATGGGAAATCCTAACCGTGGCAATGATTTCAAACAAAAAAAAACAGCAGCCGAACACATCATATCGTCGGCATAAGAGAGCCGGTGACTCCTGGATCCCTGACTCCAAAACAAAGACACCTTAACAAAAATGTTGCTTGAATGAATACTGTGAAATAAACATAAGAAGCGGCATTCTTCTCCCCGAGATCCCGCTTAAAAATTCTATCACTTCTTTGATATATTTTCCTAATCGATTCATGCAGCCAAACAGCTGAGGGGCCTTTGGCTGACTTGGGCGGTGCAGGCTGTTATCCTGTGGGGCTCAGACCTCAGAATCTCTGTGCAAGCAGCTGCCTGCCCGCAGGGCGAATTCCAACACACACATTCCTCAGGAGAGGGAGCGGCCTCTCTGCTGAAATCGGAGCAGCCGGCTCGGGAGCTTGCTGTCAATCAATACTGAAGGAACTTGGTTTAATATATTATTTAACCATTCCTTCTCCACAGTATGGCAGCAAAATCGAACTGAAATAATATTTATGTGATTTTGAATCCCAGAGTGAAGTCGTACCCGTTAGAGTTGGTGCCCGAAATGCTGAAGGTTTATCATCTTTTCATTTTCTCTTTATTTTCGTGTTCGCTGCACTGCCCTGATTCCTTCAGGTTGTTACAGTCAAGGGTGCTAATGGGGACAAGGTCCCTCTGCCTATTAAATGCTCCCAATGGCGTTCACCTCAAATAGCCTCTGACAACCAAGTCCGGCTACTGACAGGAGACGGGGCAAGAGTCATAATAATTGCCGTTTCGGGCAGATATGGCTCGTCAGCCGCGGTTGACAGTTCGTCTGGAAGGAATTCTCTGATCTCAAACCTCCGCTACCTTATGGCTGAATCTACTCACGAGAAAGGATTCGATCGTAAACACAGAGGGAAAACTCCGGAGCTGAAGTTCCTAAGTTGATTTCAACCCTGACTGGCAACTCCTGAGACGCTGCCGGTGCCAAACTGTATGGATCTCTGCCGATCCTTGCTGTTCATTATGCGCGTGGAGCGGGGCAGCCTGCTACCGACATCCTCTGCTTGGGGAAGAGGTGGTCACCGCAGCTACGGTGCCACCCACCTGACACAGCTGTCGGGTCTGGCTTTGGTGGCGGTACAGAGGAGGTTCACCGGGTTGATTCCTGAGATGGGGGGAGGTGGTGGTTAGACTACGGGGAACTATTGATTCACCTGGGACTGTACTCACTGGAATTCAGAAGATTGAGAAGAGATCTGATAGGTACATATAAAAATATAACAGGGATGGAAAAATAGAGGCAGGAATGTTTTTTTTTCCCAGTGGTAGGAAAGACTAGACCGAGGATGCATAGTCTCAAGATTCGGGGAGTAGATTTAGGATGGAGATCTTCTTTCCCAGAGAGTGGAGAATTCTCCGCCCGATAAAGCAGTTGAGCATACCTCAGTAAATATATTTAAGACAAGGTTTTGATAGATTTTTGCATACTAGGGGAATTCAGGGTGATGGGGAAAAGGCAGGCAGGTGGAGATGATTTCATGGTCAGATCAGCCATGAACTTACTGAATGGCAGAGCCGGCTCGACGGGGCAGATGGCCGACTTCTGCTCCTATTACCTGTGTTCTTACTTGTTATCTTCGACCGGACCGGGTCGGACCGTGGGCTGAGGAGGAGGAGTACAGCGAACAGGGGAATCCCTGAGGGGAACAAGGTGAAACACATGCAGAAATATAAAAAGCTGCGTTAACCTTACCTCACGTCCGCCTTTATCTTCTCAGTTGATTTCTGGGCCGATCTCACAAGTTCTCTCTTTATTATTCAATCCCAGCTGTCCCCAACCTGGCGCCCAAGGGTCCATCGCATCTAATCGGTCGGGAAAGCTTGCTAGACCCCAAACGTGGGACGGACGTCCTCTCGTTAAAGTTGCAAGTCCCAGGCTGTGAATTCGAGCCGCCTACGCTCTGCGAGATTCGAAGCTCCGCCCAGCAGGTCCCGTCCTGCCCGGGGCAAGACGAGTTTCACCTTAAACGTCCCAGCACAGAGTCACCTGCTCATTCGGAATCAAATCAAAGCCCTTCCCCAGCTCCCTCCCACTTCAACTGTGAACAAGATATGTCAAGCCCTTTGCTAAACAATTCCATTTGCAGGGAATTCAGCAAAAACGAATCTGTAAATAAATTTCCTTGTATCTTGTTGTGTTTAATTAGAGAAGTTTGGCAATAAAATTCATGTTATTTTGCATGCTTTTTTTTTGCTGTAAAAGTGGTCGCGGAACCCCCGCCCCTTAAGTCACCCCCGTGTAAGATAAGTCATACGAAAGAGGATCTGTCCAATACAACGTATCGGGAAGGTTGCTTTTATGGCTCGCGGTATTTGCTCCTCTTGCCGGATCACTTCCAGTCGGGTTTCGGGAGCCTGATGTTGGCTCTCTAACTGCTCAGCGGCATGAGTCTCTCAAATATTCGCCGGTCTCTATGGGTATTCAATATTGGGTACCTCCTGCAACTAATAAAGTGGCCACTGAATGTATGTGCTCGTGGTCTTCTGCTGCTGTAGCCCATCCACTGCCAGGCTCCTCAAGGCTTATTCAAAATGCTTTCATGGTAGGATTTTTTTTTGGTTAACGCTCGCTTTCCAGAGATCCCGCTTGCAGAATCGTTCCCGGCGGGAAACGTCCTGCAAGATCGGGGATGCTGACTGATGTAGCTCAGGTAAATTTCCGTTCGAATTCCCAGCGGATAGACCATGCCCCATTTCACATGTATTTAAATCCAGTGGTCATTAGCGGGGGCAATGGAATTCTTTGCCTCAGACAGCTGTGCTGAATGGAGATGAGAAGGAATTCATTTCGCCAGAGAGTGGTGAATCTGTGGAATTCTTTGCCACTGGTGGCTGTGGAGACCAAGGCTTTATGTATATTTAAGGCAGAGTTTGATAGATTCTTGATGGGCTAGGACATGAAGTGATATCGGAGAACAGAGAACATGGAAATCTACAGCACATTACAGGGGCTTTGGCCCACAATGCTGAGCCGCCCATGTAACCGCCTCTGGAAAAATACTGGAATTTCCCTACGAAATAGCCTTCTATATTTTTCTAAGCTCCATGTTCCTGTCTAAGGCTCTCTTAGAAGACCCTATTTTATCCGACTTTTCCACCGTCGCTAGCAGTTCAGTCCACTCACTCACCAGTTTCTGTGTGAAAGACATCCCTTCCGTACCTACCTGCAAGCACGTTATAACTATGGAACACCTCCCACCATCGCCTTCCCCTTCTGTTAGCTATTTCAACACTGGGGAGGGCGGGGGAAAGCCTCTGTCTATGCACACGTTTAATGCCCCTGATCACCTTATACGCCTTTTTCAGGTCATCTTTCATCCTCGAAGGAGAAAAGGCAAAAGTTCACTCGACCAAACAAGTCAAGAGATTGGGGCTGAGAGGGAAAATTGGATCCGCCATGATGAATTGACGGAGCAGACTCGATGGGCCAAATGGCCTACTTCTGCTCCCATTTCATATGGTCTTATATATTCATATGCAACTATGAAGCCGCACTGACTTGTTTTGACAGGAGAGACAGCTCCTTTTCCCCTGGGCTACTGGCGACTGTTTGCGCTGAGACTCGCCCTGCACCTAACGGCACCGCTCATTCACGCAGGGAGCTCAGCGCCTCCCAGGCAAACGGGGAGGATCGGCTTGTCAGCTCGAAACCTGGGAGTGCTAAACAGGAAAAAGACTGAGAGGTTGCCTTGACACCGAAAAGATACGACAATATAGACGACAGAAGTAAAAACGGAAATGCCCCTCTGTCTAAGTCAGGTTCCATGAGGCCATAACATTCGCTTCTCTGTTTGATCTCCATTCAGTCCTTCCCCGGTCCCACTTTGCTGTCGGGCCTGCTCCACGGTATCGCCGATCCTGCCAGAACGTGAGAGCGGGCTGGAAATACCCTTCTCCCATCCCAGGTCTCCAGTTAACCTTCCCGGCAGTTTTTTGGACTGTGGTAGGAAACCGGAAAGCCCTAACATTCCACGCCGAGGACTTCCCGGCTGAACAACACCGCAATTGAACTTTAAACTCTGGAACACCTCTGACCTGTAATAGCTTCGCGCTAACCCCGTGGCTGCTGTTTGCGGCGGCCATGCTTGCACCGTCCGAGTATTGTCATTTACTGGGCTTTGAACCAGATTCACTCAGACTCAGTCCTCAACCCTCCAACGACACCCTCCGCCCTCGCTGCCGATAGCCAGGGATTCTGATTTCTGGATCACTGGGACCTCTTTAAGGGCAGGTATGACGTGCACAAAAAAAAGGGGCTGCTCTGAATCCCAGGGGGACCAATATCCTGGCAGGAATGTTTGCTAAGGCTATTGGGGAGAGATTAAAATAGAATTGTTGGGGGTTGGGAACCGAACTGAAGAGACTGGAGAAGAGGAGGTTGGTTCACAAATAGAGAGAGCTTGCAGATAGTGCAAGAGTGAGGATAATAGGTGACAGAGAAGGGACGCTCTCAGACCGAAGGTTTGAGATGTGTCTATTTTAACGCAAGGAGTGTTATGAATAAAGCGGATGAGCTTACAGCGTGGATCACGACTTGGAGATATGATGTGCTGGCTGTTACAGAGACTTGGATGTGCCAGGGCACAGGAATGTTTACTTCAGATTTTAGATGTTTCAGAAAGGTCCGGGAGGAAGGTTAAAGTGGTGGTGGTGTGGCACTGTTGAGCGGAGATAGAGTTACTGCTGCAGTAAGGGTGGACGCCATTAAGGGATTGTCTGTGAAGTTTCTGTGGGTGGTCGGCAGGATCAGGAAGGGATGTTACTGGGTAATAGCATTACTGGGTGTTTTTATACACCGCCTAATAGTAACAGCGATATCGAGGAGCAGACAGGGAAACAGATCCTGTAAAGGTGTAATAACAACAGAATTGTCGTGATTGGTGTTTCTAATATACCAAATATCGATTGGTATCTCACAAAGGGTTTGGACGCGATGGAGTTTGTTAGGTGTGTTCAGGAAGGTTTCCTGACACAATATGTAGATAAAACTACAAGAGGAGAGGCTGTACTCGACTGGCATTAGGAAATCAACCAGGTCAAGTGTCAGAACTCTCAGTGGGAGAGCATTTTGGAGATAGTGATCAAAATTCTATCTCCTTTACAATAACATTGGAGAGAGATAGGAACAGTTAAGTTAGAACAGCGTTTAATTGGAGTAAGGGGATTATGAGGCTATCGGGCAGGAAATTGGAAGCTTAAACTTGAAACAGATTTTCTCAGTGAAAAGTAGGGAACAAATGTGCAAATTTTCAGGGCATATTTGTGTGGAGTTCTGCATTGGTACCTTCCAGTGAGACAGGGAGGTTATGGAGGGGTACAGGTTCAGGGCATATTTGTTTGGAGTTCTGCATTGGTACGTTCCAGTGAGACAGGGAGGTTATAGAGGGTACAGGTTCAGGGCATATTTGTGTTGAGTTCTGCAGTGGGACGTTCCAGTGAGACAGGGAGGTTATGGACGGGTACAGGTTCAGGGCACATTTGCGTGGAGTTCTGCATTGGTACGTTCCAGTGAGACAGGGAGGTTATGAAGGGTACAGGTTCAGGGCATATTTATGTGGAGTTCTGCATTGGTACGTACCAGTGAGACAGGGAGGTTATGGAGGGGTAATGGCTCAGGGCATACTTGTGTGGAGTTCTGCATTGGTACGTTCCAGTGAGACAGGGAGGTTATGGAGGGGTAGAGGTTGAGGGCATATTTGTGTGGAGTTCGGCATTGGTACGTTGCAGAGAGACAGGGAGGTTATGGAGGGGTACAGGTTCAGGGCATATTTGTGTGGAGTTCTGCATTGGTACGTTCCAGTGAGACAGGGAGGTTATGGAGGGTACATGTTCAGGCCATATTTGTGTGGAGTTTCGCATTGGTACGTTCCAGTGAGACAGGGAGGTTATGGAGGGGTACAGGTTCAGGGCAAATTTGTGTGGAGTTCGGCATTGGTGCGTTCCAATGAGACAAGGAGGTTATGGGCGGGTACACTTTCAGGGCATATTTGTGTGGTGTACTGCAATGGTACGTTCCAGTGAGACAGAAGGTTATGGAGGGGTACAGGTTCAGGGCATATTTGAGTGGAGTTCGGCATTGGTGCGTTCCAGTGAGACAGGGAAGTTATGGAGGGGTACAGGTTCAGGGCATATTTGTGTGGAGTTCTGCATTGGTATGTTCCAGTGAGACAGGGAGGTTATGGAGGGGTACAGGTTCAGGGCATATTTGTGTGTAGTTCTGCATTGGTACGTTCCAGTGAGACAGGGAGGTTATGGATGGTACAGGTTCAGGGCATATTTGTGTGGAGTTCTGCAGTGGTACGTTCCAGTGAGTCAGGGAGGTTATGGTCGGGTACAGGATCAGGGCATATTTGAGTGGAGTTCGGCATTGGTGCGTTCCAGTGAGACAGGGAGGTTATGGAGGGGTACAGGTTCAGGGCATACTAGTGTGGAGTTCTGCATTGGTACGTTCCAGTGAGACAGTGAGCTTATGGAGGGGTACAGGTTCAGGGCAAATTTGTGTGGAGTTCTGCATTGGTGCGTTCCAGTGAGACAAGGAAGTTATGGGCGGGTACACGTTCAGGGCATATTTGTGTGGAATTCTGCATTGGTACGTTCAAGTGAGACAGGGAGGTTATGCACGGTACAGGATCAGGGAATATTTGAGTGGAGTTCTGCATTGGTACGTTCCAGTGAGACAGGGAGGTTATTGAGGGGTACAGGTTCAGGGCAAATTTGTGTGGAGTTCTGCATTGGTGCGTTCCAGTGAGACAAGGAGGTTATGGGCGGGTACACGTTCAGGGCATATTTGTGTGGAATTCTGCATTGGTACGTTCCAGTGAGACAGGGAGGTTATGGAAGGTACGGGTTCAGGGCATATTTGTGTGGGGTTCTGCATTGGTACGTTCCAGTGAGACAGGGATGTTATGGAGGGTACATGTTCAGGCCATATTTGTGTGGAGTTCCGCATTGGTACGTTCCAGTGAGACAGGGAGGTTATGGAGGGGTACACGTTCAGGGCAAATTTGTGTGGAGTTCGGCATTGGTGCGTTCCAGTGAGACAAGGAGGTTATGGGCGGGTACACTTTCAGGGCATATTTGTGTGGTGTTCTGCAATGGTACGTTCCAGTGAGACAGGGAGGTTATGGTCGGGTACAGGTTCAGGGCATATTTGTGTGGAGTTTTGCATTGGTACTTTCCAGTGAGACAGGGAGGTTATGGAGGGTACCGGTTCATGGCATATTTGTGTGGAGTTCTGCAGTGGGACGATCCAATGAGACAGGGAGGTTATGGACCGGTACAGTTTCAGGGCATATTTGTGTGTAGTTCTGCATTGGTACGTTCCAGTGAGGCAGGGAGGTTATGGAGGGGTAAAGGTTCAGGGCATATTTGTGTGGTGTTCTGCAATGGTATGTTCCAGTGAGACAGGGAGATTATGCACGGTACAGGATCAGGGCATATTTGAGTGGAGTTCGGCATTGGTGCGTTCCAGTGAGACAGGGAGGTTATGGAGGGGTACAGGTTCAGGGCAAATTTGTGTGGAGTTCTGCATTGGTGCGTTCCAGTGAGACAAGGAGGTTATGGGCGGGTACACGTTCAGGGCATATTTGTGTGGAATTCTGCATTGGTACGTTCCAGTGAGACAAGGAGCTTATGGGCGGGTACACGTTCAGGGCATATTTCTGTGGTGTTCTGCAATGGTACGTTCCAGTGAGACAGAAGGTTATGGAGGGGTACAGGTTCAGGGCATATTTGAGTGGAGTTCGACATTGGTGCGTTCCAGTGAGACAGGGAAGTTATGGAGGGGTACAGGTTCAGGGCATATTTGTGTGGAATTCTGCATTGGTACGTTCCAGTGAGACAGGGAGGTTATGGAGGGGTACAGGTTCAGGGCATACTTGTGTGGAGTTCTGCATTGGTACGTTCCAGTGAGACAGGGAGGTTATGGAGGGGTACAGGTTCGGGGCAAATTGGTGTGGCGTTCTGCATTGGTGCGTTCCAGTGAGACAAGGAGGTTATGGGCGGGTACACGTTCAGGGCATATTTGTGTGGAATTCTGCATTGGTACGTTCCAGTGAGACTGGGAGGTTATGCACGGTACAGGATCAGGGAATATTTGAGTGGAGTTCTGCATTGGTACGTTCCAGTGAGACAGGGAGGTTATTGAGGGGTACAGGTTCAGGGCAAATTTGTGTGGAGTTCTGCATTGGTGCGTTCCAGTGAGACAAGGAGTTTATGGGCGGGTACACGTTCAGGGCATATTTGTGTGGAATTCTGCATTGGTACGTTCCAGTGAGACAGGGAGGTTATGTAGGGTACCGGTTCAGGGCACATTTGTCTGGAGTTCTGCATTGGTATGTTCCAGTGAGACAGGGAGGTTATAGAGGGTACAGGTTCAGAGCATATTTGTGCGGAGTTCTGCATTGGTACGTTCCAGTGAGACAGGGAGGTTATGGTGGTGTACAGGTTCAGGGCACATTTGTGTGGAGTTCTGCAGTGGTACGTTCCAGTGAGACAGGGAGGTTATGGTCGGGTACAGGTTCAGGGCATATTTGTGTGGAGTTCTGCATTGGCACTTTCCAGTGAGACAGCGAAGTTATGGAGGGGTACAGGTTCAGGGCATACTTGTGTGGTGTTCTGCATTGGTACGTTCCAGTGAGACAGGGAGGTTATGGAGGGGTACAGGTTCAGGGCATATTTGTGTGGAGTTCTGCATTGGTACGTTCCAGTGAGACAGGGAGGTTATGGAGGGTACAGGTTCAGGGCATATTTGTGTGGAGTTCTGCGTTGGTACGTTCCAGTGAGACAAGGATTTTATGGGCGGGTAAACGTTCAGGGCATATTTCTGTGGAGTTCTGCATTGGTACGTTCCAGTGAGACAGGGAGATTATGGAGGGGTACAGGTTCAGGGCATATTTGTGTGTAGTTCTGCATTGGTACGTTCCAGTGAGACAGAGAGGTTATGGAGGGTACAGGTTCAGGGCATATTTGTGTGGAGTTCTGCAGTGGTACGTTCCAGTGAGACAGGGAGGTTATGGAGGGGTACAGGTTCGGGGCAAATTGGTGTGGCGTTCTGCATTGGTGCGTTCCAGTGAGACAAGGAGGTTATGGGCGGGTACACGTTCAGGGCATATTTGTGTGGAATTCTGCATTGGTACGTTCCAGTGAGACTGGGATGTTATGCACGGTACAGGATCAGGGAATATTTGAGTGGAGTTCTGCATTGGTACGTTCCAGTGAGACAGGGAGGTTATTGAGGGGTACAGGTTCAGGGCAAATTTGTGTGGAGTTCTGCATTGGTGCGTTCCAGTGAGAGAAGGAGGTTATGGGCGGGTACACGTTCAGGGCATATTTGTGTGGAATTCTGCATTGGTACGTTCCAGTGAGACAGGGAGGTTATGGAGGGTACCGGTTCAGGGCATATTTGTGTGGAGTTCTGCATTGGTACGTTCCAGTGAGACAGGGAGGTTATGGAGGGTTACATGTTCAGGGCATATTTGTGTGGAGTTCTGCATTGGTACGTTCCAGTGAGACAGGGAGGTTATGGAGGTGTACAGGTTCAGGGCACATTTGTCTGGAGTTCTGCATTGGTACGTTCCAGTGAGACAGGGAGGTTATAGAGGGTACAGGTTCAGAGCATATTTGTGCGGAGTTCTGCATTGGTACGTTCCAGTGAGACAGGGAGGTTATGGTGGTGTACAGGTTCAGGGCACATTTGTGTGGAGTTCTGCAGTGGTACGTTCCAGTGAGACAGGGAGGTTATGGTCGGGTACAGGTTCAGGGCATATTTGTGTGGAGTTCTGCATTGGTACTTTCCAGTGAGACAGGGAAGTTATGGAGGGGTACAGGTTCAGGGCATACTTGTGTGGTGTTCTGCATTGGTACGTTCCAGTGAGACAGGGAGGTTATGGAGGGGTACAGGTTCAGGGCATATTTGTGTGGAGTTCTGCATTGGTACGTTCCAGTGAGACAGGGAGGTTATGGAGGGTACAGGTTCAGGGCATATTTGTGTGGAGTTCTGCGTTGGTACGTTCCAGTGAGACAAGGATTTTATGGGCGGGTAAACGTTCAGGGCATATTTCTGTGGTGTTCTGCAATGGTACGTTCCAGTGAGACTGGGAGGTTATGGAGGGTACAGGTTCAGGGCATATTTGTGTGGAGTTCTGCATTGGTACTTTCCTGTGAGACAGGGAAGTTATGGAGGGGTACAGGTTCAGGGCATATTTGTGTGTAGTTCTGCATTGGTACGTTCCAGTGAGACAGGGAGATTATGGAGGGGTACAGGTTCAGGGCATATTTGTGTGTAGTTCTGCATTGGTACGTTCCAGTGAGACAGGGAGGTTATGGAGGGGTACAGGTTCAGGGCAAATTTGCGTGGAGTTCTGCATTGGTGCGTTCCAGTGAGACAAGGAGGTTATGGGCGTGTACACTTTCAGGGCATATTTGTGTGGTGTTCTGCAATGGTACGATCCAGTGCGACAGAAGGGTATGGAGGGGTACAGGTTCAGGGCATATTTGTGTGGAGTTCTGCATTGGTACGTTCCAGTGAGACAGGGAGGTTATGCACGGTACAGGATCATGGAATATTTGAGTGGAGTTCTGCATTGGTACGTTCCAGTGAGACAGGGAGGTTATTGAGGGGTACAGGTTCAGGGCATATTTGTGTGGAGTTCTGCATTGGTACTTTAAAGTGAGACAGGGAAGTTATGGAGGGGTACAGGTTCAGGGCATATTTGTGTGGTGTTCTGCATTAGTACGTTCCAGTGAGACAGGGAGGTTATGGAGGGGTACAGGTTCAGGGCATATTTGTGTGTAGTTCTGCATTGGTACGTTCCAGTGAGACTGGGAGGTTATGGAGGGTACAGGTTCAGGGCATATTTCTGTGGTGTTCTGCAATGGTACGTTCCAGTGAGACTGGGAGGTTATGGAGGGTACAGGTTCAAGGCATATTTGTGTGGAGTTCTGCAGTGGGACGTTCCAGTGAGACAGGGAGGTTATGGTCGGGTGCAGGTTCAGGGCATATTTGTGTGTAGTTCTGCAATGGTACGTACCAGTGAGACAGGGAGGTTATGCACGGTACAGGTTCAGGGCATATTTGTGTGGAGTTCTGCATTGGTGCGTTCCAGTGAGACAAGGAAGTTATGGGCGGGTACACGTTCAGGGCATATTTGTGTGGAATTCTGCATTGGTACGTTCCAGTGAGACAAGGAGGTTATGGAGGGTACCGGTTCAGGGCATATTTGTGTGGAGTTCTGCATTGGTACGTTCCAGTGAGACAGGGAGGTTATGGAGGGTTACAGGTTCAGGGCCTATTTGTGTGGAGTTCTGCATTGGTACGTTCCAGTGAGACAGGGAGGTTATGGTCGGGTGCAGGTTCAGGGCATATTTGTGTGGAGTTCTGCATTGGTGCGTTCCTGTGAGACAAGGAAGTTATGGGCGGGTACACGTTCAGGGCATATTTGTGTGGAGTTCTGCATTGGTACGTTCCAGTGAGACAGGGAGGTTATGTAGGGTTTCAGGTTCAGGGCATATTTGTGTGGAGTTCTGCATTGATACATTCCAGTGAGACAGGGAGGTTATGGTCGGGTGCAGTTTCAGGGCATATTTGTGTGGAGTTCTGCAATGGTACGTTCCAGTGAGACAGGTAGGTTTATGCACGGTACAGGATCAGGGCATATTTGAGTGGAGTTCGGCATTGGTGCGTTCCAGTGAGACAGGGAGGTTATCGTCGGGTACAGGTTCAGGGCATATTTGTGTGTAGTTCTGCATTGGACCGTTCCAGTGCGACAGGGAGGTTATGGAGGGTACAGGTTCACGGCATATTTGTGTGGAGTTCTGCGTTGGTACGTTCCAGTGAGACAAGGAGCTTATGGGCGGGTACACGTTCAGGGCATATTTGTGTGGTGTTCTGCAATGGTACATTCCAGTGAGACTGGGAGGTTATGGAGGGGTACAGGTTCAAGGCATATCTGAGTGTAGTTCTGCATTTGTACGTTCCAGTGAGTCAGGGAGGTTATGGAGGGTACAGGTTCAGGGCATATTTGTGTGGAGTTCTGCATTGGTGCTTTCCAGTGAGACAGGGAGGTTATGGGCGGGTACACTTTCAGGGCATATTTGTGTGGAATTCTGCATTGGTACGTTCCCGTGAGACAGGGAGGTTATGCACCGTACAGGATCAGGGCATATTTGAGTGGAGTTCCGCATTGGTACGTTCCAGTGAGACAGGGAGGATATTGAGGGGTACAGGTGCAGGGCAAATTTGTGTGGAGTTCTGCATTGGTGCGTTCCAGTGAGACAAGGAGGTTATTGGCGGGTACACGTTCAGGGCATATTTGTGTGGAATTCTGCATTGGTACGTTCCAGTGAGACAGGGAGGTTATGGAGGGTACCGGTTCAGGGCATATTTGTGTGGAGTTCTGCATTGGTACGTTCCAGTGAGACAGGGAGGTTATGGAGGGTTACAGGTAAAGGGCATATTTGTGTGAAGTTCTCCATTGGTACTTTCCAGTGAGACAGGGAGGTTATGGAGGTGTACCGGTTCAGGGCACATTTGTCTGGAGTTCTGCATTAGTACGTTCCAGTGAGACAGGGAGGTTATGGAGGGTACAGGTTAAGCGCATATTTGTGTGGAGTTCTGCAGTGGTACGTTCCAGTGAGACAGGGAGGTTATGGTCGGGTGCAGGTTCAGGGCATATTTGTGTGGAGTTCTGCATTGGTACTTTCCAGTGAGACAGGGAGGTTATGGAGGGGTACAGGTTCAGGGCATATTTGTGTAGTGTTCTGCAATGGTACGTTCCAGTGAGACAGGGAGGTTATGCACGGTACACGATCAGGGCATATTTGAGTGGAGTTTGGCATTGGTGCGTTCCAGTGAGACAGGGAGGTTATGGTCGGGTACAGGTTCAGGGCATATATGTGTGTAGTTCTGCATTGGTACGTTCCAGTGAGACAGGGAGCTTATGGAGGGTACAGGTTCAGGGCATATTTGTGTGGAGTTCTGCGTTGGTACGTTCCAGTGAGACAAGGAGCTTATGGTCGGGTACACGTTCAGGGCATATTTGTGTGGTGTTCTGCAATGGTACGTTCCAGTGAGACTGGGAGCTTATGGAGGGGTACAGGTTCAGGGCATATCTGAGTGTTGTTCTGCATTTGTACGTTCCAGTGAGTCAGGGAGGTTATGGAAGTTACAGGTTCAGGGCATATTTGTGTGGAGTTCTGCAATGGTACGTTCCAGTGAGACAGGGAGGTTATGGAGGGGTACAGGTTCAGGGCATATTTGTGTGGTGTTCTGCAATCGTACGTTCCAGTGAGACAGGGAGGTTATGCACGGTACCGGTTCATGGCATATTTGTGTGGAGTTCTGCAGTGGGACGATCCAATGAGACAGGGAGGTTATGGAGGGTACCGGTTCAGGGCATATTTGTGTGGAGTTCTTCATTGGTACGTTCCAGTGAGACAGGGAGGTTATGGAGGGTTACAGGTTCAGGGCCTATTTTTGTGGAGTTCTGCATTGGTACGTTCCAGTGAGACAGGGAGGTTATGGTCGGGTGCAGGTTCAGGGCATATTTGTGTGGTGTTCTGCAATGGTACGTTCCAGTGAGACTGGGAGGTTATGGAGGGTACAGGTTCAAGGCATATTTGTGTGGAGTTCTGCAGTGTGACGTTCCAGTGAGACAGGGAGGTTATGGTCGGGTGCAGGTTCAGGGCATATTTGTGTGTAGTTCTGCAATGGTACGTACCAGTGATACAGGGAGGTTATGCACGGTACAGGTTCAGGGCATATTTGTGTGGAGTTCTGCATTGGTGCATTCCAGTGAGACAAGGAAGTTATGGGCGGGTACACGTTCAGGGCATATTTGTGTGGAATTCTGCATTGGTACGTTCCAGTGAGACAAGGAGGTTATGGAGGGTACCGGTTCAGGGCATATTTGTGTGGAGTTCTGCATTGGTACGTTCCAGTGAGACAGGGAGGTTATGGAGGGTTACAGGTTCAGGGCCTATTTGTGTGGAGTTCTGCATTGGTACGTTCCAGTGAGACAGGGAGGTTATGGTCGGGTGCAGGTTCAGGGCATATTTGTGTGGAGTTCTGCAATGGTACGTTCCAGTGAGACAGGGAGGTTATGCACGGTACAGGTTCAGGGCATATTTGTGTGGAGTTCTGCATTGGTGCGTTCCTGTGAGACAAGGAAGTTATGGGCGGGTACACGTTCAGGGCATATTTGTGTGGAGTTCTGCATTGGTACTTTAAAGTGAGACAGGGAAGTTATGGAGGGGTACAGGTTCAGGGCATATTTGTGTGGTGTTCTGCATTAGTACGTTCCAGTGAGACAGGGAGGTTATGGAGGGGTACAGGTTCAGAGCATATTTGTGTGTAGTTCTGCATTGGTACGTTCCAGTGAGACTGGGAGGTTATGGAGGGTACAGGTTCAGGGCATATTTCTGTGGTGTTCTGCAATGGTACGTTCCAGTGAGACTGGGAGGTTATGGAGGGTACAGGTTCAAGGCATATTTGTGTGGAGTTCTGCAGTGGGACGTTCCAGTGAGACAGGGAGGTTATGGTCGGGTGCAGGTTCAGGGCATATTTGTGTGTAGTTCTGCAATGGTACGTACCAGTGAGACAGGGAGGTTATGCACGGTACAGGTTCAGGGCATATTTGTGTGGAGTTCTGCATTGGTGCGTTCCAGTGAGACAAGGAAGTTATGGGCGGGTACACGTTCAGGGCATATTTGTGTGGAATTCTGCATTGGTACGTTCCAGTGAGACAAGGAGGTTATGGAGGGTACCGGTTCAGGGCATATTTGTGTGGAGTTCTGCATTGGTACGTTCCAGTGAGACAGGGAGGTTATGGAGGGTTACAGGTTCAGGGCCTATTTGTGTGGAGTTCTGCATTGGTACGTTCCAGTGAGACAGGGAGGTTATGGTCGGGTGCAGGTTCAGGGCATATTTGTGTGGAGTTCTGCATTGGTGCGTTCCTGTGAGACAAGGAAGTTATGGGCGGGTACACGTTCAGGGCATATTTGTGTGGAGTTCTGCATTGGTACGTTCCAGTGAGACAGGGAGGTTATGTAGGGTTTCAGGTTCAGGGCATATTTGTGTGGAGTTCTGCATTGATACATTCCAGTGAGACAGGGAGGTTATGGTCGGGTGCAGTTTCAGGGCATATTTGTGTGGAGTTCTGCAATGGTACGTTCCAGTGAGACAGGTAGGTTTATGCACGGTACAGGATCAGGGCATATTTGAGTGGAGTTCGGCATTGGTGCGTTCCAGTGAGACAGGGAGGTTATCGTCGGGTACAGGTTCAGGGCATATTTGTGTGTAGTTCTGCATTGGACCGTTCCAGTGCGACAGGGAGGTTATGGAGGGTACAGGTTCACGGCATATTTGTGTGGAGTTCTGCGTTGGTACGTTCCAGTGAGACAAGGAGCTTATGGGCGGGTACACGTTCAGGGCATATTTGTGTGGTGTTCTGCAATGGTACATTCCAGTGAGACTGGGAGGTTATGGAGGGGTACAGGTTCAAGGCATATCTGAGTGTAGTTCTGCATTTGTACGTTCCAGTGAGTCAGGGAGGTTATGGAGGGTACAGGTTCAGGGCATATTTGTGTGGAGTTCTGCATTGGTGCGTTCCAGTGAGACAGGGAGGTTATGGGCGGGTACACTTTCAGGGCATATTTGTGTGGAATTCTGCATTGGTACGTTCCCGTGAGACAGGGAGGTTATGCACGGTACAGGATCAGGGCATATTTGAGTGGAGTTCCGCATTGGTACGTTCCAGTGAGACAGGGAGGATATTGAGGGGTACAGGTGCAGGGCAAATTTGTGTGGAGTTCTGCATTGGTGCGTTCCAGTGAGACAAGGAGGTTATTGGCGGGTACACGTTCAGGGCACATTTGTGTGGAATTCTGCATTGGTACGTTCCAGTGAGACAGGGAGGTTATGGAGGGTACCGGTTCAGGGCATATTTGTGTGGAGTTCTGCATTGGTACGTTCCAGTGAGACAGGGAGGTTATGGAGGGTTACAGGTAAAGGGCATATTTGTGTGAAGTTCTCCATTGGTACTTTCCAGTGAGACAGGGAGGTTATGGAGGTGTACCGGTTCAGGGCACATTTGTCTGGAGTTCTGCATTAGTACGTTCCAGTGAGACAGGGAGGTTATGGAGGGTACAGGTTAAGCGCATATTTGTGTGGAGTTCTGCAGTGGTACGTTCCAGTGAGACAGGGAGGTTATGGTCGGGTGCAGGTTCAGGGCATATTTGTGTGGAGTTCTGCAATGGTACGTTCCAGTGAGACAGGGAGGTTATGCACGGTACACGATCAGGGCATATTTGAGTGGAGTTTGGCATTGGTGCGTTCCAGTGAGACAGGGAGGTTATGGTCGGGTACAGGTTCAGGGCATATATGTGTGTAGTTCTGCATTGGTACGTTCCAGTGAGACAGGGAGCTTATGGAGGGTACAGGTTCAGGGCATATTTGTGTGGAGTTCTGCGTTGGTACGTTCCAGTGAGACAAGGAGCTTATGGTCGGGTACACGTTCAGGGCATATTTGTGTGGTGTTCTGCAATGGTACGTTCCAGTGAGACTGGGAGCTTATGGAGGGGTACAGGTTCAGGGCATATCTGAGTGTAGTTCTGCATTTGTACGTTCCAGTGAGTCAGGGAGGTTATGGAAGTTACAGGTTCAGGGCATATTTGTGTGGAGTTCTGCAATGGTACGTTCCAGTGAGACAGGGAGGTTATGGAGGGGTACAGGTTCAGGGCATATTTGTGTGGTGTTCTGCAATCGTACGTTCCAGTGAGACAGGGAGGTTATGCACGGTACCGGTTCATGGCATATTTGTGTGGAGTTCTGCAGTGGGACGATCCAATGAGACAGGGAGGTTATGGAGGGTACCGATTCAGGGCATATTTGTGTGGAGTTCTTCATTGGTACGTTCCAGTGAGACAGGGAGGTTATGGAGGGTTACAGGTTCAGGGCCTATTTTTGTGGAGTTCTGCATTGGTACGTTCCAGTGAGACAGGGAGGTTATGGTCGGGTGCAGGTTCAGGGCATATTTGTGTGGTGTTCTGCAATGGTACGTTCCAGTGAGACTGGGAGGTTATGGAGGGTACAGGTTCAAGGCATATTTGTGTGGAGTTCTGCAGTGGGACGTTCCAGTGAGACAGGGAGGTTATGGTCGGGTGCAGGTTCAGGGCATATTTGTGTGTAGTTCTGCAATGGTACGTACCAGTGATACAGGGAGGTTATGCACGGTACAGGTTCAGGGCATATTTGTGTGGAGTTCTGCATTGGTGCGTTCCAGTGAGACAAGGAAGTTATGGGCGGGTACACGTTCAGGGCATATTTGTGTGGAATTCTGCATTGGTACGTTCCAGTGAGACAAGGAGGTTATGGAGGGTACCGGTTCAGGGCATATTTGTGTGGAGTTCTGCATTGGTACGTTCCAGTGAGACAGGGAGGTTATGGAGGGTTACAGGTTCAGGGCCTATTTGTGTGGAGTTCTGCATTGGTACGTTCCAGTGAGACAGGGAGGTTATGGTCGGGTGCAGGTTCAGGGCATATTTGTGTGGAGTTCTGCAATGGTACGTTCCAGTGAGACAGGGAGGTTATGCACGGTACAGGTTCAGGGCATATTTGTGTGGAGTTCTGCATTGGTGCGTTCCTGTGAGACAAGGAAGTTATGGGCGGGTACACGTTCAGGGCATATTTGTGTGGAGTTCTGCATTGGTACGTTCCAGTGAGACAGGGAGGTTATGTAGGGTTTCAGGTTCAGGGCATATTTGTGTGGAGTTCTGCATTGATACATTCCAGTGAGACAGGGAGGTTATGGTCGGGTGCAGTTTCAGGGCATATTTGTTTGGAGTTCCGCAATGGTACGTTCCAGTGAGACAGGTAGGTTTATGCACGGTACAGGATCAGGGCATATTTGAGTGGAGTTCGGCATTGGTGCGTTCCAGTGAGACAGGGAGGTTATGGTCGGGTACAGGTTCAGGGCATATTTCTGTGTAGTTCTGCATTGGACCGTTCCAGTGCGACAGGGAGGTTATGGAGGGTACAGGTTCACGGCATATTTGTGTGGAGTTCTGCGTTGGTACGTTCCAGTGAGACAAGGAGCTTATGGGCGGGTACACGTTCAGGGCATATTTGTGTGGTGTTCTGCAATGGTACATTCCAGTGAGACTGGGAGGTTATGGAGGGGTACAGGTTCAAGGCATATCTGAGTGTAGTTCTGGCATTTGTACGTTCCAGTGATTCAGGGAGGTTATGGAGGGTAAAGGTTCAGGGCATATTTGTGTGGAGTTCTGCATTGGTGCGTTCCAGTGAGACAGGGAGGTTATGGGCGGGTACACTTTCAGGGCATATTTGTGTGGAATTCTGCATTGGTACGTTCCCGTGAGACAGGGAGGTTATGCACGGTACAGGATCAGGGCATATTTGAGTGGAGTTCCGCATTGGTACGTTCCAGTGAGACAGGGAGGATATTGAGGGGTACAGGTGCAGGGCAAATTTGTGTGGAGTTCTGCATTGGTGCGTTCCAGTGAGACAAGGAGGTTATTGGCGGGTACACGTTCAGGGCACATTTGTGTGGAATTCTGCATTGGTACGTTCCAGTGAGACAGGGAGGTTATGGAGGGTACCGGTTCAGGGCATATTTGTGTGGAGTTCTGCATTGGTACGTTCCAGTGAGACAGGGAGGTTATGGAGGGTTACAGGTAAAGGGCATATTTGTGTGAAGTTCTCCATTGGTACTTTCCAGTGAGACAGGGAGGTTATGGAGGTGTACCGGTTCAGGGCACATTTGTCTGGAGTTCTGCATTAGTACGTTCCAGTGAGACAGGGAGGTTATGGAGGGTACAGGTTAAGCGCATATTTGTGTGGAGTTCTGCAGTGGTACGTTCCAGTGAGACAGGGAGGTTATGGTCGGGTGCAGGTTCAGGGCATATTTGTGTGGAGTTCTGCATTTGTACTTTCCAGTGAGACAGGGAGGTTATGGAGGGGTACAGGTTCAGGGCATATTTGTGTAGTGTTCTGCAATGGTACGTTCCAGTGAGACAGGGAGGTTATGCACGGTACACGATCAGGGCATATTTGAGTGGAGTTTGGCATTGGTGCGTTCCAGTGAGACAGGGAGGTTATGGTCGGGTACAGGTTCAGGGCATATATGTGTGTAGTTCTGCATTGGTACGTTCCAGTGAGACAGGGAGCTTATGGAGGGTACAGGTTCAGGGCATATTTGTGTGGAGTTCTGCGTTGGTACGTTCCAGTGAGACAAGGAGCTTATGGTCGGGTACACGTTCAGGGCATATTTGTGTGGTGTTCTGCAATGGTACGTTCCAGTGAGACTGGGAGCTTATGGAGGGGTACAGGTTCAGGGCATATCTGAGTGTAGTTCTGCATTTGTACGTTCCAGTGAGTCAGGGAGGTTATGGAAGTTACAGGTTCAGGGCATATTTGTGTGGAGTTCTGCAATGGTACGTTCCAGTGAGACAGGGAGTTTATGGAGGGGTACAGGTTCAGGGCATATTTGTGTGGTGTTCTGCAATCGTACGTTCCAGTGAGACAGGGAGGTTATGCACGGTACCGGTTCATGGCATATTTGTGTGGAGTTCTGCAGTGGGACGATCCAATGAGACAGGGAGGTTATGGAGGGTACCGGTTCAGGGCATATTTGTGTGGAGTTCTGCATTGGTACGTTCCAGTGAGACAGGGAGGGTATGGAGGGGTACAGGTTCAGGGCATATTTGTGTGGTGTTCTGCAATGGTACGTTCCAGTGAGACCGGGAGGTTATGCACGGTACAGGTTCAGGGCATATTTGTGTGGAGTTCTGCATTGGTGCGTTCCAGTGAGACAAGGAAGTTATGGGCGGGTACTCGTTCAGGGGATATTTGTGTGGAATTCTGCATTGGTACGTTCCAGTGAGACATGGAGGTTATGGAGGGTACCGGTTCAGGGCATATTTGTGTGGAGTTCTGCATTGGTACGTTCCAGTGAGACAGGGAGGTTATGGAGCGTTACAGGTTCAGGGTCTATTTGTGTGGAGTTCTGCATTGGTACGTTCCAGTGAGACAGGGAGGGTATGGTCGGGTGCAGGTTCAGGGCATATTTGTGTGGAGTTCTGCATTGGTACTTTCCAGTGAGAGAGGGAGGTTATGGAGGGGTACAGGTTCAGGGCATATTTGTGTGGTGTTCTGCAATAGTACGTTCCAGTGAGACAGGGAGGTTATGCACGGTACAGGTTCAGGACATATTTGTGTGGAGTTCTGCATTGGTGCGTTCCAGTGAGACAAGGAAGTTATGGGCGGGTACACGTTCAGGGCATATTTGTGTGGAATTCTGCATTGGTACGTTCCAGTGAGACAGGGAGGTTATGGAGGGTACCGGTCCAGGGCATATTTGTGTGGAGTTCTGCATTGGTACGTTCCAGTGAGACAGGGAGGTTATGCACGGTACAGGATCAGGGCATATTTGAGTGGAGTTCCGCATTGGTACGTTCCAGTGAGACAGGGAGGTTATTGAGGGGTACAGGTGCAGGGCAAATTTGTGTGGAGTTCTGCATTGGTGCGTTCCAGTGAGACAAGGAGGTTATTGGCGGGTACACGTTCAGGGCATATTTGTGTGGAATTCTGCATTGGTACGTTCCAGTGAGACAGGGAGGTTATGGAGGGTACCGGTTCAGGGCATATTTGTGTGGAGTTCTGCATTGGTACGTTCCAGTGAGACAGGGAGGTTATGGAGGGTTACAGGTTCAGGGCATATTTGTGTGAAGTTCTCCATTGGTACTTTCCAGTGAGACAGGGAGGTTATGGAGGTGTACAGGTTCAGGGCACATTTGTCTGGAGTTCTGCATTAGTACGTTCCAGTGAGATAGGGAGGTTATGGAGGGTACAGGTTAAGCGCATATTTGTGTGGAGTTCTGCAGTGGTACGTTCCAGTGAGACAGGGAGGTTATGGTCGGGTGCAGGTTGAGGGCATATTTGTGTGGAGTTCTGCATTGGTACTTTCCAGTGAGACAGGGAGGTTATGGAGGGGTACAGGTTCAGGGCATATTTGTGTGGTGTTCTGCAATGGTACGTTCCAGTGAGACAGGGAGGTTATGCACGGTACACGATCAGGGCATATTTGAGTGCAGTTTGGCATTGGTGCGTTCCAGTGAGACAGGGAGGTTATGGTCGGGTACAGGTTCAGGGCATATTTGTGTGGTGTTCTGCAATAGTACGTTCCAGTGAGACAGGGAGGTTATGCACGGTACAGGTTCAGGACATATTTGTGTGGAGTTCTGCATTGGTGCGTTCCAGTGAGACAAGGAAGTTATGGGCGGGTACACGTTCAGGGCATATTTGTGTGGAATTCTGCATTGGTACGTTCCAGTGAGACAGGGAGGTTATGCACGGTACAGGATCAGGGCATATTTGAGTGGAGTTCCGCATTGGTACGTTCCAGTGAGACAGGGAGGTTATTGAGGGGTACAGGTGCAGGGCAAATTTGTGTGGAGTTCTGCATTGGTGCGTTCCAGTGAGACAAGGAGGTTATTGGCGGGTACACGTTCAGGGCATATTTGTGTGGAATTCTGCATTGGTACGTTCCAGTGAGACAGGGAGGTTATGGAGGGTACCGGTTCAGGGCATATTTGTGTGGAGTTCTGCATTGGTACGTTCCAGTGAGACAGGGAGGTTATGGAGGGTTACAGGTTCAGGGCATATTTGTGTGAAGTTCTCCATTGGTACTTTCCAGTGAGACAGGGAGGTTATGGAGGTGTACAGGTTCAGGGCACATTTGTCTGGAGTTCTGCATTAGTACGTTCCAGTGAGATAGGGAGGTTATGGAGGGTACAGGTTAAGCGCATATTTGTGTGGAGTTCTGCAGTGGTACGTTCCAGTGAGACAGGGAGGTTATGGTCGGGTGCAGGTTCAGGGCATATTTGTGTGGAGTTCTGCATTGGTACTTTCCAGTGAGAGAGGGAGGTTATGGAGGGGTACAGGTTCAGGGCATATTTGTGTGGTGTTCTGCAATAGTACGTTCCAGTGAGACAGGGAGGTTATGCACGGTACAGGTTCAGGACATATTTGTGTGGAGTTCTGCAGTGGTACGTTCCAGTGAGACAGGGAGGTTATGGTCGGGTGCAGGTTCAGGGCATATTTGTGTGGAGTTCTGCAGTGGTACGTTCCAGTGAGACAGGGAGGTTATGGTCGGGTGCAGGTTCAGGGCATATTTGTGTGGAGTTCTGCATTGGTACTTTCCAGTGAGAGAGGGAGGTTATGGAGGGGTACAGGTTCAGGGCATATTTGTGTGGTGTTCTGCAATAGTACGTTCCAGTGAGACAGGGAGGTTATGCACGGTACAGGTTCAGGGCACATTTGTCTGGAGTTCTCCATTGGTACTTTCCAGTGAGACAGGGAGGTTATGGAGGTGTACAGGTTCAGGGCACATTTGTCTGGAGTTCTGCATTAGTACGTTCCAGTGAGATAGGGAGGTTATGGAGGGTACAGGTTAAGCGCATATTTGTGTGGAGTTCTGCAGTGGTACGTTCCAGTGAGACAGGGAGGTTATGGTCGGGTGCAGGTTCAGGGCATATTTGTGTGGAGTTCTGCATTGGTACTTTCCAGTGAGAGAGGGAGGTTATGGAGGGGTACAGGTTCAGGGCATATTTGTGTGGTGTTCTGCAATAGTACGTTCCAGTGAGACAGGGAGGTTATGCACGGTACAGGTTCAGGACATATTTGTGTGGAGTTCTGCAGTGGTACGTTCCAGTGAGACAGGGAGGTTATGGTCGGGTGCAGGTTCAGGGCATATTTGTGTGGAGTTCTGCATTGGTACGTTCCAGTGAGACAGGGAGGTTATGCACGGTACAGGATCAGGGCATATTTGAGTGGAGTTCCGCATTGGTACGTTCCAGTGAGACAGGGAGGTTATTGAGGGGTACAGGTGCAGGGCAAATTTGTGTGGAGTTCTGCATTGGTGCGTTCCAGTGAGACAAGGAGGTTATTGGCGGGTACACGTTCAGGGCATATTTGTGTGGAATTCTGCATTGGTACGTTCCAGTGAGACAGGGAGGTTATGGAGGGTACCGGTTCAGGGCATATTTGTGTGGAGTTCTGCATTGGTACGTTCCAGTGAGACAGGGAGGTTATGGAGGGTTACAGGTTCAGGGCATATTTGTGTGAAGTTCTCCATTGGTACTTTCCAGTGAGACAGGGAGGTTATGGAGGTGTACAGGTTCAGGGCACATTTGTCTGGAGTTCTGCATTAGTACGTTCCAGTGAGATAGGGAGGTTATGGAGGGTACAGGTTAAGCGCATATTTGTGTGGAGTTCTGCAGTGGTACGTTCCAGTGAGACAGGGAGGTTATGGTCGGGTGCAGGTTGAGGGCATATTTGTGTGGAGTTCTGCATTGGTACTTTCCAGTGAGACAGGGAGGTTATGGAGGGGTACAGGTTCAGGGCATATTTGTGTGGTGTTCTGCAATGGTACGTTCCAGTGAGACAGGGAGGTTATGCACGGTACACGATCAGGGCATATTTGTGTGGAGTTCTGCATTGGTACGTTCCAGTGAGACAGGGAGGTTATGGAGGGTTACAGGTTCAGGGCATATTTGTGTGAAGTTCTCCATTGGTACTTTCCAGTGAGACAGGGAGGTTATGGAGGTGTACAGGTTCAGGGCACATTTGTCTGGAGTTCTGCATTAGTACGTTCCAGTGAGATAGGGAGGTTATGGAGGGTACAGGTTAAGCGCATATTTGTGTGGAGTTCTGCAGTGGTACGTTCCAGTGAGACAGGGAGGTTATGGTCGGGTGCAGGATGAGGGCATATTTGTGTGGAGTTCTGCATTGGTACTTTCCAGTGAGACAGGGAGGTTATGGAGGGGTACAGGTTCAGGGCATATTTGTGTGGTGTTCTGCAATGGTACGTTCCAGTGAGACAGGGAGGTTATGCACGGTACACGATCAGGGCATATTTGAGTGCAGTTTGGCATTGGTGCGTTCCAGTGAGACAGGGAGGTTATGGTCGGGTACAGGTTCAGGGCATATTTGTGTGGTGTTCTGCAATAGTACGTTCCAGTGAGACAGGGAGGTTATGCACGGTACAGGTTCAGGACATATTTGTGTGGAGTTCTGCATTGGTGCGTTCCAGTGAGACAAGGAAGTTATGGGCGGGTACACGTTCAGGGCATATTTGTGTGGAATTCTGCATTGGTACGTTCCAGTGAGACAGGGAGGTTATGCACGGTACAGGATCAGGGCATATTTGAGTGGAGTTCCGCATTGGTACGTTCCAGTGAGACAGGGAGGTTATTGAGGGGTACAGGTGCAGGGCAAATTTGTGTGGAGTTCTGCATTGGTGCGTTCCAGTGAGACAAGCAGGTTATTGGCGGGTACACGTTCAGGGCATATTTGTGTGGAATTCTGCATTGGTACGTTCCAGTGAGACAGGGAGGTTATGGAGGGTACCGGTTCAGGGCATATTTGTGTGGAGTTCTGCATTGGTACGTTCCAGTGAGACAGGGAGGTTATGGAGGGTTACAGGTTCAGGGCATATTTGTGTGAAGTTCTCCATTGGTACTTTCCAGTGAGACAGGGAGGTTATGGAGGTGTACAGGTTCAGGGCACATTTGTCTGGAGTTCTGCATTAGTACGTTCCAGTGAGACAGGGAGGTTATGGAGGGTACAGGTTAAGCGCATATTTGTGTGGAGTTCTGCAGTGGTACGTTCCAGTGAGACAGGGAGGTTATGGTCGGGTGCAGGTTCAGGGCATATTTGTGTGGAGTTCTGCATTTGTACTTTCCAGTGAGACAGGGAGGTTATGGAGGGGTACAGGTTCAGGGCATATTTGTGTAGTGTTCTGCAATGGTACGTTCCAGTGAGACAGGGAGGTTATGCACGGTACACGATCAGGGCATATTTGAGTGGAGTTTGGCATTGGTGCGTTCCAGTGAGACAGGGAGGTTATGGTCGGGTACAGGTTCAGGGCATATATGTGTGTAGTTCTGCATTGGTACGTTCCAGTGAGACAGGGAGCTTATGGAGGGTACAGGTTCAGGGCATATTTGTGTGGAGTTCTGCGTTGGTACGTTCCAGTGAGACAAGGAGCTTATGGTCGGGTACACGTTCAGGGCATATTTGTGTGGTGTTCTGCAATGGTACGTTCCAGTGAGACTGGGAGCTTATGGAGGGGTACAGGTTCAGGGCATATCTGAGTGTAGTTCTGCATTTGTACGTTCCAGTGAGTCAGGGAGGTTATGGAAGTTACAGGTTCAGGGCATATTTGTGTGGAGTTCTGCAATGGTACGTTCCAGTGAGACAGGGAGTTTATGGAGGGGTACAGGTTCAGGGCATATTTGTGTGGTGTTCTGCAATCGTACGTTCCAGTGAGACAGGGAGGTTATGCACGGTACCGGTTCATGGCATATTTGTGTGGAGTTCTGCAGTGGGACGATCCAATGAGACAGGGAGGTTATGGAGGGTACCGGTTCAGGGCATATTTGTGTGGAGTTCTGCATTGGTACGTTCCAGTGAGACAGGGAGGGTATGGAGGGGTACAGGTTCAGGGCATATTTGTGTGGTGTTCTGCAATGGTACGTTCCAGTGAGACCGGGAGGTTATGCACGGTACAGGTTCAGGGCATATTTGTGTGGAGTTCTGCATTGGTGCGTTCCAGTGAGACAAGGAAGTTATGGGCGGGTACTCGTTCAGGGGATATTTGTGTGGAATTCTGCATTGGTACGTTCCAGTGAGACATGGAGGTTATGGAGGGTACCGGTTCAGGGCATATTTGTGTGGAGTTCTGCATTGGTACGTTCCAGTGAGACAGGGAGGTTATGGAGCGTTACAGGTTCAGGGTCTATTTGTGTGGAGTTCTGCATTGGTACGTTCCAGTGAGACAGGGAGGGTATGGTCGGGTGCAGGTTCAGGGCATATTTGTGTGGAGTTCTGCATTGGTACTTTCCAGTGAGAGAGGGAGGTTATGGAGGGGTACAGGTTCAGGGCATATTTGTGTGGTGTTCTGCAATAGTACGTTCCAGTGAGACAGGGAGGTTATGCACGGTACAGGTTCAGGACATATTTGTGTGGAGTTCTGCATTGGTGCGTTCCAGTGAGACAAGGAAGTTATGGGCGGGTACACGTTCAGGGCATATTTGTGTGGAATTCTGCATTGGTACGTTCCAGTGAGACAGGGAGGTTATGGAGGGTACCGGTCCAGGGCATATTTGTGTGGAGTTCTGCATTGGTACGTTCCAGTGAGACAGGGAGGTTATGCACGGTACAGGATCAGGGCATATTTGAGTGGAGTTCCGCATTGGTACGTTCCAGTGAGACAGGGAGGTTATTGAGGGGTACAGGTGCAGGGCAAATTTGTGTGGAGTTCTGCATTGGTGCGTTCCAGTGAGACAAGGAGGTTATTGGCGGGTACACGTTCAGGGCATATTTGTGTGGAATTCTGCATTGGTACGTTCCAGTGAGACAGGGAGGTTATGGAGGGTACCGGTTCAGGGCATATTTGTGTGGAGTTCTGCATTGGTACGTTCCAGTGAGACAGGGAGGTTATGGAGGGTTACAGGTTCAGGGCATATTTGTGTGAAGTTCTCCATTGGTACTTTCCAGTGAGACAGGGAGGTTATGGAGGTGTACAGGTTCAGGGCACATTTGTCTGGAGTTCTGCATTAGTACGTTCCAGTGAGATAGGGAGGTTATGGAGGGTACAGGTTAAGCGCATATTTGTGTGGAGTTCTGCAGTGGTACGTTCCAGTGAGACAGGGAGGTTATGGTCGGGTGCAGGTTGAGGGCATATTTGTGTGGAGTTCTGCATTGGTACTTTCCAGTGAGACAGGGAGGTTATGGAGGGGTACAGGTTCAGGGCATATTTGTGTGGTGTTCTGCAATGGTACGTTCCAGTGAGACAGGGAGGTTATGCACGGTACACGATCAGGGCATATTTGAGTGCAGTTTGGCATTGGTGCGTTCCAGTGAGACAGGGAGGTTATGGTCGGGTACAGGTTCAGGGCATATTTGTGTGGTGTTCTGCAATAGTACGTTCCAGTGAGACAGGGAGGTTATGCACGGTACAGGTTCAGGACATATTTGTGTGGAGTTCTGCATTGGTGCGTTCCAGTGAGACAAGGAAGTTATGGGCGGGTACACGTTCAGGGCATATTTGTGTGGAATTCTGCATTGGTACGTTCCAGTGAGACAGGGAGGTTATGCACGGTACAGGATCAGGGCATATTTGAGTGGAGTTCCGCATTGGTACGTTCCAGTGAGACAGGGAGGTTATTGAGGGGTACAGGTGCAGGGCAAATTTGTGTGGAGTTCTGCATTGGTGCGTTCCAGTGAGACAAGGAGGTTATTGGCGGGTACACGTTCAGGGCATATTTGTGTGGAATTCTGCATTGGTACGTTCCAGTGAGACAGGGAGGTTATGGAGGGTACCGGTTCAGGGCATATTTGTGTGGAGTTCTGCATTGGTACGTTCCAGTGAGACAGGGAGGTTATGGAGGGTTACAGGTTCAGGGCATATTTGTGTGAAGTTCTCCATTGGTACTTTCCAGTGAGACAGGGAGGTTATGGAGGTGTACAGGTTCAGGGCACATTTGTCTGGAGTTCTGCATTAGTACGTTCCAGTGAGATAGGGAGGTTATGGAGGGTACAGGTTAAGCGCATATTTGTGTGGAGTTCTGCAGTGGTACGTTCCAGTGAGACAGGGAGGTTATGGTCGGGTGCAGGTTCAGGGCATATTTGTGTGGAGTTCTGCATTGGTACTTTCCAGTGAGAGAGGGAGGTTATGGAGGGGTACAGGTTCAGGGCATATTTGTGTGGTGTTCTGCAATAGTACGTTCCAGTGAGACAGGGAGGTTATGCACGGTACAGGTTCAGGACATATTTGTGTGGAGTTCTGCAGTGGTACGTTCCAGTGAGACAGGGAGGTTATGGTCGGGTGCAGGTTCAGGGCATATTTGTGTGGAGTTCTGCAGTGGTACGTTCCAGTGAGACAGGGAGGTTATGGTCGGGTGCAGGTTCAGGGCATATTTGTGTGGAGTTCTGCATTGGTACTTTCCAGTGAGAGAGGGAGGTTATGGAGGGGTACAGGTTCAGGGCATATTTGTGTGGTGTTCTGCAATAGTACGTTCCAGTGAGACAGGGAGGTTATGCACGGTACAGGTTCAGGGCACATTTGTCTGGAGTTCTCCATTGGTACTTTCCAGTGAGACAGGGAGGTTATGGAGGTGTACAGGTTCAGGGCACATTTGTCTGGAGTTCTGCATTAGTACGTTCCAGTGAGATAGGGAGGTTATGGAGGGTACAGGTTAAGCGCATATTTGTGTGGAGTTCTGCAGTGGTACGTTCCAGTGAGACAGGGAGGTTATGGTCGGGTGCAGGTTCAGGGCATATTTGTGTGGAGTTCTGCATTGGTACTTTCCAGTGAGAGAGGGAGGTTATGGAGGGGTACAGGTTCAGGGCATATTTGTGTGGTGTTCTGCAATAGTACGTTCCAGTGAGACAGGGAGGTTATGCACGGTACAGGTTCAGGACATATTTGTGTGGAGTTCTGCAGTGGTACGTTCCAGTGAGACAGGGAGGTTATGGTCGGGTGCAGGTTCAGGGCATATTTGTGTGGAGTTCTGCATTGGTACGTTCCAGTGAGACAGGGAGGTTATGCACGGTACAGGATCAGGGCATATTTGAGTGGAGTTCCGCATTGGTACGTTCCAGTGAGACAGGGAGGTTATTGAGGGGTACAGGTGCAGGGCAAATTTGTGTGGAGTTCTGCATTGGTGCGTTCCAGTGAGACAAGGAGGTTATTGGCGGGTACACGTTCAGGGCATATTTGTGTGGAATTCTGCATTGGTACGTTCCAGTGAGACAGGGAGGTTATGGAGGGTACCGGTTCAGGGCATATTTGTGTGGAGTTCTGCATTGGTACGTTCCAGTGAGACAGGGAGGTTATGGAGGGTTACAGGTTCAGGGCATATTTGTGTGAAGTTCTCCATTGGTACTTTCCAGTGAGACAGGGAGGTTATGGAGGTGTACAGGTTCAGGGCACATTTGTCTGGAGTTCTGCATTAGTACGTTCCAGTGAGATAGGGAGGTTATGGAGGGTACAGGTTAAGCGCATATTTGTGTGGAGTTCTGCAGTGGTACGTTCCAGTGAGACAGGGAGGTTATGGTCGGGTGCAGGTTGAGGGCATATTTGTGTGGAGTTCTGCATTGGTACTTTCCAGTGAGACAGGGAGGTTATGGAGGGGTACAGGTTCAGGGCATATTTGTGTGGTGTTCTGCAATGGTACGTTCCAGTGAGACAGGGAGGTTATGCACGGTACACGATCAGGGCATATTTGTGTGGAGTTCTGCATTGGTACGTTCCAGTGAGACAGGGAGGTTATGGAGGGTTACAGGTTCAGGGCATATTTGTGTGAAGTTCTCCATTGGTACTTTCCAGTGAGACAGGGAGGTTATGGAGGTGTACAGGTTCAGGGCACATTTGTCTGGAGTTCTGCATTAGTACGTTCCAGTGAGATAGGGAGGTTATGGAGGGTACAGGTTAAGCGCATATTTGTGTGGAGTTCTGCAGTGGTACGTTCCAGTGAGACAGGGAGGTTATGGTCGGGTGCAGGATGAGGGCATATTTGTGTGGAGTTCTGCATTGGTACTTTCCAGTGAGACAGGGAGGTTATGGAGGGGTACAGGTTCAGGGCATATTTGTGTGGTGTTCTGCAATGGTACGTTCCAGTGAGACAGGGAGGTTATGCACGGTACACGATCAGGGCATATTTGAGTGCAGTTTGGCATTGGTGCGTTCCAGTGAGACAGGGAGGTTATGGTCGGGTACAGGTTCAGGGCATATTTGTGTGGTGTTCTGCAATAGTACGTTCCAGTGAGACAGGGAGGTTATGCACGGTACAGGTTCAGGACATATTTGTGTGGAGTTCTGCATTGGTGCGTTCCAGTGAGACAAGGAAGTTATGGGCGGGTACACGTTCAGGGCATATTTGTGTGGAATTCTGCATTGGTACGTTCCAGTGAGACAGGGAGGTTATGCACGGTACAGGATCAGGGCATATTTGAGTGGAGTTCCGCATTGGTACGTTCCAGTGAGACAGGGAGGTTATTGAGGGGTACAGGTGCAGGGCAAATTTGTGTGGAGTTCTGCATTGGTGCGTTCCAGTGAGACAAGCAGGTTATTGGCGGGTACACGTTCAGGGCATATTTGTGTGGAATTCTGCATTGGTACGTTCCAGTGAGACAGGGAGGTTATGGAGGGTACCGGTTCAGGGCATATTTGTGTGGAGTTCTGCATTGGTACGTTCCAGTGAGACAGGGAGGTTATGGAGGGTTACAGGTTCAGGGCATATTTGTGTGAAGTTCTCCATTGGTACTTTCCAGTGAGACAGGGAGGTTATGGAGGTGTACAGGTTCAGGGCACATTTGTCTGGAGTTCTGCATTAGTACGTTCCAGTGAGATAGGGAGGTTATGGAGGGTACAGGTTAAGCGCATATTTGTGTGGAGTTCTGCAGTGGTACGTTCCAGTGAGACAGGGAGGTTATGGTCGGGTGCAGGTTCAGGGCATATTTGTGTGGAGTTCTGCATTGGTACTTTCCAGTGAGAGAGGGAGGTTATGGAGGGGTACAGGTTCAGGGCATATTTGTGTGGTGTTCTGCAATAGTACGTTCCAGTGAGACAGGGAGGTTATGCACGGTACAGGTTCAGGACATATTTGTGTGGAGTTCTGCAGTGGTACGTTCCAGTGAGACAGGGAGGTTATGGTCGGGTGCAGGTTCAGGGCATATTTGTGTGGAGTTCTGCATTGGTACGTTCCAGTGAGACAGGGAGGTTATGCACGGTACAGGATCAGGGCATATTTGAGTGGAGTTCCGCATTGGTACGTTCCAGTGAGACAGGGAGGTTATTGAGGGGTACAGGTGCAGGGCAAATTTGTGTGGAGTTCTGCATTGGTGCGTTCCAGTGAGACAAGGAGGTTATTGGCGGGTACACGTTCAGGGCATATTTGTGTGGAATTCTGCATTGGTACGTTCCAGTGAGACAGGGAGGTTATGGAGGGTACCGGTTCAGGGCATATTTGTGTGGAGTTCTGCATTGGTACGTTCCAGTGAGACAGGGAGGTTATGGAGGGTTACAGGTTCAGGGCATATTTGTGTGAAGTTCTCCATTGGTACTTTCCAGTGAGACAGGGAGGTTATGGAGGTGTACAGGTTCAGGGCACATTTGTCTGGAGTTCTGCATTAGTACGTTCCAGTGAGATAGGGAGGTTATGGAGGGTACAGGTTAAGCGCATATTTGTGTGGAGTTCTGCAGTGGTACGTTCCAGTGAGACAGGGAGGTTATGGTCGGGTGCAGGTTGAGGGCATATTTGTGTGGAGTTCTGCATTGGTACTTTCCAGTGAGACAGGGAGGTTATGGAGGGGTACAGGTTCAGGGCATATTTGTGTGGTGTTCTGCAATGGTACGTTCCAGTGAGACAGGGAGGTTATGCACGGTACACGATCAGGGCATATTTGAGTGCAGTTTGGCATTGGTGCGTTCCAGTGAGACAGGGAGGTTATGGTCGGGTACAGGTTCAGGGCATATTTGTGTGGTGTTCTGCAATAGTACGTTCCAGTGAGACAGGGAGGTTATGCACGGTACAGGTTCAGGACATATTTGTGTGGAGTTCTGCATTGGTGCGTTCCAGTGAGACAAGGAAGTTATGGGCGGGTACACGTTCAGGGCATATTTGTGTGGAATTCTGCATTGGTACGTTCCAGTGAGACAGGGAGGTTATGCACGGTACAGGATCAGGGCATATTTGAGTGGAGTTCCGCATTGGTACGTTCCAGTGAGACAGGGAGGTTATTGAGGGGTACAGGTGCAGGGCAAATTTGTGTGGAGTTCTGCATTGGTGCGTTCCAGTGAGACAAGGAGGTTATTGGCGGGTACACGTTCAGGGCATATTTGTGTGGAATTCTGCATTGGTACGTTCCAGTGAGACAGGGAGGTTATGGAGGGTACCGGTTCAGGGCATATTTGTGTGGAGTTCTGCATTGGTACGTTCCAGTGAGACAGGGAGGTTATGGAGGGTTACAGGTTCAGGGCATATTTGTGTGAAGTTCTCCATTGGTACTTTCCAGTGAGACAGGGAGGTTATGGAGGTGTACAGGTTCAGGGCACATTTGTCTGGAGTTCTGCATTAGTACGTTCCAGTGAGACAGGGAGGTTATGCACGGTACACGATCAGGGCATATTTGAGTGCAGTTTGGCATTGGTGCGTTCCAGTGAGACAGGGAGGTTATGGTCGGGTACAGGTTCAGGGCATATATGTGTGGAGTTCTGCGTTGGTACGTTCCAGTGAGACAAGGAGCTTATGGTCGGGTACACGTTCAGGGCATATTTGTGTGGTGTTCTGCAATGGTACGTTCCAGTGAGACTGGGAGGTTATGGAGGGGTACAGGTTCAGGGCATATCTGAGTGTAGTTCTGCATTTGTACGTTCCAGTGAGTCAGGGAGGTTATGGAAGTTACAGGTTCAGGGCATATTTGTGTGGTGTTCTGCAATGGTACGTTCCAGTGAGACAGGGAGGTTATGCACGGTACCGGTTCATGGCATATTTGCGTGGAGTTCTGCAGTGGGACGATCCAATGAGACAGGGAGGTTATGGAGGTTACCGGTTCAGGGCATATTTGTGTGGAGTTCTTCATTGGTACGTTCCAGTGAGGCAGGGAGGTTATGGAGGGTTACAGGTTCAGGGCCTATTTTTGTGGAGTTCTGCATTGGTACGTTCCAGTGAGACAGGGAGGTTATGGTCGGGTGCAGGTTCAGGGCATATTTGTGTGGAGTTCTGCATTGGTACTTTCCAGTGAGACAGGGAGGTTATGGAGGGGTACAGGTTCAGGGCATATTTGTGTGGTGTTCTGCAATGGTACGTTCCAGTGAGACAGGGAGGTTATGCACGGTACAGGTTCAGGGCATATTTGTGTGGAGTTCTGCATTGGTGCGTTCCAGTGAGACAAGGAAGTTATGGGCGTGTACTCGTTCAGGGGATATTTGTGTGGAATTCTGCATTGGTACGTTCCAGTGAGACAGGGAGGTTATGGAGGGTACCGGTTCAGGGCATATTTGTGTGGAGTTCTGCATTGGTACGTTCCAGTGAGACAGGGAGGTTATGGAGCGTTACAGGTTCAGGGTCTATTTGTGTGGAGTTCTGCATTGGTACGTTCCAGTGAGACAGGGAGGGTATGGTCGGGTGCAGGTTCAGGGCATATTTGTGTGGTGTTCTGCAATGGCACGTTCCAGTGAGACAGGGAGGTTATGCACGGTACAGGTTCAGGGCATATTTGTGTGGAGTTCTGCATTGGTGCGTTCCAGTGAGACAAGGAAGTTATGGGCGGGTACACGTTCAGGGCATATTTGTGTGGAATTCTGCATTGGTCCGTTCCAGTGAGACAGGGAGGTTATGGAGGGTAACGGTTCAGGGCATATTTGTGTGGAGTTCTGCATTGGTACGTTCCAGTGAGACAGGGAGGTTATGGAGGGTTACAGGTTCAGGGCCTATTTGTGTGGAGTTCTGCATTGGTCCGTTCCAGTGAGACAGGGAGGTTAAGGTCGGGTGCAGGTTCAGGGCATATTTGTGTGGAGTTCTGCATTGGTACTTTCCAGTGAGACAGGGAGGTTATGGAGGGGTACAGGTTCAGGGCATATTTGTATGGTGTTCTGCAATGGTACGTTCCAGTGAGACAGGGAGGTTATGCACGGTACAGGATCAGCGCATATTTGAGTGGAATTCTGCATTGGTAAGTTTCAGTGAGACAGGGAGGTTATTGAGGGGTACAGGTTCAGGGCAAATTTGTGTGGAGTTCTGCATTGGTGCGTTCCAGTGAGACAAGGAAGTTATGGGCGGGTACAGGTTCAGGGCATATTTGTGTGGAGTTCTGCATTGGTACTTTCCAGTGAGACAGGGAGGTTATGGAGGGTTTCAGGTTCAGGGCATATTTGTGTGGAGTTGTGCATTGGTACATTCCAGTGAGACAGGGAGGTTATGGTCGGGTGCAGGTTCAGGGCATATTTGTGTGGAGTTCTGCATTGGTGCGTTCCAGTGAGACACGGAGGTTATGGGCGGGTACACACTCAGGGCATATTTGTGTGGAATTCTGCATTGGTACGTTCCAGTGAGACAGGGAGGTTATGCACGGTACAGGATCAGGGCATATTTGAGTGGAGTTCCGCATTGGTACGTTCCAGTGAGACAGGGAGGTTATTGAGGGGTACAGGTTCAGGGCAAATTTGTGTGGAGTTCTGCATTGGTGCGTTCCAGTGAGACAAGGAGGTTATTGGCGGGTACACGTTCAGGGCATATTTGTGTGGAATTCTGCATTGGTACGTTCCAGTGAGACAGGGAGGTTATGGAGGGTACCGGTTCAGGGCATATTTGTGTGGAGTTCTGCATTGGTACGTTCCAGTGAGACAGGGAGGTTATGGAGGGTTACAGGTTCAGGGCATATTTGTGTGGATTTCTGCATTGGTACTTTCCAGTGAGACAGGGAGGTTATGGAGGTGTACAGGTTCAGGGCACATTTGTCTGGAGTTCTGCATTGTTATGTTCCAGTGAGACAGGGAGGTTATGGAGGGTACAGGTTCAGGGCTTATTTGTGTGGAGTTCTGCAGTGGTACGTTCCAGTGAGACAGGGAGGTTATGGTCGGGTACAGGTTCAGGGCATATTTGTGTGTAGTTATGCATTTGTACGTTCCAGTGAGACAGGGAGGTTATGGAGGGTATAGGTTCAGGGCATATTTGTGTGGAGTTCTGCGTTGGTACGTTACAGTGAGTCAGGGAGGTTATGGAAGGTACAGGTTCAGGGCATATTTGTGTGGAGTTCTGCAATGGTACGTTCCAGTGAGACTGGGAGGTTATGGAGGGGTACAGGTTCAGGGCAAATTTGTGTGGAGTTCTGCATTGGTGCGTTCCAGTGAGACAAGGAGGTTATGGGCGGGTACACATTCAGGGCCTATTTGTGTGTTGTTCTGCAATGGTACGTTCCATTGAGACAGAAGGTTATGGAGGGGTACAGGTTCAGGGCATATTTGTGTGGAGTTCTGCATTGGTCGTTCCAGTGAGACAGGGAGGTTATGGTCGGGTGCAGGTTCAGGGCATATTTGTGTGGAGTTCTGCATTGCTACGTTCCAGTGAGACAGGGAGGTTATGGAGGGTTTCAGGTTCAGGGCATATTTGTGTGGAGTTGTGCATTGGTACATTCCAGTGAGACAGGGAGGTTATGGTCGGGTGCAGGTTCAGGGCATATTTGTGTGGAGTTCTGCAATGGTACGTTCCAGTGAGACAGGGAGGTTTATGCACGGTACAGGATCAGGGCAAATTTGAGTGGAGTTCGGCATTGGTGCGTTCCAGTGAGACAGGGAGGTTATGGTCGGGTACAGGTTCAGGGCATATTTGTGTGTAGTTCTGCATTGGACCGTTCCAGTGCGACAGGGAGGTTATGGAGGGTACAGTTTCACGGCATATTTGTGTGGAGTTCTGCGTTGGAACGTTCCAGTGAGACAAGGAGCTTATGGGCGGGTACACGTTCTGGGCATATTTGTGTGGTGTTCTGCAATGGTACTTTCCAGTGAGACTGGGAGGTTATGGAGGGGTACAGGTTCAGGGCATATTTGTGTGGTGTTCTGCAATAGTACGTTCCAGTGAGACAGGGAGGTTATGCACGGTACAGGTTCAGGACATATTTGTGTGGAGTTCTGCAGTGGTACGTTCCAGTGAGACAGGGAGGTTATGGTCGGGTGCAGGTTCAGGGCATATTTGTGTGGAGTTCTGCATTGGTACGTTCCAGTGAGACAGGGAGGTTATGCACGGTACAGGATCAGGGCATATTTGAGTGGAGTTCCGCATTGGTACGTTCCAGTGAGACAGGGAGGTTATTGAGGGGTACAGGTGCAGGGCAAATTTGTGTGGAGTTCTGCATTGGTGCGTTCCAGTGAGACAAGGAGGTTATTGGCGGGTACACGTTCAGGGCATATTTGTGTGGAATTCTGCATTGGTACGTTCCAGTGAGACAGGGAGGTTATGGAGGGTACCGGTTCAGGGCATATTTGTGTGGAGTTCTGCATTGGTACGTTCCAGTGAGACAGGGAGGTTATGGAGGGTTACAGGTTCAGGGCATATTTGTGTGAAGTTCTCCATTGGTACTTTCCAGTGAGACAGGGAGGTTATGGAGGTGTACAGGTTCAGGGCACATTTGTCTGGAGTTCTGCATTAGTACGTTCCAGTGAGATAGGGAGGTTATGGAGGGTACAGGTTAAGCGCATATTTGTGTGGAGTTCTGCAGTGGTACGTTCCAGTGAGACAGGGAGGTTATGGTCGGGTGCAGGTTGAGGGCATATTTGTGTGGAGTTCTGCATTGGTACTTTCCAGTGAGACAGGGAGGTTATGGAGGGGTACAGGTTCAGGGCATATTTGTGTGGTGTTCTGCAATGGTACGTTCCAGTGAGACAGGGAGGTTATGCACGGTACACGATCAGGGCATATTTGAGTGCAGTTTGGCATTGGTGCGTTCCAGTGAGACAGGGAGGTTATGGTCGGGTACAGGTTCAGGGCATATTTGTGTGGTGTTCTGCAATAGTACGTTCCAGTGAGACAGGGAGGTTATGCACGGTACAGGTTCAGGACATATTTGTGTGGAGTTCTGCATTGGTGCGTTCCAGTGAGACAAGGAAGTTATGGGCGGGTACACGTTCAGGGCATATTTGTGTGGAATTCTGCATTGGTACGTTCCAGTGAGACAGGGAGGTTATGCACGGTACAGGATCAGGGCATATTTGAGTGGAGTTCCGCATTGGTACGTTCCAGTGAGACAGGGAGGTTATTGAGGGGTACAGGTGCAGGGCAAATTTGTGTGGAGTTCTGCATTGGTGCGTTCCAGTGAGACAAGGAGGTTATTGGCGGGTACACGTTCAGGGCATATTTGTGTGGAATTCTGCATTGGTACGTTCCAGTGAGACAGGGAGGTTATGGAGGGTACCGGTTCAGGGCATATTTGTGTGGAGTTCTGCATTGGTACGTTCCAGTGAGACAGGGAGGTTATGGAGGGTTACAGGTTCAGGGCATATTTGTGTGAAGTTCTCCATTGGTACTTTCCAGTGAGACAGGGAGGTTATGGAGGTGTACAGGTTCAGGGCACATTTGTCTGGAGTTCTGCATTAGTACGTTCCAGTGAGATAGGGAGGTTATGGAGGGTACAGGTTAAGCGCATATTTGTGTGGAGTTCTGCAGTGGTACGTTCCAGTGAGACAGGGAGGTTATGGTCGGGTGCAGGTTGAGGGCATATTTGTGTGGAGTTCTGCATTGGTACTTTCCAGTGAGACAGGGAGGTTATGGAGGGGTACAGGTTCAGGGTATATTTGTGTGGTGTTCTGCAATGGTACGTTCCAGTGAGACAGGGAGGTTATGCACGGTACACGATCAGGGCATATTTGAGTGCAGTTTGGCATTGGTGCGTTCCAGTGAGACAGGGAGGTTATGGTCGGGTACAGGTTCAGGGCATATATGTGTGGAGTTCTGCGTTGGTACGTTCCAGTGAGACAAGGAGCTTATGGTCGGGTACACGTTCAGGGCATATTTGTGTGGTGTTCTGCAATGGTACGTTCCAGTGAGACTGGGAGGTTATGGAGGGGTACAGGTTCAGGGCATATCTGAGTGTAGTTCTGCATTTGTACGTTCCAGTGAGTCAGGGAGGTTATGGAAGTTACAGGTTCAGGGCATATTTGTGTGGAGTTCTGCAATGGTACGTTCCAGTGAGACAGGGAGGTTATGGAGGGGTACAGGTTCAAGGCATATTTGTGTGGTGTTCTGCAATGGTACGTTCCAGTGAGACAGGGAGGTTATGCACGGTACCGGTTCATGGCATATTTGCGTGGAGTTCTGCAGTGGGACGATCCAATGAGACAGGGAGGTTATGGAGGTTACCGGTTCAGGGCATATTTGTGTGGAGTTCTTCATTGGTACGTTCCAGTGAGGCAGGGAGGTTATGGAGGGTTACAGGTTCAGGGCCTATTTTTGTGGAGTTCTGCATTGGTACGTTCCAGTGAGACAGGGAGGTTATGGTCGGGTGCAGGTTCAGGGCATATTTGTGTGGAGTTCTGCATTGGTACTTTCCAGTGAGACAGGGAGGTTATGGAGGGGTACAGGTTCAGGGCATATTTGTGTGGTGTTCTGCAATGGTACGTTCCAGTGAGACAGGGAGGTTATGCACGGTACAGGTTCAGGGCATATTTGTGTGGAGTTCTGCATTGGTGCGTTCCAGTGAGACAAGGAAGTTATGGGCGTGTACTCGTTCAGGGGATATTTGTGTGGAATTCTGCATTGGTACGTTCCAGTGAGACAGGGAGGTTATGGAGGGTACCGGTTCAGGGCATATTTGTGTGGAGTTCTGCATTGGTACGTTCCAGTGAGACAGGGAGGTTATGGAGCGTTACAGGTTCAGGGTCTATTTGTGTGGAGTTCTGCATTGGTACGTTCCAGTGAGACAGGGAGGGTATGGTCGGGTGCAGGTTCAGGGCATATTTGAGTGGTGTTCTGCAATGGCACGTTCCAGTGAGACAGGGAGGTTATGCACGGTACAGGTTCAGGGCATATTTGTGTGGAGTTCTGCATTGGTGCGTTCCAGTGAGACAAGGAAGTTATGGGCGGGTACACGTTCAGGGCATATTTGTGTGGAATTCTGCATTGGTCCGTTCCAGTGAGACAGGGAGGTTATGGAGGGTACCGGTTCAGGGCATATTTGTGTGGAGTTCTGCATTGGTACGTTCCAGTGAGACAGGGAGGTTATGGAGGGTTACAGGTTCAGGGCCTATTTGTGTGGAGTTCTGCATTGGTCCGTTCCAGTGAGACAGGGAGGTTAAGGTCGGGTGCAGGTTCAGGGCATATTTGTGTGGAGTTCTGCATTGGTACTTTCCAGTGAGACAGGGAGGTTATGGAGGGGTACAGGTTCAGGGCATATTTGTATGGTGTTCTGCAATGGTACGTTCCAGTGAGACAGGGAGGTTATGCACGGTACAGGATCAGCGCATATTTGAGTGGAATTCTGCATTGGTAAGTTTCAGTGAGACAGGGAGGTTATTGAGGGGTACAGGTTCAGGGCAAATTTGTGTGGAGTTCTGCATTGGTGCGTTCCAGTGAGACAAGGAAGTTATGGGCGGGTACAGGTTCAGGGCATATTTGTGTGGAGTTCTGCATTGGTACTTTCCAGTGAGACAGGGAGGTTATGGAGGGTTTCAGGTTCAGGGCATATTTGTGTGGAGTTGTGCATTGGTACATTCCAGTGAGACAGGGAGGTTATGGTCGGGTGCAGGTTCAGGGCATATTTGTGTGGAGTTCTGCATTGGTGCGTTCCAGTGAGACACGGAGGTTATGGGCGGGTACACACTCAGGGCATATTTGTGTGGAATTCTGCATTGGTACGTTCCAGTGAGACAGGGAGGTTATGCACGGTACAGGATCAGGGCATATTTGAGTGGAGTTCCGCATTGGTACGTTCCAGTGAGACAGGGAGGTTATTGAGGGGTACAGGTTCAGGGCAAATTTGTGTGGAGTTCTGCATTGGTGCGTTCCAGTGAGACAAGGAGGTTATTGGCGGGTACACGTTCAGGGCATATTTGTGTGGAATTCTGCATTGGTACGTTCCAGTGAGACAGGGAGGTTATGGAGGGTACCGGTTCAGGGCATATTTGTGTGGAGTTCTGCATTGGTACGTTCCAGTGAGACAGGGAGGTTATGGAGGGTTACAGGTTCAGGGCATATTTGTGTGGATTTCTGCATTGGTACTTTCCAGTGAGACAGGGAGGTTATGGAGGTGTACAGGTTCAGGGCACATTTGTCTGGAGTTCTGCATTGTTATGTTCCAGTGAGACAGGGAGGTTATGGAGGGTACAGGTTCAGGGCTTATTTGTGTGGAGTTCTGCAGTGGTACGTTCCAGTGAGACAGGGAGGTTATGGTCGGGTACAGGTTCAGGGCATATTTGTGTGTAGTTATGCATTTGTACGTTCCAGTGAGACAGGGAGGTTATGGAGGGTATAGGTTCAGGGCATATTTGTGTGGAGTTCTGCGTTGGTACGTTACAGTGAGTCAGGGAGGTTATGGAAGGTACAGGTTCAGGGCATATTTGTGTGGAGTTCTGCAATGGTACGTTCCAGTGAGACTGGGAGGTTATGGAGGGGTACAGGTTCAGGGCAAATTTGTGTGGAGTTCTGCATTGGTGCGTTCCAGTGAGACAAGGAGGTTATGGGCGGGTACACATTCAGGGCCTATTTGTGTGTTGTTCTGCAATGGTACGTTCCATTGAGACAGAAGGTTATGGAGGGGTACAGGTTCAGGGCATATTTGTGTGGAGTTCTGCATTGGTCGTTCCAGTGAGACAGGGAGGTTATGGTCGGGTGCAGGTTCAGGGCATATTTGTGTGGAGTTCTGCATTGCTACGTTCCAGTGAGACAGGGAGGTTATGGAGGGTTTCAGGTTCAGGGCATATTTGTGTGGAGTTGTGCATTGGTACATTCCAGTGAGACAGGGAGGTTATGGTCGGGTGCAGGTTCAGGGCATATTTGTGTGGAGTTCTGCAATGGTACGTTCCAGTGAGACAGGGAGGTTTATGCACGGTACAGGATCAGGGCAAATTTGAGTGGAGTTCGGCATTGGTGCGTTCCAGTGAGACAGGGAGGTTATGGTCGGGTACAGGTTCAGGGCATATTTGTGTGTAGTTCTGCATTGGACCGTTCCAGTGCGACAGGGAGGTTATGGAGGGTACAGTTTCACGGCATATTTGTGTGGAGTTCTGCGTTGGAACGTTCCAGTGAGACAAGGAGCTTATGGGCGGGTACACGTTCTGGGCATATTTGTGTGGTGTTCTGCAATGGTACATTCCAGTGAGACTGGGAGGTTATGGAGGGGTACAGGTTCAAGGCATATCTGAGTGTAGTTCTGCATTTGTACGTTCCAGTGAGTCAGGGAGGTTATGGAGGGTACAGGTTCAGGGCATATTTGTGTGGAGTTCTGCATTGGTGCGTTCCAGTGAGACACGGAGGTTATGGGCGGGTACACATTCAGGGCATATTTGTGTGGAATTCTGCATTGGTACGTTCCAGTGAGACAGGGAGGTTATGCACGGTACAGGATCAGGGCATATTTGAGTGGAGTTCCGTATTGGTACGTTCCATTGAGACCAGGAGTTTATTGAGGGGTACAGGGGCAGGGCAAATTCGTGTGGAGTTCTGCATTGGTGCGTTCCAGTGAGACAAGGAGGTTATTGGCGGGTACACGTTCAGGGCATATTTGTGTGGAATTCTGCATTGGTACGTTCCAGTGAGACAGGGAGGTTATGGAGGGTACCGGTTCAGGGCATATTTGTGTGTAGTTCTGCATTGGTACGTTCCAGTGAGACAGGGAGGTTATGGAGGGTACAGGTTCAGGGCATATTTGTGTGGAGTTCTGCGTTGGTACGTTCCAGTGAGACCAGGAGCTTATGGTCGGGTACACGTTCAGGGCATATTTGTGTGGTGTTCTGCAATGCTACGTTCCAGTGAGACTGGGAGGTTATGCAGGGGTACAGGTTCAGGGCATATCTGAGTGTAGTTCTGCATTTGTACGTTCCAGTGAGTCAGGGAGGTTATGGAAGGTACAGGTTCAAGGCATATTTGTGTGGAGTTCTGCAATGGTACGTTCCAGTGAGACAGGGAGGTTATGGAGGGGTACAGGTTCAGGGCAAATTTGTGTGGAGTTCTGCATTGGTGCGTTCCAGTGAGACAGGGAGGTTATGGGCGGGTACACATTCAGGGCATATTTGTGTGTAGTTCTGCATTGGTACGTTCCAGTGAGACAGGGAGGTTATGGAGGGTATAGGTTCAGGGCATATTTGTGTGGAGTTCTGCGTTGGTACGTTCCAGTGAGACTGGGAGTTTATGGAGGGGTACAGGTTCAGGGCAAATTTGTGTGGAGGTCTGCATTGGTACGTTCCAGTGAGACAGGGAGGTTATGCACGGTACCGGTTCATGGCATATTTGCGTGGAGTTCTGCAGTGGGACGATCCAATGAGACAGGGAGGTTATGGAGGTTACCGGTTCAGGGAATATTTGTGTGGAGTTCTTCATTGGTACGTTCCAGTGAGGCAGGGAGGTTATGGAGGGTTACAGGTTCAGGGCCTATTTTTGTGGAGTTCTGCATTGGTACGTTCCAGTGAGACAGGGAGGTTATGGTCGGGTGCAGGTTCAGGGCATATTTGTGCGGAGTTCTGCATTGGTACTTTCCAGTGAGACAGGGAGGTTATGGAGGGGTACAGGTTCAGGGCATATTTGTGTGGTGTTCTGCAATGGTACGTTCCAGTGAGACAGGGAGGTTATGCACGGTACAGGTTCAGGGCATATTTGTGTGGAGTTCTGCATTGGTGCGTTCCAGTGAGACAAGGAAGTTATGGGCGTGTACTCGTTCAGGGGATATTTGTGTGGAATTCTGCATTGGTACGTTCCAGTGAGACAGGGAGGTTATGGAGGGTACCGGTTCAGGGCATATTTGTGTGGAGTTCTGCATTGGTACGTTCCAGTGAGACAGGGAGGTTATGGAGCGTTACAGGTTCAGGGTCTATTTGTGTGGAGTTCTGCATTGGTACGTTCCAGTGAGACAGGGAGGGTATGGTCGGGTGCAGGTTCAGGGCATATTTGTGTGGTGTTCTGCAATGGCACGTTCCAGTGAGACAGGGAGGTTATGCACGGTACAGGTTCAGGGCATATTTGTGTGGAGTTCTGCATTGGTGCGTTCCAGTGAGACAAGGAAGTTATGGGCGGGTACACGTTCAGGGCATATTTGCGTGGAATACTGCATTGGTCCGTTCCAGTGAGACAGGGAGGTTATGGAGGGTACCGGTTCAGGGCATATTTGTGTGGAGTTCTGCATTGGTACGTTCCAGTGAGACAGGGAGTTTATGGAGGGTTACAGGTTCAGGGCCTATTTGTGTGGAGTTCTGCATTGGTCCGTTCCAGTGAGACAGGGAGGTTAAGGTCGGGTGCAGGTTCAGGGCATATTTGTGTGGAGTTCTGCATTGGTACTTTCCAGTGAGACAGGGAGGTTATGGAGGGGTACAGGTTCAGGGCATATTTGTGTGGTGTTCTGCAATGCTACGTTCCAGTGAGACAGGGAGGTTATGCACGGTACAGGATCAGCGCATATTTGAGTGGAATTCTGCATTGGTACGTTTCAGTGAGACAGGGAGGTTATTGAGGGGTACAGGTTCAGGGCAAATTTGTGTGGAGTTCTGCATTGGTGCGTTCCAGTGAGACAAGGAAGTTATGGGCGGGTACAGGTTCAGGGCATATTTGTGTGGAGTTCTGCATTGGTACTTTCCAGTGAGACAGGGAGGTTATGGAGGGTTTCAGGTTCAGGGCATATTTGTGTGTAGTTGTGCATTGGTACATTCCAGTGAGACAGGGAGGTTATGGTCGGGTGCAGGTTCAGGGCATATTTGTGTGGAGTTCTGCAATGGTACGTTCCAGTGAGAGAGGGAGGTTTATGCACGGTACAGGATCAGAGCAAATTTGAGTGGAGTTCGGCATTGGTGCGTTCCAGTGAGACAGGGAGGTTGTGGTCGGGTACAGGTTCAGGGCATATTTGTGTGTAGTTCTGCATTGGACCGTTCCAGTGCGACAGGGAGGTTATGGAGGGTACAGGTTCCCGGCATATTTGTGTGGAGTTCTGCGTTGGTACGTTCCAGTGAGACAAGGAGCTTATGGGCGGGTACACGTTCCGGGCATATTTGTGTGGTGTTCTGCAATGGTACATTCCAGTGAGACTGGGAGGTTATGGAGGGGTACAGGTTCATGGCATATATGAGTGTAGTTCTGCATTTGTACGTTCCAGTGAGTCAGGGAGGTTATGGAGGGTACAGGTTCAGGGCATATTTGTGTGGAGTTCTGCATTGGTGCGTTCCAGTGAGACACGGAGGTTATGGGCGGGTACACGTTCAGGGCATATTTGTGTGGAATTCTGCATTGGTACGTTCCAGTGAGACAGGGAGGTTATGGAGGGTACCGGTTCAGGGCATATTTGTGTGGAGTTCTGCATTGGTACGTTCCAGTGAGACAGGGAGGTTATGGAGGGTTACAGGTTCAGGGCATATTTGTGTGGATTTCTGCATTGGTACTTTCCAGTGAGACAGGGAGGTTATGGAGGTGTACAGGTTCAGGGCACATTTGTCTGGAGTTCTGCATTGGTACGTTCCAGTGAGACAGGGAGGTTATGGAGGGTACAGGTTCAGGGCTTATTTGTGTGGAGTTCTGCAGTGGTACGTTCCAGTGAGACAGGGAGGTTATGGTCGGGTACAGGTTCAGGGCATATTTGTGTGTAGTTATGCATTTGTACGTTCCAGTGAGACAGGGAGGTTATGGAGGGTATAGGTTCAGGGCATATTTGTGTGGAGTTCTGCGTTGGTACGTTACAGTGAGTCAGGGAGGTTATGGAAGGTACAGGTTCAGGGCATATTTGTGTGGAGTTCTGCAATGGTACGTTCCAGTGAGACTGGGAGGTTATGGAGGGGTACAGGTTCAGGGCAAATTTGTGTGGAGTTCTGCATTGGTGCGTTCCAGTGAGACAAGGAGGTTATGGGCGGGTACACATTCAGGGCCTATTTGTGTGTTGTTCTGCAATGGTACGTTCCATTGAGACAGAAGGTTATGGAGGGGTACAGGTTCAGGGCATATTTGTGTGGAGTTCTGCATTGGTCGTTCCAGTGAGACAGGGAGGTTATGGTCGGGTGCAGTTTCAGGGCATATTTGTGTGGAGTTCTGCATTGCTACGTTCCAGTGAGACAGGGAGGTTATGGAGGGTTTCAGGTTCAGGGCCTATTTGTGTGGAGTTGTGCATTGGTACATTCCAGTGAGACAGGGAGGTTATGGTCGGGTGCAGGTTCAGGGCATATTTGTGTGGAGTTCTGCAATGGTACGTTCCAGTGAGACAGGGAGGTTTATGCACGGTACAGGATCAGGGCAAATTTGAGTGGAGTTCGGCATTGGTGCGTTCCAGTGAGACAGGGAGGTTATGGTCGGGTAAAGGTTCAGGGCATATTTGTGTGTAGTTCTGCATTGGACCGTTCCAGTGCGACAGGGAGGTTATGGAGGGTACAGTTTCACGGCATATTTGTGTGGAGTTCTGCGTTGGAACGTTCCAGTGAGACAAGGAGCTTATGGGCGGGTACACGTTCAGGGCATATTTGTGTGGTGTTCTGCAATGGTACATTCCAGTGAGACTGGGAGGTTATGGAGGGGTACAGGTTCAAGGCATATCTGAGTGTAGTTCTGCATTTGTACGTTCCAGTGAGTCAGGGAGGTTATGGAGGGTACAGGTTCAGGGCATATTTGTGTGGAGTTCTGCATTGGTGCGTTCCAGTGAGACACGGAGGTTATGGGCGGGTACACATTCAGGGCATATTTGTGTGGAATTCTGCATTGGTACGTTCCAGTGAGACAGGGAGGTTATGCACGGTACAGGATCAGGGCATATTTGAGTGGAGTTCCGTATTGGTACGTTCCATTGAGACCGGGAGTTTATTGAGGGGTACAGGTGCAGGGCAAATTCGTGTGGAGTTCTGCATTGGTGCGTTCCAGTGAGACAAGGAGGTTATTGGCGGGTACACGTTCAGGGCATATTTGTGTGGAATTCTGCATTGGTACGTTCCAGTGAGACAGGGAGGTTATGGAGGGTACCGGTTCAGGGCATATTTGTGTGGAGTTCTGCATTGGTACGTTCCAGTGAGACAGGGAGGTTATGGAGGGTTACAGGTTCAGGGCATATTTGTATGGAGTTCTGCATTGGTACTTTCCAGTGAGACAAGGAGGTTATGGAGGTGTACAGGTTCAGGGCACATTTGTCTGGAGTTCTGCATTGGTACGTTCCAGTGAGACAGGGAGGTTATGGAGGGTACAGGTTCAGGGCATATTTGTGTGGAGTTCTGCAGTGGTACGTTCCAGTGAGACAGGGAGGTTATGGTCGGGTGCAGGTTCAGGGCATATTTGTGTGTAGTTCTGCATTGGTACGTTCCAGTGAGACAGGGAGGTTATGGAGGGTACAGGTTCAGGGCATATTTGTGTGGAGTTCTGCGTTGGTACGTTCCAGTGAGACAAGGAGCTTATGGTCGGGTACACGTTCAGGGCATATTTGTGTGGTGTTCTGCAATGCTACGTTCCAGTGAGACTGGGAGGTTATGGAGGGGTACAGGTTCAGGGCATATCTGAGTGTAGTTCTGCATTTGTACGTTCCAGTGAGTCAGGGAGGTTATGGAAGGTACAGGTTCAAGGCATATTTGTGTGGAGTTCTGCAATGGTACGTTCCAGTGAGACAGGGAGGTTATGGAGGGGTACAGGTTCAGGGCAAATTTGTGTGGAGTTCTGCATTGGTGCGTTCCAGTGAGACAGGGAGGTTATGGGCGGGTACACATTCAGGGCATATTTGTGTGTAGTTCTGCATTGGTACGTTCCAGTGAGACAGGGAGGTTATGGAGGGTATAGGTTCAGGGCATATTTGTGTGGAGTTCTGCGTTGGTACGTTACAGTGAGTCAGGGAGGTTATGGAAGGTGCAGGTTCAGGGCATATTTGTGTGGAGTTCTGCAATGGTACGTTCCAGTGAGACTGGGAGTTTATGGAGGGGTACAGGTTCAGGGCAAATTTGTGTGGAGTTCTGCATTGGTACGTTCCAGTGAGACAGGGAGGTTATGGAGGGTTACAGGTTCAGGGCCTATTTGTGTGGAGTTCTGCATTGGTCCGTTCCAGTGAGACAGGGAGGTTAAGGTCGGGTGCAGGTTCAGGGCATATTTGTGTGGAGTTCTGCATTGGTACTTTCCAGTGAGACAGGGAGGTTATGGAGGGGTACAGGTTCAGGGCATATTTGTGTGGAGTTGTGCATTGGTACATTCCAGTGAGACAGGGAGGTTATGGTCGGGTGCAGGTTCAGGGCATATTTGTGTGGAGTTCTGCAATGCTACGTTCCAGTGAGAGAGGGCGGTTTATGCACGGTACAGGATCAGAGCAAATTTGAGTGGAGTTCGGCATTGGTGCGTTCCAGTGAGACAGGGAGGTTGTGGTCGGGTACAGGTTCAGGGCATATTTGTGTGTAGTTCTGCATTGGACCGTTCCAGTGCGACAGTGAGGTTATGGAGGGTACAGGTTCACGGCATATTTGTGTGGAGTTCTGCGTTGGTACGTTCCAGTGAGACAAGGAGCTTATGGGCGGTTACACGTTCCGGGCATATTTGTGTGGTGTTCTGCAATGGTACATTCCAGTGAGACTGGGAGGTTATGGAGGGGTACAGGTTCATGGCATATCTGAGTGTAGTTCTGCATTTGTACGTTCCAGTGAGTCAGGGAGGTTATGGAGGGTACAGGTTCAGGGCATATTTGTGTGGAGTTCTGCATTGGTGCGTTCCAGTGAGACACGGAGGTTATGGGCGGGTACACATTCAGGGCATATTTGTGTGGAATTCTGCATTGGTACGTTCCAGTGAGACAGGGAGGTTATGCAAGGTACAGGATCAGGGCATATTTGAGTGGAGTTCCGCATTGGTACGTTCCAGTGAGACAGGGAGGTTATTGAGGGGTACAGGTGCAGGGCAAATTTGTGTGGAGTTCTGCATTGGTGCGTTCCAGTGAGACAAGGAGGTTATTGGCGGGTAGACGTTCAGGGCATATTTGTATGGAATTCTGCATTGGTACGTTCCAGTGAGACAGGGAGGTTATGGAGGGTACCGGTTCAGGGCATATTTGTGTGGAGTTCTGCATTGGTACGTTCCAGTGAGACAGGGAGGTTATGGAGGGTTACAGGTTCAGGGCATATTTGTGTGGATTTCTGCATTGGTACTTTCCAGTGAGACAGGGAGGTTATGGAGGTGTACAGGTTCAGGGCACATTTGTCTGGAGTTCTGCATTGGTACGTTCCAGTGAGACAGGGAGGTTATGGAGGGTACAGGTTCAGGGCATATTTGTGTGGAGTTCTGCAGTGGTACGTTCCAGTGAGACAGGGAGGTTATGGTCGGGTACAGGTTCAGGGCATATTTGTGTGTAGTTATGCATTGGTACGTTCCAGTGAGACAGGGAGGTTATGGAGGGTATAGGTTCAGGGCATATTTGTGTGGAGTTCTGCGTTGGTACGTTACAGTGAGTCAGGGAGGTTATGGAAGGTACAGGTTCAGGGCATATTTGTGTGGAGTTCTGCAATGGTACGTTCCAGTGAGTCAGGGAGGTTATGGAGGGTACAGGTTCAGGGCATATTTGTGTGGAATTCTGCATTGGTACGTTCCAGTGAGACAGGGAGGTTATGGAGGGTACCGGTTCAGGGCATATTTGTGTGGAGTTCTGCATTGGTACGTTCCAGTGAGACAGGGAGGTTATGGAGGGTTACAGGTTCAGGGCATATTTGTGTGGATTTCTGCATTGGTACTTTCCAGTGAGACAGGGAGGTTATGGAGGTGTACAGGTTCAGGGCACATTTGTCTGGAGTTCTGCATTGGTACGTTCCAGTGAGACAGGGAGGTTATGGAGGGTACAGGTTCAGGGCTTATTTGTGTGGAGTTCTGCAGTGGTACGTTCCAGTGAGACAGGGAGGTTATGGTCGGGTACAGGTTCAGGGCATATTTGTGTGTAGTTATGCATTTGTACGTTCCAGTGAGACAGGGAGGTTATGGAGGGTATAGGTTCAGGGCATATTTGTGTGGAGTTCTGCGTTGGTACGTTACAGTGAGTCAGGGAGGTTATGGAAGGTACAGGTTCAGGGCATATTTGTGTGGAGTTCTGCAATGGTACGTTCCAGTGAGACTGGGAGGTTATGGAGGGGTACAGGTTCAGGGCAAATTTGTGTGGAGTTCTGCATTGGTGCGTTCCAGTGAGACAAGGAGGTTATGGGCGGGTACACATTCAGGGCCTATTTGTGTGTTGTTCTGCAATGGTACGTTCCATTGAGACAGAAGGTTATGGAGGGGTACAGGTTCAGGGCATATTTGTGTGGAGTTCTGCATTGGTCGTTCCAGTGAGACAGGGAGGTTATGGTCGGGTGCAGGTTCAGGGCATATTTGTGTGGAGTTCTGCATTGCTACGTTCCAGTGAGACAGGGAGGTTATGGAGGGTTTCAGGTTCAGGGCCTATTTGTGTGGAGTTGTGCATTGGTACATTCCAGTGAGACAGGGAGGTTATGGTCGGGTGCAGGTTCAGGGCATATTTGTGTGGAGTTCTGCAATGGTACGTTCCAGTGAGACAGGGAGGTTTATGCACGGTACAGGATCAGGGCAAATTTGAGTGGAGTTCGGCATTGGTGCGTTCCAGTGAGACAGGGAGGTTATGGTCGGGTACAGGTTCAGGGCATATTTGTGTGTAGTTCTGCATTGGACCGTTCCAGTGCGACAGGGAGGTTATGGAGGGTACAGTTTCACGGCATATTTGTGTGGAGTTCTGCGTTGGAACGTTCCAGTGAGACAAGGAGCTTATGGGCGGGTACACGTTCAGGGCATATTTGTGTGGTGTTCTGCAATGGTACATTCCAGTGAGACTGGGAGGTTATGGAGGGGTACAGGTTCAAGGCATATCTGAGTGTAGTTCTGCATTTGTACGTTCCAGTGAGTCAGGGAGGTTATGGAGGGTACAGGTTCAGGGCATATTTGTGTGGAGTTCTGCATTGGTGCGTTCCAGTGAGACACGGAGGTTATGGGCGGGTACACATTCAGGGCATATTTGTGTGGAATTCTGCATTGGTACGTTCCAGTGAGACAGGGAGGTTATGCACGGTACAGGATCAGGGCATATTTGAGTGGAGTTCCGTATTGGTACGTTCCATTGAGACCGGGAGTTTATTGAGGGGTACAGGTGCAGGGCAAATTCGTGTGGAGTTCTGCATTGGTGCGTTCCAGTGAGACAAGGAGGTTATTGGCGGGTACACGTTCAGGGCATATTTGTGTGGAATTCTGCATTGGTACGTTCCAGTGAGACAGGGAGGTTATGGAGGGTACCGGTTCAGGGCATATTTGTGTGGAGTTCTGCATTGGTACGTTCCAGTGAGACAGGGAGGTTATGGAGGGTTACAGGTTCAGGGCATATTTGTATGGAGTTCTGCATTGGTACTTTCCAGTGAGACAAGGAGGTTATGGAGGTGTACAGGTTCAGGGCACATTTGTCTGGAGTTCTGCATTGGTACGTTCCAGTGAGACAGGGAGGTTATGGAGGGTACAGGTTCAGGGCATATTTGTGTGGAGTTCTGCAGTGGTACGTTCCAGTGAGACAGGGAGGTTATGGTCGGGTGCAGGTTCAGGGCATATTTGTGTGTAGTTCTGCATTGGTACGTTCCAGTGAGACAGGGAGGTTATGGAGGGTACAGGTTCAGGGCATATTTGTGTGGAGTTCTGCGTTGGTACGTTCCAGTGAGACAAGGAGCTTATGGTCGGGTACACGTTCAGGGCATATTTGTGTGGTGTTCTGCAATGCTACGTTCCAGTGAGACTGGGAGGTTATGGAGGGGTACAGGTTCAGGGCATATCTGAGTGTAGTTCTGCATTTGTACGTTCCAGTGAGTCAGGGAGGTTATGGAAGGTACAGGTTCAAGGCATATTTGTGTGGAGTTCTGCAATGGTACGTTCCAGTGAGACAGGGAGGTTATGGAGGGGTACAGGTTCAGGGCAAATTTGTGTGGAGTTCTGCATTGGTGCGTTCCAGTGAGACAGGGAGGTTATGGGCGGGTACACATTCAGGGCATATTTGTGTGTAGTTCTGCATTGGTACGTTCCAGTGAGACAGGGAGGTTATGGAGGGTATAGGTTCAGGGCATATTTGTGTGGAGTTCTGCGTTGGTACGTTACAGTGAGTCAGGGAGGTTATGGAAGGTGCAGGTTCAGGGCATATTTGTGTGGAGTTCTGCAATGGTACGTTCCAGTGAGACTGGGAGTTTATGGAGGGGTACAGGTTCAGGGCAAATTTGTGTGGAGTTCTGCATTGGTACGTTCCAGTGAGACAGGGAGGTTATGGAGGGTTACAGGTTCAGGGCCTATTTGTGTGGAGTTCTGCATTGGTCCGTTCCAGTGAGACAGGGAGGTTAAGGTCGGGTGCAGGTTCAGGGCATATTTGTGTGGAGTTCTGCATTGGTACTTTCCAGTGAGACAGGGAGGTTATGGAGGGGTACAGGTTCAGGGCATATTTGTGTGGAGTTGTGCATTGGTACATTCCAGTGAGACAGGGAGGTTATGGTCGGGTGCAGGTTCAGGGCATATTTGTGTGGAGTTCTGCAATGGTACGTTCCAGTGAGAGAGGGCGGTTTATGCACGGTACAGGATCAGAGCAAATTTGAGTGGAGTTCGGCATTGGTGCGTTCCAGTGAGACAGGGAGGTTGTGGTCGGGTACAGGTTCAGGGCATATTTGTGTGTAGTTCTGCATTGGACCGTTCCAGTGCGACAGGGAGGTTATGGAGGGTACAGGTTCACGGCATATTTGTGTGGAGTTCTGCGTTGGTACGTTCCAGTGAGACAAGGAGCTTATGGGCGGTTACACGTTCCGGGCATATTTGTGTGGTGTTCTGCAATGGTACATTCCAGTGAGACTGGGAGGTTATGGAGGGGTACAGGTTCATGGCATATCTGAGTGTAGTTCTGCATTTGTACGTTCCAGTGAGTCAGGGAGGTTATGGAGGGTTCAGGTTCAGGGCATATTTGTGTGGAGTTCTGCATTGGTGCGTTCCAGTGAGACACGGAGGTTATGGGCGGGTACACATTCAGGGCATATTTGTGTGGAATTCTGCATTGGTACGTTCCAGTGAGACAGGGAGGTTATGCAAGGTACAGGATCAGGGCATATTTGAGTGGAGTTCCGCATTGGTACGTTCCAGTGAGACAGGGAGGTTATTGAGGGGTACAGGTGCAGGGCAAATTTGTGTGGAGTTCTGCATTGGTGCGTTCCAGTGAGACAAGGAGGTTATTGTCGGGTACACGTTCAGGGCATATTTGTATGGAATTCTGCATTGGTACGTTCCAGTGAGACAGGGAGGTTATGGAGGGTACCGGTTCAGGGCATATTTGTGTGGAGTTCTGCATTGGTACGTTCCAGTGAGACAGGGAGGTTATGGAGGGTTACAGGTTCAGGGCATATTTGTGTGGATTTCTGCATTGGTACTTTCCAGTGAGACAGGGAGGTTATGGAGGTGTACAGGTTCAGGGCACATTTGTCTGGAGTTCTGCATTGGTACGTTCCAGTGAGACAGGGAGGTCATGGAGGGTACAGGTTCAGGGCATATTTGTGTGGAGTTCTGCAGTGGTACGTTCCAGTGAGACAGGGAGGTTATGGTCGGGTACAGGTTCAGGGCATATTTGTGTGTAGTTATGCATTGGTACGTTCCAGTGAGACAGGGAGGTTATGGAGGGTATAGGTTCAGGGCATATTTGTGTGGAGTTCTGCGTTGGTACGTTACAGTGAGTCAGGGAGGTTATGGAAGGTACAGGTTCAGGGCATATTTGTGTGGAGTTCTGCAATGGTACGTTCCAGTGAGACTGGGAGGTTATGGAGGGGTACAGGTTCAGGGCAAATTTGTGTGGAGTTCTGCATTGGTGCGTTCCAGTGAGACAGGGAGGTTATGGGCGGGTACACATTCAGGGCCTAGTTGTGTGTTGTTCTGCAATGGTACGTTCCATTGAGACAGAAGGTTATGGAGGGGTACAGGTTCAGGGCATATTTGTGTGGAGTTCTGCATTGGTCGTTCCAGTGAGACAGGGAGGTTATGGAGGGTTACAGGTTCAGGGCATATTTGTGTGGAGTTCTGCATTGGTACTTTCCAGTGAGACAGGGAGGTTATGGAGGTGTACAGGTTCAGGGCACATTTGTCTGGAGTTCTGCATTGGTATGTTCCAGTGAGACAGGGAGGTTGTGGAGGGTACAGGTTCAGGGCATATTTGTGTGGAGTTCTGCAGTGGTACGTTCCAGTGAGACAGGAGGTTATGGTCGGGTGCAGGTTCAGGGCATATTTGTGTGGAGTTCTGCATTGGTACGTTCCAGTGAGACAGGGAGGTTATGGAGGGTTTCAGGTTCAGGGCATATTTGTGTGGAGTTGTGCATTGGTACATTCCAGTGAGACAGGGAGGTTATGGGCGGGTACACATTCAGGGCATATTTGTGTGGAATTCTGCATTGGTACGTTCCAGTGAGACAGGGAGGTTATGCACGGTACAGGATCAGGGCATATTTGAGTGGAGTTCCGTATTGGTACGTTCCATTGAGACAGGGAGGTTATTGAGGGGTACAGGTGCAGGGCAAATTCGTGTGGAGTTCTGCATTGGTGCGTTCCAGTGAGACAAGGAGGTTATTGGCGGGTACACGTTCAGGGCATATTTGTGTGGAATTCTGCATTGGTACGTTCCAGTGAGACAGGGAGGTTATGGAGGGTACCGGTTCAGGGCATATTTGTGTGGAGTTCTGCATTGGTACGTTCCAGTGAGACAGGGAGGTTATGGAGGGTTACAGGTTCAGGGCATATTTGTATGGAGTTCTGCATTGGTACTTTCCAGTGAGACAGGGAGGTTATGGAGGTGTACAGGTTCAGGGCACATTTGTCTGGAGTTCTGCATTGGTACGTTCCAGTGAGACAGGGAGGTTATGGAGGGTACAGGTTCAGGGCATATTTGTGAGGAGTTCTGCAGTGGTACGTTCCAGTGAGACAGGGAGGTTATGGTCGGGTGCAGGTTCAGGGCATATTTGTGTGTAGTTCTGCATTGGTTCGTTCCAGTGAGACAGGGAGTTTATGGAGGGTACAGGTTCAGGGCATATTTGTGTGGAGTTCTGCGTTGGTACGTTCCAGTGAGACTGGGAGGTTATGGAGGGGTACAGGTTCAGGGCATATCTGAGTGTAGTTCTGCATTTGTACGTTCCAGTGAGTCAGGGAGGTTATGGAAGGTACAGGTTCAAGGCATATTTGTGTGGAGTTCTGCAATGGTACGTGCCAGTGAGACAGGGAGGTTATGGAGGGGTACAGGTTCAGGGCAAATTTGTGTGGAGTTCTGCATTGGTGCGTTCCAGTGAGACAGGGAGGTTATGGGCGGGTACACATTCAGGGCATATTTGTGTGTAGTTCTGCATTGGTACGTTCCAGTGAGACAGGGAGGTTATGGAGGGTATAGGTTCAGGGCATATTTGTGTGGAGTTCTGCGTTGGTACGTTACAGTGAGTCAGGGAGGTTATGGAAGGTACAGGTTCAGGGCATATTTGTGTGGAGTTCTGCAATGGTACGTTCCAGTGAGACTGGGAGGTTATGGAGGGGTACAGGTTCAGGGCAAATTTGTGTGGAGTTCTGCATTGGTGCGTTCCAGTGAGACAGGGAGGTTATGAGCGGGTACACATTCAGGGCATATTTGTGTGTTGTTCTGCAATGGTACGTTCCATTGAGACAGAAGGTTATGGAGGGGTACATGTTCAGGGCATATTTGAGTGGAGTTCGGCATTGGTGCGTTCCAGTGATACAGGGAATTTATGGAGGGGTACAGGTTCAGGGCATATATGTGTGGAGTTCTGCATTGGTACGTTCCAGTGAGACAGGGAGGTTATGGAGGGGTACAGGTTCAGGGCATATTTGTGTGGAGTTCTGCAGTGGGACGATCCAATGAGACAGGGAGGTTATGGAGGGGTACATGTTCAGGGCATATTTGAGTGGAGTTCGGCATTGGTGCGTTCCAGTGATACAGGGAAGTTATGGAGGGGTACAGGTTCAGGGCATATATGTGTGGAGTTCTGCATTGGTACGTTCCAGTGAGACAGGGAGGTTATGGAGGGGTACAGGTTCAGGGCATATTTGTGTGGAGTTCTGCACTGGTACGTTCCAGTGAGACAGGTAGGTTATGGAGGGGTATAGGTTCAGGGCATATTTGTGTGGTGTTCTGCAATGGTACGTTCCAGTGAGACAGGGAGATTATGCACGGTACAGGATCAGGGCATATTTGAGTGGAGTTCGGCATTGGTGCGTTCCAGTGAAACAGGGAGGTTATGGAGGGGTACAGGTTCAGGGCATACTTGTGTGGAGTTCTGCATTGGTACGTTCCAGTGAGACAGGGAGGTTATGGAGGGGTACAGGTTCAGGGCAAATTTGTGTGGACTTCTGCATTGGTGCGTTCCAGTGAGACAAGGAGGTTATGGGCGGGTACACGTTCAGGGCATATTTGTGTGGAATTCTGCTTTGGTACCTTCCAGTGAGACAGGGAGGTTATGCACGGTACAGGATCAGGGCATATTTGAGTGGAGTTCTGCATTGGTACGTTCCAGTGGGACAGGGAGGTTATTGAGGGGTACAGGTTCAGGGCAAATTTGTATGGAGTTCTGCATTGGTGCGTTCCAGTGAGACAAGGAGGTTATGGGCGGGTACACGTTTAGGGCATATTTGTGTGGAGTTCTGCATTGGTCGTTCCAGTGAGACAGGGAGGTTATGGTCGGGTGCAGGTTCAGGGCATATTTGTGTGGAGTTCTGCATTGCTACGTTCCAGTGAGACAGGGAGGTTATGGAGGGTTTCAGGTTCAGGGCCTATTTGTGTGGAGTTGTGCATTGGTACATTCCAGTGAGACAGGGAGGTTATGGTCGGGTGCAGGTTCAGGGCATATTTGTGTGGAGTTCTGCAATGGTACGTTCCAGTGAGACAGGGAGGTTTATGCACGGTACAGGATCAGGGCAAATTTGAGTGGAGTTCGGCATTGGTGCGTTCCAGTGAGACAGGGAGGTTATGGTCGGGTACAGGTTCAGGGCATATTTGTGTGTAGTTCTGCATTGGACCGTTCCAGTGCGACAGGGAGGTTATGGAGGGTACAGTTTCACGGCATATTTGTGTGGAGTTCTGCGTTGGAACGTTCCAGTGAGACAAGGAGCTTATGGGCGGGTACACGTTCAGGGCATATTTGTGTGGTGTTCTGCAATGGTACATTCCAGTGAGACTGGGAGGTTATGGAGGGGTACAGGTTCAAGGCATATCTGAGTGTAGTTCTGCATTTGTACGTTCCAGTGAGTCAGGGAGGTTATGGAGGGTACAGGTTCAGGGCATATTTGTGTGGAGTTCTGCATTGGTGCGTTCCAGTGAGACACGGAGGTTATGGGCGGGTACACATTCAGGGCATATTTGTGTGGAATTCTGCATTGGTACGTTCCAGTGAGACAGGGAGGTTATGCACCGTACAGGATCAGGGCATATTTGAGTGGAGTTCCGTATTGGTACGTTCCATTGAGACCGGGAGTTTATTGAGGGGTACAGGTGCAGGGCAAATTCGTGTGGAGTTCTGCATTGGTGCGTTCCAGTGAGACAAGGAGGTTATTGGCGGGTACACGTTCAGGGCATATTTGTGTGGAATTCTGCATTGGTACGTTCCAGTGAGACAGGGAGGTTATGGAGGGTACCGGTTCAGGGCATATTTGTGTGGAGTTCTGCATTGGTACGTTCCAGTGAGACAGGGAGGTTATGGAGGGTTACAGGTTCAGGGCATATTTGTATGGAGTTCTGCATTGGTACTTTCCAGTGAGACAAGGAGGTTATGGAGGTGTACAGGTTCAGGGCACATTTGTCTGGAGTTCTGCATTGGTACGTTCCAGTGAGACAGGGAGGTTATGGAGGGTACAGGTTCAGGGCATATTTGTGTGGAGTTCTGCAGTGGTACGTTCCAGTGAGACAGGGAGGTTATGGTCGGGTGCAGGTTCAGGGCATATTTGTGTGTAGTTCTGCATTGGTACGTTCCAGTGAGACAGGGAGGTTATGGAGGGTACAGGTTCAGGGCATATTTGTGTGGAGTTCTGCGTTGGTACGTTCCAGTGAGACAAGGAGCTTATGGTCGGGTACACGTTCAGGGCATATTTGTGTGGTGTTCTGCAATGCTACGTTCCAGTGAGACTGGGAGGTTATGGAGGGGTACAGGTTCAGGGCATATCTGAGTGTAGTTCTGCATTTGTACGTTCCAGTGAGTCAGGGAGGTTATGGAAGGTACAGGTTCAAGGCATATTTGTGTGGAGTTCTGCAATGGTACGTTCCAGTGAGACAGGGAGGTTATGGAGGGGTACAGGTTCAGGGCAAATTTGTGTGGAGTTCTGCATTGGTGCGTTCCAGTGAGACAGGGAGGTTATGGGCGGGTACACATTCAGGGCATATTTGTGTGTAGTTCTGCATTGGTACGTTCCAGTGAGACAGGGAGGTTATGGAGGGTATAGGTTCAGGGCATATTTGTGTGGAGTTCTGCGTTGGTACGTTACAGTGAGTCAGGGAGGTTATGGAAGGTGCAGGTTCAGGGCATATTTGTGTGGAGTTCTGCAATGGTACGTTCCAGTGAGACTGGGAGTTTATGGAGGGGTACAGGTTCAGGGCAAATTTGTGTGGAGTTCTGCATTGGTACGTTCCAGTGAGACAGGGAGGTTATGGAGGGTTACAGGTTCAGGGCCTATTTGTGTGGAGTTCTGCATTGGTCCGTTCCAGTGAGACAGGGAGGTTAAGGTCGGGTGCAGGTTCAGGGCATATTTGTGTGGAGTTCTGCATTGGTACTTTCCAGTGAGACAGGGAGGTTATGGAGGGGTACAGGTTCAGGGCATATTTGTGTGGAGTTGTGCATTGGTACATTCCAGTGAGACAGGGAGGTTATGGTCGGGTGCAGGTTCAGGGCATATTTGTGTGGAGTTCTGCAATGCTACGTTCCAGTGAGAGAGGGCGGTTTATGCACGGTACAGGATCAGAGCAAATTTGAGTGGAGTTCGGCATTGGTGCGTTCCAGTGAGACAGGGAGGTTGTGGTCGGGTACAGGTTCAGGGCATATTTGTGTGTAGTTCTGCATTGGACCGTTCCAGTGCGACAGTGAGGTTATGGAGGGTACAGGTTCACGGCATATTTGTGTGGAGTTCTGCGTTGGTACGTTCCAGTGAGACAAGGAGCTTATGGGCGGTTACACGTTCCGGGCATATTTGTGTGGTGTTCTGCAATGGTACATTCCAGTGAGACTGGGAGGTTATGGAGGGGTACAGGTTCATGGCATATCTGAGTGTAGTTCTGCATTTGTACGTTCCAGTGAGTCAGGGAGGTTATGGAGGGTACAGGTTCAGGGCATATTTGTGTGGAGTTCTGCATTGGTGCGTTCCAGTGAGACACGGAGGTTATGGGCGGGTACACATTCAGGGCATATTTGTGTGGAATTCTGCATTGGTACGTTCCAGTGAGACAGGGAGGTTATGCAAGGTACAGGATCAGGGCATATTTGAGTGGAGTTCCGCATTGGTACGTTCCAGTGAGACAGGGAGGTTATTGAGGGGTACAGGTGCAGGGCAAATTTGTGTGGAGTTCTGCATTGGTGCGTTCCAGTGAGACAAGGAGGTTATTGGCGGGTAGACGTTCAGGGCATATTTGTATGGAATTCTGCATTGGTACGTTCCAGTGAGACAGGGAGGTTATGGAGGGTACCGGTTCAGGGCATATTTGTGTGGAGTTCTGCATTGGTACGTTCCAGTGAGACAGGGAGGTTATGGAGGGTTACAGGTTCAGGGCATATTTGTGTGGATTTCTGCATTGGTACTTTCCAGTGAGACAGGGAGGTTATGGAGGTGTACAGGTTCAGGGCACATTTGTCTGGAGTTCTGCATTGGTACGTTCCAGTGAGACAGGGAGGTTATGGAGGGTACAGGTTCAGGGCATATTTGTGTGGAGTTCTGCAGTGGTACGTTCCAGTGAGACAGGGAGGTTATGGTCGGGTACAGGTTCAGGGCATATTTGTGTGTAGTTATGCATTGGTACGTTCCAGTGAGACAGGGAGGTTATGGAGGGTATAGGTTCAGGGCATATTTGTGTGGAGTTCTGCGTTGGTACGTTACAGTGAGTCAGGGAGGTTATGGAAGGTACAGGTTCAGGGCATATTTGTGTGGAGTTCTGCAATGGTACGTTCCAGTGAGTCAGGGAGGTTATGGAGGGTACAGGTTCAGGGCATATTTGTGTGGAATTCTGCATTGGTACGTTCCAGTGAGACAGGGAGGTTATGGAGGGTACCGGTTCAGGGCATATTTGTGTGGAGTTCTGCATTGGTACGTTCCAGTGAGACAGGGAGGTTATGGAGGGTTACAGGTTCAGGGCATATTTGTGTGGATTTCTGCATTGGTACTTTCCAGTGAGACAGGGAGGTTATGGAGGTGTACAGGTTCAGGGCACATTTGTCTGGAGTTCTGCATTGGTACGTTCCAGTGAGACAGGGAGGTTATGGAGGGTACAGGTTCAGGGCTTATTTGTGTGGAGTTCTGCAGTGGTACGTTCCAGTGAGACAGGGAGGTTATGGTCGGGTACAGGTTCAGGGCATATTTGTGTGTAGTTATGCATTTGTACGTTCCAGTGAGACAGGGAGGTTATGGAGGGTATAGGTTCAGGGCATATTTGTGTGGAGTTCTGCGTTGGTACGTTACAGTGAGTCAGGGAGGTTATGGAAGGTACAGGTTCAGGGCATATTTGTGTGGAGTTCTGCAATGGTACGTTCCAGTGAGACTGGGAGGTTATGGAGGGGTACAGGTTCAGGGCAAATTTGTGTGGAGTTCTGCATTGGTGCGTTCCAGTGAGACAAGGAGGTTATGGGCGGGTACACATTCAGGGCCTATTTGTGTGTTGTTCTGCAATGGTACGTTCCATTGAGACAGAAGGTTATGGAGGGGTACAGGTTCAGGGCATATTTGTGTGGAGTTCTGCATTGGTCGTTCCAGTGAGACAGGGAGGTTATGGTCGGGTGCAGGTTCAGGGCATATTTGTGTGGAGTTCTGCATTGCTACGTTCCAGTGAGACAGGGAGGTTATGGAGGGTTTCAGGTTCAGGGCCTATTTGTGTGGAGTTGTGCATTGGTACATTCCAGTGAGACAGGGAGGTTATGGTCGGGTGCAGGTTCAGGGCATATTTGTGTGGAGTTCTGCAATGGTACGTTCCAGTGAGACAGGGAGGTTTATGCACGGTACAGGATCAGGGCAAATTTGAGTGGAGTTCGGCATTGGTGCGTTCCAGTGAGACAGGGAGGTTATGGTCGGGTACAGGTTCAGGGCATATTTGTGTGTAGTTCTGCATTGGACCGTTCCAGTGCGACAGGGAGGTTATGGAGGGTACAGTTTCACGGCATATTTGTGTGGAGTTCTGCGTTGGAACGTTCCAGTGAGACAAGGAGCTTATGGGCGGGTACACGTTCAGGGCATATTTGTGTGGTGTTCTGCAATGGTACATTCCAGTGAGACTGGGAGGTTATGGAGGGGTACAGGTTCAAGGCATATCTGAGTGTAGTTCTGCATTTGTACGTTCCAGTGAGTCAGGGAGGTTATGGAGGGTACAGGTTCAGGGCATATTTGTGTGGAGTTCTGCATTGGTGCGTTCCAGTGAGACACGGAGGTTATGGGCGGGTACACATTCAGGGCATATTTGTGTGGAATTCTGCATTGGTACGTTCCAGTGAGACAGGGAGGTTATGCACGGTACAGGATCAGGGCATATTTGAGTGGAGTTCCGTATTGGTACGTTCCATTGAGACCGGGAGTTTATTGAGGGGTACAGGTGCAGGGCAAATTCGTGTGGAGTTCTGCATTGGTGCGTTCCAGTGAGACAAGGAGGTTATTGGCGGGTACACGTTCAGGGCATATTTGTGTGGAATTCTGCATTGGTACGTTCCAGTGAGACAGGGAGGTTATGGAGGGTACCGGTTCAGGGCATATTTGTGTGGAGTTCTGCATTGGTACGTTCCAGTGAGACAGGGAGGTTATGGAGGGTTACAGGTTCAGGGCATATTTGTATGGAGTTCTGCATTGGTACTTTCCAGTGAGACAAGGAGGTTATGGAGGTGTACAGGTTCAGGGCACATTTGTCTGGAGTTCTGCATTGGTACGTTCCAGTGAGACAGGGAGGTTATGGAGGGTACAGGTTCAGGGCATATTTGTGTGGAGTTCTGCAGTGGTACGTTCCAGTGAGACAGGGAGGTTATGGTCGGGTGCAGGTTCAGGGCATATTTGTGTGTAGTTCTGCATTGGTACGTTCCAGTGAGACAGGGAGGTTATGGAGGGTACAGGTTCAGGGCATATTTGTGTGGAGTTCTGCGTTGGTACGTTCCAGTGAGACAAGGAGCTTATGGTCGGGTACACGTTCAGGGCATATTTGTGTGGAGTTCTGCAATGCTACGTTCCAGTGAGACTGGGAGGTTATGGAGGGGTACAGGTTCAGGGCATATCTGAGTGTAGTTCTGCATTTGTACGTTCCAGTGAGTCAGGGAGGTTATGGAAGGTACAGGTTCAAGGCATATTTGTGTGGAGTTCTGCAATGGTACGTTCCAGTGAGACAGGGAGGTTATGGAGGGGTACAGGTTCAGGGCAAATTTGTGTGGAGTTCTGCATTGGTGCGTTCCAGTGAGACAGGGAGGTTATGGGCGGGTACACATTCAGGGCATATTTGTGTGTAGTTCTGCATTGGTACGTTCCAGTGAGACAGGGAGGTTATGGAGGGTATAGGTTCAGGGCATATTTGTGTGGAGTTCTGCGTTGGTACGTTACAGTGAGTCAGGGAGGTTATGGAAGGTGCAGGTTCAGGGCATATTTGTGTGGAGTTCTGCAATGGTACGTTCCAGTGAGACTGGGAGTTTATGGAGGGGTACAGGTTCAGGGCAAATTTGTGTGGAGTTCTGCATTGGTACGTTCCAGTGAGACAGGGAGGTTATGGAGGGTTACAGGTTCAGGGCCTATTTGTGTGGAGTTCTGCATTGGTCCGTTCCAGTGAGACAGGGAGGTTAAGGTCGGGTGCAGGTTCAGGGCATATTTGTGTGGAGTTCTGCATTGGTACTTTCCAGTGAGACAGGGAGGTTATGGAGGGGTACAGGTTCAGGGCATATTTGTGTGGAGTTGTGCATTGGTACATTCCAGTGAGACAGGGAGGTTATGGTCGGGTGCAGGTTCAGGGCATATTTGTGTGGAGTTCTGCAATGGTACGTTCCAGTGAGAGAGGGCGGTTTATGCACGGTACAGGATCAGAGCAAATTTGAGTGGAGTTCGGCATTGGTGCGTTCCAGTGAGACAGGGAGGTTGTGGTCGGGTACAGGTTCAGGGCATATTTGTGTGTAGTTCTGCATTGGACCGTTCCAGTGCGACAGGGAGGTTATGGAGGGTACAGGTTCACGGCATATTTGTGTGGAGTTCTGCGTTGGTACGTTCCAGTGAGACAAGGAGCTTATGGGCGGTTACACGTTCCGGGCATATTTGTGTGGTGTTCTGCAATGGTACATTCCAGTGAGACTGGGAGGTTATGGAGGGGTACAGGTTCATGGCATATCTGAGTGTAGTTCTGCATTTGTACGTTCCAGTGAGTCAGGGAGGTTATGGAGGGTTCAGGTTCAGGGCATATTTGTGTGGAGTTCTGCATTGGTGCGTTCCAGTGAGACACGGAGGTTATGGGCGGGTACACATTCAGGGCATATTTGTGTGGAATTCTGCATTGGTACGTTCCAGTGAGACAGGGAGGTTATGCAAGGTACAGGATCAGGGCATATTTGAGTGGAGTTCCGCATTGGTACGTTCCAGTGAGACAGGGAGGTTATTGAGGGGTACAGGTGCAGGGCAAATTTGTGTGGAGTTCTGCATTGGTGCGTTCCAGTGAGACAAGGAGGTTATTGTCGGGTACACGTTCAGGGCATATTTGTATGGAATTCTGCATTGGTACGTTCCAGTGAGACAGGGAGGTTATGGAGGGTACCGGTTCAGGGCATATTTGTGTGGAGTTCTGCATTGGTACGTTCCAGTGAGACAGGGAGGTTATGGAGGGTTACAGGTTCAGGGCATATTTGTGTGGATTTCTGCATTGGTACTTTCCAGTGAGACAGGGAGGTTATGGAGGTGTACAGGTTCAGGGCACATTTGTCTGGAGTTCTGCATTGGTACGTTCCAGTGAGACAGGGAGGTCATGGAGGGTACAGGTTCAGGGCATATTTGTGTGGAGTTCTGCAGTGGTACGTTCCAGTGAGACAGGGAGGTTATGGTCGGGTACAGGTTCAGGGCATATTTGTGTGTAGTTATGCATTGGTACGTTCCAGTGAGACAGGGAGGTTATGGAGGGTATAGGTTCAGGGCATATTTGTGTGGAGTTCTGCGTTGGTACGTTACAGTGAGTCAGGGAGGTTATGGAAGGTACAGGTTCAGGGCATATTTGTGTGGAGTTCTGCAATGGTACGTTCCAGTGAGACTGGGAGGTTATGGAGGGGTACAGGTTCAGGGCAAATTTGTGTGGAGTTCTGCATTGGTGCGTTCCAGTGAGACAGGGAGGTTATGGGCGGGTACACATTCAGGGCCTAGTTGTGTGTTGTTCTGCAATGGTACGTTCCATTGAGACAGAAGGTTATGGAGGGGTACAGGTTCAGGGCATATTTGTGTGGAGTTCTGCATTGGTCGTTCCAGTGAGACAGGGAGGTTATGGAGGGTTACAGGTTCAGGGCATATTTGTGTGGAGTTCTGCATTGGTACTTTCCAGTGAGACAGGGAGGTTATGGAGGTGTACAGGTTCAGGGCACATTTGTCTGGAGTTCTGCATTGGTATGTTCCAGTGAGACAGGGAGGTTGTGGAGGGTACAGGTTCAGGGCATATTTGTGTGGAGTTCTGCAGTGGTACGTTCCAGTGAGACAGGAGGTTATGGTCGGGTGCAGGTTCAGGGCATATTTGTGTGGAGTTCTGCATTGGTACGTTCCAGTGAGACAGGGAGGTTATGGAGGGTTTCAGGTTCAGGGCATATTTGTGTGGAGTTGTGCATTGGTACATTCCAGTGAGACAGGGAGGTTATGGGCGGGTACACATTCAGGGCATATTTGTGTGGAATTCTGCATTGGTACGTTCCAGTGAGACAGGGAGGTTATGCACGGTACAGGATCAGGGCATATTTGAGTGGAGTTCCGTATTGGTACGTTCCATTGAGACAGGGAGGTTATTGAGGGGTACAGGTGCAGGGCAAATTCGTGTGGAGTTCTGCATTGGTGCGTTCCAGTGAGACAAGGAGGTTATTGGCGGGTACACGTTCAGGGCATATTTGTGTGGAATTCTGCATTGGTACGTTCCAGTGAGACAGGGAGGTTATGGAGGGTACCGGTTCAGGGCATATTTGTGTGGAGTTCTGCATTGGTACGTTCCAGTGAGACAGGGAGGTTATGGAGGGTTACAGGTTCAGGGCATATTTGTATGGAGTTCTGCATTGGTACTTTCCAGTGAGACAGGGAGGTTATGGAGGTGTACAGGTTCAGGGCACATTTGTCTGGAGTTCTGCATTGGTACGTTCCAGTGAGACAGGGAGGTTATGGAGGGTACAGGTTCAGGGCATATTTGTGAGGAGTTCTGCAGTGGTACGTTCCAGTGAGACAGGGAGGTTATGGTCGGGTGCAGGTTCAGGGCATATTTGTGTGTAGTTCTGCATTGGTTCGTTCCAGTGAGACAGGGAGTTTATGGAGGGTACAGGTTCAGGGCATATTTGTGTGGAGTTCTGCGTTGGTACGTTCCAGTGAGACTGGGAGGTTATGGAGGGGTACAGGTTCAGGGCATATCTGAGTGTAGTTCTGCATTTGTACGTTCCAGTGAGTCAGGGAGGTTATGGAAGGTACAGGTTCAAGGCATATTTGTGTGGAGTTCTGCAATGGTACGTGCCAGTGAGACAGGGAGGTTATGGAGGGGTACAGGTTCAGGGCAAATTTGTGTGGAGTTCTGCATTGGTGCGTTCCAGTGAGACAGGGAGGTTATGGGCGGGTACACATTCAGGGCATATTTGTGTGTAGTTCTGCATTGGTACGTTCCAGTGAGACAGGGAGGTTATGGAGGGTATAGGTTCAGGGCATATTTGTGTGGAGTTCTGCGTTGGTACGTTACAGTGAGTCAGGGAGGTTATGGAAGGTACAGGTTCAGGGCATATTTGTGTGGAGTTCTGCAATGGTACGTTCCAGTGAGACTGGGAGGTTATGGAGGGGTACAGGTTCAGGGCAAATTTGTGTGGAGTTCTGCATTGGTGCGTTCCAGTGAGACAGGGAGGTTATGAGCGGGTACACATTCAGGGCATATTTGTGTGTTGTTCTGCAATGGTACGTTCCATTGAGACAGAAGGTTATGGAGGGGTACATGTTCAGGGCATATTTGAGTGGAGTTCGGCATTGGTGCGTTCCAGTGATACAGGGAATTTATGGAGGGGTACAGGTTCAGGGCATATATGTGTGGAGTTCTGCATTGGTACGTTCCAGTGAGACAGGGAGGTTATGGAGGGGTACAGGTTCAGGGCATATTTGTGTGGAGTTCTGCAGTGGGACGATCCAATGAGACAGGGAGGTTATGGAGGGGTACATGTTCAGGGCATATTTGAGTGGAGTTCGGCATTGGTGCGTTCCAGTGATACAGGGAAGTTATGGAGGGGTACAGGTTCAGGGCATATATGTGTGGAGTTCTGCATTGGTACGTTCCAGTGAGACAGGGAGGTTATGGAGGGGTACAGGTTCAGGGCATATTTGTGTGGAGTTCTGCACTGGTACGTTCCAGTGAGACAGGTAGGTTATGGAGGGGTATAGGTTCAGGGCATATTTGTGTGGTGTTCTGCAATGGTACGTTCCAGTGAGACAGGGAGATTATGCACGGTACAGGATCAGGGCATATTTGAGTGGAGTTCGGCATTGGTGCGTTCCAGTGAAACAGGGAGGTTATGGAGGGGTACAGGTTCAGGGCATACTTGTGTGGAGTTCTGCATTGGTACGTTCCAGTGAGACAGGGAGGTTATGGAGGGGTACAGGTTCAGGGCAAATTTGTGTGGACTTCTGCATTGGTGCGTTCCAGTGAGACAAGGAGGTTATGGGCGGGTACACGTTCAGGGCATATTTGTGTGGAATTCTGCTTTGGTACCTTCCAGTGAGACAGGGAGGTTATGCACGGTACAGGATCAGGGCATATTTGAGTGGAGTTCTGCATTGGTACGTTCCAGTGGGACAGGGAGGTTATTGAGGGGTACAGGTTCAGGGCAAATTTGTATGGAGTTCTGCATTGGTGCGTTCCAGTGAGACAAGGAGGTTATGGGCGGGTACACGTTTAGGGCATATTTGTGTGGAATTCTGCATTGGTACGTTCCAGTGAGACAGGGAGGTTATGGAGGGTTACAGGTTCAGGGCATATTTGTGTGGAGTTCTGCATTGGTACGTTCCAGTGAGACAGGGAGGTTATGGAGGGTTACAAGTTCAGGGCATATTTGTGTGGAGTTCTGCATTGGTACTTTCCAGTGAGACAGGGAGGTTATGGAGGTGTACAGGTTCAGGGCACATTTGTCTGGAGTTCTGTATTGGTATGTTCCAGTGAGACAGGGAGGTTGTGGAGGGTACAGGTTCAGGGCATATTTGTGTGGAGTTCTGCAGTGGTACGTTCCAGTGAGACAGGAGTTTATGGTCGGGTGCAGGTTCAGGGCATATTTGTGTGGAGGTCTGCATTGGTACGTTCCAGTGAGACAGGGAGGTTATGGAGGGTTTCAGGTTCAGGGCATATTTGTGTGGAGTTGTGCATTGGTACATTCCAGTGAGACAGGGAGGTTATGGTCGGGTGCAGGTTTAGGGCATATTTGTGTGGAGTTGTGCATTGGTACATTCCAGTGAGACAGGGAGGTTATGGAGGGGTACACGTTCAGGGCATATTTGTGTGGAATTCTGCATTGGTACGTTCCAGTGAGACAGGGAGGTTATGGAGGGTACCGGTTCAGGGCATATTTGTGTGGAGTTCTGCATTGGTACGTTCCAGTGAGACAGGGAGGTTATGGAGGGTTACAGGTTCAGGGCATATTTGTGTGGATTTCTGCATTGGTACTTTCCAGTGAGACAGGGAGGTTATGGAGGTGTACAGGTTCAGGGCACATTTGTCTGGAGTTCTGCATTGGTACGTTCCAGTGAGACAGGGAGGTTATGGAGGGTACAGGTTCAGGGCTTATTTGTGTGGAGTTCTGCAGTGGTACGTTCCAGTGAGACAGGGAGGTTATGGTCGGGTACAGGTTCAGGGCATATTTGTGTGTAGTTATGCATTTGTACGTTCCAGTGAGACACGGAGGTTATGGAGGGTATAGGTTCAGGGCATATTTGTGTGGAGTTCTGCGTTGGTACGTTACAGTGAGTCAGGGAGGTTATGGAAGGTACAGGTTCAGGGCATATTTGTGTGGAGTTCTGCAATGGTACGTTCCAGTGAGACTGGGAGGTTATGGAGGGGTACAGGTTCAGGGCAAATTTGTGTGGAGTTCTGCATTGGTGCGTTCCAGTGAGACAAGGAGGTTATGGGCGGGTACACATTCAGGGCCTATTTGTGTGTTGTTCTGCAATGGTACGTTCCATTGAGACAGAAGGTTATGGAGGGGTACAGGTTCAGGGCATATTTGTGTGGAGTTCTGCATTGGTCGTTCCAGTGAGACAGGGAGGTTATGGTCGGGTGCAGGTTCAGGGCATATTTGTGTGGAGTTCTGCATTGCTACGTTCCAGTGAGACAGGGAGGTTATGGAGGGTTTCAGGTTCAGGGCCTATTTGTGTGGAGTTGTGCATTGGTACATTCCAGTGAGACAGGGAGGTTATGGTCGGGTGCAGGTTCAGGGCATATTTGTGTGGAGTTCTGCAATGGTACGTTCCAGTGAGACAGGGAGGTTTATGCACGGTACAGGATCAGGGCAAATTTGAGTGGAGTTCGGCATTGGTGCGTTCCAGTGAGACAGGGAGGTTATGGTCGGGTACAGGTTCAGGGCATATTTGTGTGTAGTTCTGCATTGGACCGTTCCAGTGCGACAGGGAGGTTATGGAGGGTACAGTTTCACGGCATATTTGTGTGGAGTTCTGCGTTGGAACGTTCCAGTGAGACAAGGAGCTTATGGGCGGGTACACGTTCAGGGCATATTTGTGTGGTGTTCTGCAATGGTACATTCCAGTGAGACTGGGAGGTTATGGAGGGGTACAGGTTCAAGGCATATCTGAGTGTAGTTCTGCATTTGTACGTTCCAGTGAGTCAGGGAGGTTATGGAGGGTACAGGTTCAGGGCATATTTGTGTGGAGTTCTGCATTGGTGCGTTCCAGTGAGACACGGAGGTTATGGGCGGGTACACATTCAGGGCATATTTGTGTGGAATTCTGCATTGGTACGTTCCAGTGAGACAGGGAGGTTATGCACGGTACAGGATCAGGGCATATTTGAGTGGAGTTCCGTATTGGTACGTTCCATTGAGACCGGGAGTTTATTGAGGGGTACAGGTGCAGGGCAAATTCGTGTGGAGTTCTGCATTGGTGCGTTCCAGTGAGACAAGGAGGTTATTGGCGGGTACACGTTCAGGGCATATTTGTGTGGAATTCTGCATTGGTACGTTCCAGTGAGACAGGGAGGTTATGGAGGGTACCGGTTCAGGGCATATTTGTGTGGAGTTCTGCATTGGTACGTTCCAGTGAGACAGGGAGGTTATGGAGGGTTACAGGTTCAGGGCATATTTGTATGGAGTTCTGCATTGGTACTTTCCAGTGAGACAGGGAGGTTATGGAGGTGTACAGGTTCAGGGCACATTTGTCTGGAGTTCTGCATTGGTACGTTCCAGTGAGACAGGGAGGTTATGGAGGGTACAGGTTCAGGGCATATTTGTGTGGAGTTCTGCAGTGGTACGTTCCAGTGAGACAGGGAGGTTATGGTCGGGTGCAGGTTCAGGGCATATTTGTGTGTAGTTCTGCATTGGTACGTTCCAGTGAGACAGGGAGGTTATGGAGGGTACAGGTTCAGGGCATATTTGTGTGGAGTTCTGCGTTGGTACGTTCCAGTGAGACAAGGAGCTTATGGTCGGGTACACGTTCAGGGCATATTTGTGTGGTGTTCTGCAATGCTACGTTCCAGTGAGACTGGGAGGTTATGGAGGGGTACAGGTTCAGGGCATATCTGAGTGTAGTTCTGCATTTGTACGTTCCAGTGAGTCAGGGAGGTTATGGAAGGTACAGGTTCAAGGCATATTTGTGTGGAGTTCTGCAATGGTACGTTCCAGTGAGACAGGGAGGTTATGGAGGGGTACAGGTTCAGGGCAAATTTGTGTGGAGTTCTGCATTGGTGCGTTCCAGTGAGACAGGGAGGTTATGGGCGGGTACACATTCAGGGCATATTTGTGTGTAGTTCTGCATTGGAACGTTCCAGTGAGACAGGGAGGTTATGGAGGGTATAGGTTCAGGGCATATTTGTGTGGAGTTCTGCGTTGGTACGTTACAGTGAGTCAGGGAGGTTATGGAAGGTGCAGGTTCAGGGCATATTTGTGTGGAGTTCTGCAATGGTACGTTCCAGTGAGACTGGGAGTTTATGGAGGGGTACAGGTTCAGGGCAAATTTGTGTGGAGTTCTGCATTGGTACGTTCCAGTGAGACAGGGAGGTTATGGAGGGTTACAGGTTCAGGGCCTATTTGTGTGGAGTTCTGCATTGGTCCGTTCCAGTGAGACAGGGAGGTTAAGGTCGGGTGCAGGTTCAGGGCATATTTGTGTGGAGTTCTGCATTGGTACTTTCCAGTGAGACAGGGAGGTTATGGAGGGGTACAGGTTCAGGGCATATTTGTGTGGAGTTGTGCATTGGTACATTCCAGTGAGACAGGGAGGTTATGGTCGGGTGCAGGTTTAGGGCATATTTGTGTGGAGTTCTGCAATGGTACGTTCCAGTGAGAGAGGGAGGTTTATGCACGGTACAGGATCAGAGCAAATTTGAGTGGAGTTCGGCATTGGTGCGTTCCAGTGAGACAGGGAGGTTGTAGTCGGGTACAGGTTCAGGGCATATTTGTGTGTAGTTCTGCATTGGACCGTTCCAGTGCGACAGGGAGGTTATGGAGGGTACAGGTTCACGGCATATTTGTGTGGAGTTCTGCGTTGGTACGTTCCAGTGAGACAAGGAGCTTATGGGCGGGTACACGTTCCGGGCATATTTGTGTGGTGTTCTGCAATGGTACATTCCAGTGAGACTGGGAGGTTATGGAGGGGTACAGGTTCATGGCATATCTGAGTGTAGTTCTGCATTTGTACGTTCCAGTGAGTCAGGGAGGTTATGGAGGGTACAGGTTCAGGGCATATTTGTGTGGAGTTCTGCATTGGTGCGTTCCAGTGAGACACGGAGGTTATGGGCGGGTACACATTCAGGGCATATTTGTGTGGAATTCTGCATTGGTACGTTCCAGTGAGACAGGGAGGTTATGCAAGGTACAGGATCAGGGCATATTTGAGTGGAGTTCCGCATTGGTACGTTCCAGTGAGACAGGGAGGTTATTGAGGGGTACAGGTGCAGGGCAAATTTGTGTGGAGTTCTGCATTGGTGCGTTCCAGTGAGACAAGGAGGTTATTGGCGGGTACACGTTCAGGGCATATTTGTGTGGAATTCTGCATTGGTACGTTCCAGTGAGACAGGGAGGTTATGGAGGGTACCGGTTCAGGGCATATTTGTGTGGAGTTCTGCATTGGTACGTTCCAGTGAGACAGGGAGGTTATGGAGGGTTACAGGTTCAGGGCATATTTGTGTGGATTTCTGCATTGGTACTTTCCAGTGAGACAGGGAGGTTATGGAGGTGTACAGGTTCAGGGCACATTTGTCTGGAGTTCTGCATTGGTACGTTCCAGTGAGACAGGGAGGTTATGGAGGGTACAGGTTCAGGGCATATTTGTGTGGAGTTCTGCAGTGGTACGTTCCAGTGAGACAGGGAGGTTATGGTCGGGTACAGGTTCAGGGCATATTTGTGTGTAGTTATGCATTGGTACGTTCCAGTGAGACAGGGAGGTTATGGAGGGTATAGGTTCAGGGCATATTTGTGTGGAGTTCTGCGTTGGTACGTTACAGTGAGTCAGGGAGGTTATGGAAGGTACAGGTTCAGGGCATATTTGTGTGGAGTTCTGCAATGGTACGTTCCAGTGAGACTGGGAGGTTATGGAGGGGTACAGGTTCAGGGCAAATTTGTGTGGAGTTCTGCATTGGTGCGTTCCAGTGAGACAGGGAGGTTATGGGCGGGTACACATTCAGGGCCTATTTGTGTGTTGTTCTGCAATGGTACGTTCCATTGAGACAGAAGGTTATGGAGGGGTACAGGTTCAGGGCATATTTGTGTGGAGTTCTGCATTGGTCGTTCCAGTGAGACAGGGAGGTTATGGAGGGTTACAGGTTCAGGGCATATTTGTGTGGAGTTCTGCATTGGTACTTTCCAGTGAGACAGGGAGGTTATGGAGGTGTACAGGTTCAGGGCACATTTGTCTGGAGTTCTGCATTGGTATGTTCCAGTGAGACAGGGAGGTTGTGGAGGGTACAAGTTCAGGGCATATTTGTGTGGAGTTCTGCAGTGGTACGTTCCAGTGAGACAGGAGGTTATGGTCGGGTGCAGGTTCAGGGCATATTTGTGTGGAGTTCTGCATTGGTACGTTCCAGTGAGACAGGGAGGTTATGGAGGGTTTCAGGTTCAGGGCATATTTGTGTGGAGTTGTGCATTGGTACATTCCAGTGAGACAGGGAGGTTATGGGCGGGTACACATTCAGGGCATATTTGTGTGGAATTCTGCATTGGTACGTTCCAGTGAGACAGGGAGGTTATGCACGGTACAGGATCAGGGCATATTTGAGTGGAGTTCCGTATTGGTACGTTCCATTGAGACAGGGAGGTTATTGAGGGGTACAGGTGCAGGGCAAATTCGTGTGGAGTTCTGCATTGGTGCGTTCCAGTGAGACAAGGAGGTTATTGGCGGGTACAGGTTCAGGGCATATTTGTGTGGAATTCTGCATTGGTACGTTCCAGTGAGACATGGAGGTTATGGAGGGTACCGGTTCAGGGCATATTTGTGTGGAGTTCTGCATTGGTACGTTCCAGTGAGACAGGGAGGTTATGGAGGGTTACAGGTTCAGGGCATATTTGTATGGAGTTCTGCATTGGTACTTTCCAGTGAGACAGGGAGGTTATGGAGGTGTACAGGTTCAGGGCACATTTGTCTGGAGTTCTGCATTGGTACGTTCCAGTGAGACAGGGAGGTTATGGAGGGTACAGGTTCAGGGCATATTTGTGTGGAGTTCTGCAGTGGTACGTTCCAGTGAGACAGGGAGGTTATTGTCGGGTGCAGGTTCAGGGCATATTTGTGTGTAGTTCTGCATTGGTTCGTTCCAGTGAGACAGGGAGTTTATGGAGGGTACAGGTTCAGGGCATATTTGTGTGGAGTTCTGCGTTGGTACGTTCCAGTGAGACAAGGAGCTTATGGTCGGGTACACGTTCAGGGCATATTTGTGTGGTGTTCTGCAATGCTACGTTCCAGTGAGACTGGGAGGTTATGGAGGGGTACAGGTTCAGGGCATATCTGAGTGTAGTTCTGCATTTGTACGTTCCAGTGAGTCAGGGAGGTTATGGAAGGTACAGGTTCAAGGCATATTTGTGTGGAGTTCTGCAATGGTACGTTCCAGTGAGACAGGGAGGTTATGGAGGGGTACAGGTTCAGGGCAAATTTGTGTGGAGTTCTGCATTGGTGCGTTCCAGTGAGACAGGGAGGTTATGGGCGGGTACACATTCAGGGCATATTTGTGTGTAGTTCTGCATTGGTACGTTCCAGTGAGACAGGGAGGTTATGGAGGGTATAGGTTCAGGGCATATTTGTGTGGAGTTCTGCGTTGGTACGTTACAGTGAGTCAGGGAGGTTATGGAAGGTACAGGTTCAGGGCATATTTGTGTGGAGTTCTGCAATGGTGCGTTCCAGTGAGACAGGGAGGTTATGGGCGGGTACACATTCAGGGCATATTTGTGTGTAGTTCTGCAATGGTACGTTCCATTGAGACAGAAGGTTATGGAGGGGTACATGTTCAATGCATATTTGAGTGGAGTTCGGCATTGGTGCGTTCCAGTGATACAGGGAAGTTATGGAGGGGTACAGGTTCAGGGCATATATGTGTGGAGTTCTGCATTGGTACGTTCCAGTGAGACAGGGAGGTTATGGAGGGGTACAGGTTCAGGGCATATTTGTGTGGAGTTCTGCAGTGGGACGATCCAATGAGACAGGGAGGTTATGGAGGGGTACATGTTCAGGGCATATTTGAGTGGAGTTCGGCATTGGTGCGTTCCAGTGATACAGGGAAGTTATGGAGGGGTACAGGTTCAGGGCATATATGTGTGGAGTTCTGCATTGGTACGTTCCAGTGAGACAGGGAGGTTATGGAGGGGTACAGGTTCAGGGCATATTTGTGTGGAGTTCTGCACTGGTACGTTCCAGTGAGACAGGTAGGTTATGGAGGGGTATAGGTTCAGGGCATATTTGTGTGGTGTTCTGCAATGGTACGTTCCAGTGAGACAGGGAGATTATGCACGGTACAGGATCAGGGCATATTTGAGTGGAGTTCGGCATTGGTGCGTTCCAGTGAAACAGGGAGGTTATGGAGGGGTACAGGTTCAGGGCATACTTGTGTGGAGTTCTGCATTGGTACGTTCCAGTGAGACAGGGAGGTTATGGAGGGGTACAGGTTCAGGGCAAATTTGTGTGGACTTCTGCATTGGTGCGTTCCAGTGAGACAAGGAGGTTATGGGCGGGTACACGTTCAGGGCATATTTGTGTGGAATTCTGCTTTGGTACCTTCCAGTGAGACAGGGAGGTTATGCACGGTACAGGATCAGGGCATATTTGAGTGGAGTTCTGCATTGGTACGTTCCAGTGGGACAGGGAGGTTATTGAGTGGTACAGGTTCAGGGCAAATTTGTATGGAGTTCTGCATTGGTGCGTTCCAGTGAGACAAGGAGGTTATGGGCGGGTACACGTTTAGGGCATATTTGTGTGGAATTCTGCATTGGTACGTTCCAGTGAGACAGGGAGGTTATGGAGGGTTACAGGTTCAGGGCATATTTGTGTGGAGTTCTGCATTGGTACGTTCCAGTGAGACAGGGAGGTTATGGAGGGTTACAAGTTCAGGGCATATTTGTGTGGAGTTCTGCATTGGTACTTTCCAGTGAGACAGGGAGGTTATGGAGGTGTACAGGTTCAGGGCACATTTGTCTGGAGTTCTGCATTGGTATGTTCCAGTGAGACAGGGAGGTTGTGGAGGGTACAGGTTCAGGGCATATTTGTGTGGAGTTCTGCAGTGGTACGTTCCAGTGAGACAGGAGTTTATGGTCGGGTGCAGGTTCAGGGCATATTTGTGTGGAGGTCTGCATTGGTACGTTCCAGTGAGACAGGGAGGTTATGGAGGGTTTCAGGTTCAGGGCATATTTGTGTGGAGTTGTGCATTGGTACATTCCAGTGAGACAGGGAGGTTATGGTCGGGTGCAGGTTTAGGGCATATTTGTGTGGAGTTGTGCATTGGTACATTCCAGTGAGACAGGGAGGTTATGGAGGGGTACACGTTCAGGGCATATTTGTGTGGAATTCTGCATTGGTACGTTCCAGTGAGACAGGGAGGTTATGGAGGGTACCGGTTCAGGGCATATTTGTGTGGAGTTCTGCATTGGTACGTTCCAGTGAGACAGGGAGGTTATGGAGGGTTACAGGTTCAGGGCATATTTGTGTGGATTTCTGCATTGGTACTTTCCAGTGAGACAGGGAGGTTATGGAGGTGTACAGGTTCAGGGCACATTTGTCTGGAGTTCGGCATTGGTGCGTTCCAGTGAGACAGGGAGGTTGTGGTCGGGTACAGGTTCAGGGCATATTTGTGTGTAGTTCTGCATTGGACCGTTCCAGTGCGACAGGGAGGTTATGGAGGGTACAGGTTCACGGCATATTTGTGTGGAGTTCTGCGTTGGTACGTTCCAGTGAGACAAGGAGCTTATGGGCGGGTACACGTTCCGGGCATATTTGTGTGGTGTTCTGCAATGGTACATTCCAGTGAGACTGGGAGGTTATGGAGGGGTACAGGTTCATGGCATATCTGAGTGTAGTTCTGCATTTGTACGTTCCAGTGAGTCAGGGAGGTTATGGAGGGTACAGGTTCAGGGCATATTTGTGTGGAGTTCTGCATTGGTGCGTTCCAGTGAGACACGGAGGTTATGGGCGGGTACACATTCAGGGCATATTTGTGTGGAATTCTGCATTGGTACGTTCCAGTGAGACAGGGAGGTTATGGAGGGTACCGGTTCAGGGCATATTTGTGTGGAGTTCTGCATTGGTACGTTCCAGTGAGACAGGGAGGTTATGGAGGGTTACAGGTTCAGGGCACATTTGTGTGGATTTCTGCATTGGTACTTTCCAATGAGACAGGGAGGTTATGGAGGGGTACATGTTCAGGGCATATTTGAGTGGAGTTCGGCATTGGTGCGTTCCAGTGATACAGGGAAGTTATGGAGGGGTACAGGTTCAGGGCATATATGTGTGGAGTTCTGCATTGGTACGTTCCAGTGAGACAGGGAGGTTATGGAGGGGTACAGGTTCAGGGCATATTTGTGTGGAGTTCTGCACTGGTACGTTCCAGTGAGACAGGTAGGTTATGGAGGGGTATAGGTTCAGGGCATATTTGTGTGGTGTTCTGCAATGGTATGTTCCAGTGAGACAGGGAGATTATGCACGGTACAGGATCAGGGCATATTTGAGTGGAGTTCGGCATTGGTGCGTTCCAGTGAAACAGGGAGGTTATGGAGGGGTACAGGTTCAGTGCATACTTGTGTGGAGTTCTGCATTGGTACGTTCCAGTGAGACAGGGAGGTTATGGAGGGGTACAGGTTCAGGGCAAATTTGTGTGGACTTCTGCATTGGTGCGTTCCAGTGAGACAAGGAGGTTATGGGCGGGTACACGTTCAGGGCATATTTGTGTGGAATTCTGCTTTGGTACCTTCCAGTGAGACAGGGAGGTTATGCACGGTACAGGATCAGGGCATATTTGAGTGGAGTTCTGCATTGGTACGTTCCAGTGGGACAGGGAGGTTATTGAGGGGTACAGGTTCAGGGCAAATTTGTATGGAGTTCTGCATTGGTGCGTTCCAGTGAGACAAGGATGTTATGGGCGGGTACACGTTTAGGGCATATTTGTGTGGAATTCTGCATTGGTACGTTCCAGTGAGACAGGGAGGTTATGGAGGGTTACAGGTTCAGGGCATATTTGTGTGGAGTTCTGCATTGGTACGTTCCAGTGAGACAGGGAGGGTATGGAGGGTTACAAGTTCAGGGCATATTTGTGTGGAGTTCTGCATTGGTACTTTCCAGTGAGACAGGGAGGTTATGGAGGTGTACAGGTTCAGGGCACATTTGTCTGGAGTTCTGCATTGGTATGTTCCAGTGAGACAGGGAGGTTGTGGAGGGTACAGGTTCAGGGCATATTTGTGTGGAGTTCTGCAGTGGTACGTTCCAGTGAGACAGGAGTTTATGGTCGGGTGCAGGTTCAGGGCATATTTGTGTGGAGGTCTGCATTGGTACGTTCCAGTGAGACAGGGAGGTTATGGAGGGTTTCAGGTTCAGGGCATATTTGTGTGGAGTTGTGCATTGGTACATTCCAGTGAGACAGGGAGGTTATGGTCGGGTGCAGGTTTAGGGCATATTTGTGTGGAGTTCTGCAATGGTACGTTCCAGTGAGACAGGGAGGTTTATGCACGGTACAGGATCAGGGCAAATTTGAGTGGAGTTCGGCATTGGTGCGTTCCAGTGAGACAGGGAGGTTATGGTCGGGTACAGGTTCAGGGCATATTTGTGTGTAGTTCTGCATTGGACCGTTCCAGTGCGACAGGGAGGTTATGGAGGGTACAGTTTCACGGCATATTTGTGTGGAGTTCTGCGTTGGTACGTTCCAGTGAGACAAGGAGCTTATGGGCGGGTACACGTTCAGGGCATATTTGTGTGGTGTTCTGCAATGGTACATTCCAGTGAGACTGGGAGGTTATGGAGGGGTACAGGTTCAAGGCATATCTGAGTGTAGTTCTGCATTTGTACGTTCCAGTGAGTCAGGGAGGTTATGGAGGGTACAGGTTCAGGGCATATTTGTGTGGAGTTCTGCATTGGTGCGTTCCAGTGAGACACGGAGGTTATGGGCGGGTACACATTCAGGGCGTATTTGTGTGGAATTCTGCATTGGTACGTTCCAGTGAGACAGGGAGGTTATGCACGGTACAGGATCAGGGCATATTTGAGTGGAGTTCCGCATTGGTACGTTCCATTGAGACAGGGAGGTTATTGAGGGGTACAGGTGCAGGGCAAATTTGTGTGGAGTTCTGCATTGGTGCGTTCCAGTGAGACAAGGAGGTTATTGGCGGGTACACGTTCAGGGCATATTTGTGTGGAATTCTGCATTGGTACGTTCCAGTGAGACAGGGAGGTTATGGAGGGTACAGGTTCAGGGCATATTTGTGTGGAGTTCTGCAGTGGTACGTTCCAGTGAGACAGGGAGGTTATGGGCGGGTACACGTTCAGGGCATATTTGTGTGGTGTTCTGCAATGTTACATTCCAGTGAGACTGGGAGGTTATGGAGGGGTACAGGTTCAAGGCATATCTGAGTGTAGTTCTGCATTTGTACGTTCCAGTGAGTCAGGGAGGTTATGGAGGGTACAGGTTCAGGGCATATTTGTGTGGAGTTCTGCATTGGTGCGTTCCAGTGAGACACGGAGGTTATGGGCGGGTACACATTCAGGGCATATTTGTGTGGAATTCTGCATTGGTACGTTCCAGTGAGACAGGGAGGTTATGCACGGTACAGGATCAGGGCATATTTGAGTGGAGTTCCGCATTGGTACGTTCCATTGAGACAGGGAGGTTATTGAGGTGTACAGGTGCAGGGCAAATTTGTGTGGAGTTCTGCATTGGTGCGTTCCAGTGAGACAACGAGGTTATTGGCGGGTACACGTTCAGGGCATATTTGTGTGGAATTCTGCATTGGTACGTTCCAGTGAGACAGGGAGGTTATGGAGGGTACAGGTTCAGGGCATATTTGTGTGGAGTTCTGCAGTGGTACGTTCCAGTGAGACAGGGAGGTTATGGTCGGGTGCTGGTTCAGGGCATATTTGTGTGTAGTTCTGCATTGGTACGTTCCAGTGAGACAGGGAGGTTATGGAAGGTACAGGTTCAAGGCATATTTGTGTGGAGTTCTGCAATGGTACGTTCCAGTGAGACAGGGAGGTTATGGAGGGGTACAGGTTCAGGGCAAATTTGTGTGGAGTTCTGCATTGGTGCGTTCCAGTGAGACAGGGAGGTTATGGGCGGGTACACATTCAGGGCATATTTGTGTGTTGTTCTGCAATGGTACGTTCCATTGAGACAGAAGGTTATGGAGGGGTACATGTTCAGGGCATATTTGAGTGGAGTTCGGCATTGGTGCGTTCCAGTGAGACAGGGAGGTTATGGAGTGGTACAGGTTCAGGGCATATATGTGTGGAGTTCTGCATTGGTACGTTCCAGTGAGACAGGGAGGTTATGGAGGGGTACAGGTTCAGGGCATATTTGTGTGGAGTTCTGCATTGGTACTTTCCAATGAAACAGGGAGGTTATGGAGGGTACCGGTTCATGGCATATTTGTGTGGAGTTCTGCAGTGGGACGATCCAATGAGACAGGGAGGTTATGGACCAGTACAGGTTCAGGGCATATTTGTGTGGAGTTCTGCACTCGTACGTTCCAGTGAAACAGGGAGGTTATGGAGGGGTATAGGTTCAGGGCATATTTGAGTGGAGTTCGGCATTGGTGCGTTCCAGTGTGACAGGGAGATTATGGAGGGGTACAGGTTCAGGGCATACTTGTGTGGAGTTCTGCATTGGTACGTTCCAGTGAGACAGGGAGGTTATGGAGGGGTACAGGTTCAGGGCAAATTTGTGTGGACTTCTGCATTGGTGCGTTCCAGTGAGACAAGGATGTTATGGGCGGGTACAGGTTCAGGGCATATTTGTGTGGAATTCTGCTTTGGTACCTTCCACTGAGACAGGGAGGTTATGCACGGTACAGGATCAGGGCATATTTGAGTGGAGTTCTGCATTGGTACGTTCCAGTGAGACAGGGAGGTTATGGAGGGTTACAGGTTCAGGGCATATTTGTGTGGAGTTCTGCATTGGTACGTTCCAGTGAGACAGGGAGGTTATGGAGGGTTACAGGTTCAGGGCATATTTGTGTGGAGTTCTGCATTGGTACTTTCCAGTGAGACAGGGAGGTTGTGGAGGTGTACAGGTTCAGGGCACATTTGTCTGGAGTTCTGCATTGGTATGTTCCAGTGAGACAGGGAGGTTGTGGAGGGTACAGGTTCAGGGCATATTTGTGTGGAGTTCTGCAGTGGTACGTTCCAGTGAGACAGGAGGTTATGGTCGGGTGCAGGTTCAGGGCATATTTGTGTGGAGGTCTGCATTGGTACGTTCCAGTGAGACAGGGAGGTTATGGAGGGTTTCAGGTTCAGGGCATATTTGTGTGGAGTTGTGCATTGGTACATTCCAGTGAGACAGGGAGGTTATGGTCGGGTGCAGGTTCAGGGCATATTTGTGTGGAGTTCTGCAATGGTACGTTCCAGTGAGACAGGGAGGTTTATGCACGGTACAGGATCAGGGCAAATTTGAGTGGAGTTCGGCATTGGTGCGTTCCAGTGAGACAGGGAGGTTATGGTCGGGTACAGGTTCAGGGCATATTTGTGTGTAGTTCTGCATTGGACCGTTCCAGTGCGACAGGGAGGTTATGGAGCGTACAGTTTCACGGCATATTTGTGTGGAGTTCTGCGTTGGTACGTTCTAGTGAGACAAGGAGCTTATGGGCGGGTACACGTTCAGGGCATATTTGTGTGGTGTTCTGCAATGGTACATTCCAGTGAGACTGGCAGGTTATGGAGGGGTACATGTTCAAGGCATATCTGAGTGTAGTTCTGCATTTGTACGTTCCAGTGAGTCAGGGAGGTTATGGAGGGTACAGGTTCAGGGCATATTTGTGTGGAGTTCTGCATTGGTACGTTCCAGTGAGACAGGGAGGTTATGGAAGGTACAGGTTCAAGGCATATTTGTGTGGAGCTCTGCAATGGTACGTTCCATTGAGACAGAAGGTTATGGAGGGGTACATGTTCAGGGCATATCTGAGTGGAGTTCGGCATTGGTGCGTTCCAGTGAGACAGGGAGGTTATGGAGGGGTACAGGTTCAGGGCATATATGTGTGGAGTTCTGCATTGGTACGTTCCAGTGAGACAGGGAGGTTATGGAGGGGTACAGGTTCAGGGCATATTTGTGTGGAGTTCTGCATTGGTACTTTCCAATGAAACAGGGAGGTTATGGAGGGTACCGGTTCATGGCATATTTGTGTGGAGTTCTGCAGTGGGACGATCCAATGAGACAGGGAGGTTATGGACCAGTACAGGTTCAGGGCATATTTGTGTGGAGTTCTGCACTCGTACGTTCCAGTGAGACAGGGAGGTTATGGAGGGGTATAGGTTCAGGGCATATTTGTGTGGTGTTCTGCAATGGTACGTTCCAGTGAGACAGGGAGATTATGCCCGGTACAGGATCAGGGCATATTTGAGTGGAGTTCGGCATTGGTGCGTTCCAGTGTGACAGGGAGATTATGGAGGGGTACAGGTTCAGGGCATACTTGTGTGGAGTTCTGCATTGGTACGTTCCAGTGAGACAGGGAGGTTATGGAGGGGTACAGGTTCAGGGCAAATTTGTGTGGACTTCTGCATTGGTGCGTTCCAGTGAGACAAGGAGGTTATGGGCGGGTACAGGTTCAGGGCATATTTGTGTGGAATTCAGCTTTGGTACCTTCCACTGAGACAGGGAGGTTATGCACTGTACAGGATCAGGGCATATTTGAGTGGAGTTCTGCATTGGTACGTTCCAGTGAGACAGGGAGGTTATGGAGGGTTACAGGTTCAGGGCATATTTGTGTGGAGTTCTGCATTGGTACGTTCCAGTGAGACAGGGAGGTTATGGAGGGTTACAGGTTCAGGGCATATTTGTGTGGAGTTCTGCATTGGTACTTTCCAGTGAGACAGGGAGGTTATGGAGGTGTACAGGTTCAGGGCACATTTGTCTGGAGTTCTGCATTGGTATGTTCCAGTGAGACAGGGAGGTTGTGGAGGGTACAGGTTCAGGGCATATTTGTGTGGAGTTCTGCAGTGGTACGTTCCAGTGAGACAGGAGGTTATGGTCGGGTACACATTCAGGGCATATTTGTGTGTTGTTCTGCAATGGTACGTTCCATTGAGACAGAAGGTTATGGAGGGGTACATGTTCAGGGCATATTTGAGTGGAGTTCGGCATTGGTGCGTTCCAGTGATACAGGGAAGTTATGGAGGGGTACAGGTTCAGGGCATATATGTGTGGAGTTCTGCATTGGTACGTTCCAGTGAGACAGGGAGGTTATGGAGGGGTACAGGTTCAGGGCATATTTGTGTGGAGTTCTGCAGTGGGACGATCCAATGAGACAGGGAGGTTATGGAGGGGTACATGTTCAGGGCATATTTGAGTGGAGTTCGGCATTGGTGCGTTCCAGTGATACAGGGAAGTTATGGAGGGGTACAGGTTCAGGGCATATATGTGTGGAGTTCTGCATTGGTACGTTCCAGTGAGACAGGGAGGTTATGGAGGGGTACAGGTTCAGGGCATATTTGTGTGGAGTTCTGCAGTGGGACGATCCAATGAGACAGGGAGGTTATGGAGGGGTACATGTTCAGGGCATATTTGAGTGGAGTTCGGCATTGGTGCGTTCCAGTGATACAGGGAAGTTATGGAGGGGTACAGGTTCAGGGCATATATGTGTGGAGTTCTGCATTGGTACGTTCCAGTGAGACAGGGAGGTTATGGAGGGGTACAGGTTCAGGGCATATTTGTGTGGAGTTCTGCACTGGTACGTTCCAGTGAGACAGGTAGGTTATGGAGGGGTATAGGTTCAGGGCATATTTGTGTGGTGTTCTGCAATGGTACGTTCCAGTGAGACAGGGAGATTATGCACGGTACAGGATCAGGGCATATTTGAGTGGAGTTCGGCATTGGTGCGTTCCAGTGAAACAGGGAGGTTATGGAGGGGTACAGGTTCAGTGCATACTTGTGTGGAGTTCTGCATTGGTACGTTCCAGTGAGACAGGGAGGTTATGGAGGGGTACAGGTTCAGGGCAAATTTGTGTGGACTTCTGCATTGGTGCGTTCCAGTGAGACAAGGAGGTTATGGGCGGGTACACGTTCAGGGCATATTTGTGTGGAATTCTGCTTTGGTACCTTCCAGTGAGACAGGGAGGTTATGCACGGTACAGGATCAGGGCATATTTGAGTGGAGTTCTGCATTGGTACGTTCCAGTGGGACAGGGAGGTTATTGAGGGGTACAGGTTCAGGGCAAATTTGTATGGAGTTCTGCATTGGTGCGTTCCAGTGAGACAAGGAGGTTATGGGCGGGTACACGTTTAGGGCATATTTGTGTGGAATTCTGCATTGGTACGTTCCAGTGAGACAGGGAGGTTATGGAGGGTTACAGGTTCAGGGCATATTTGTGTGGAGTTCTGCATTGGTACGTTCCAGTGAGACAGGGAGGTTATGGAGGGTTACAAGTTCAGGGCATATTTGTGTGGAGTTCTGCATTGGTACTTTCCAGTGAGACAGGGAGGTTATGGAGGTGTACAGGTTCAGGGAACATTTGTCTGGAGTTCTGCATTGGTATGTTCCAGTGAGACAGGGAGGTTGTGGAGGGTACAGGTTCAGGGCATATTTGTGTGGAGTTCTGCAGTGGTACGTTCCAGTGAGACAGGAGTTTATGGTCGGGTGCAGGTTCAGGGCATATTTGTGTGGAGGTCTGCATTGGTACGTTCCAGTGAGACAGGGAGGTTATGGAGGGTTTCAGGTTCAGGGCATATTTGTGTGGAGTTGTGCATTGGTACATTCCAGTGAGACAGGGAGGTTATGGTCGGGTGCAGGTTTAGGGCATATTTGTGTGGAGTTCTGCAATGGTACGTTCCAGTGAGACAGGGAGGTTTATGCACGGTACAGGATCAGGGCAAATTTGAGTGGAGTTCCGCATTGGTACGTTCCATTGAGACAGGGAGGTTCTTGAGGGGTACAGGTGCAGGGCAAATTTGTGTGGAGTTCTGCATTGGTGCGTTCCAGTGAGACAAGGAGGTTATTGGCGGGTACACGTTCAGGGCATATTTGTGTGGAATTCTGCATTGGTACGTTCCAGTGAGACAGGGAGGTTATGGAGGGTACAGGTTCAGGGCATATTTGTGTGGAGTTCTGCAGTGGTACGTTCCAGTGAGACAGGGAGGTTATGGTCGGGTGCAGGTTCAGGGCATATTTGTGTGTAGTTCTGCATTGGTACGTTCCAGTGTGACAGGGAGGTTATGGAAGGTACAGGTTCAAGGCATATTTGTGTGGAGTTCTGCAATGGTACGTTCCAGTGAGACAGGGAGGTTATGGAGGGGTACAGGTTCAGGGCAAATTTGTGTGGAGTTCTGCATTGGTGCGTTCCAGTGAGACAGGGAGGTTATGGGCCGGTACACATTCAGGGCATATTTGTGTGTAGTTCTGCATTGGTGCGTTCCAGTGAGACAAGGAGGTTATTGGCGGGTACACTTTCAGGGCATATTTGTGTGGAGTTCTGCAGTGGTACGTTCCAGTGAGACAGGGAGGTTATGGTCGGGTGCAGGTTCAGGGCATATTTGTGTGTAGTTCTGCATTGGTACGTTCCAGTGAGACAGGGAGGTTATGGAAGGTACAGGTTCAAGGCATATTTGTGTGGAGTTCTGCAATGGTACGTTCCAGTGAGACAAGGAGTTTATGGAGGGGTACAGGTTCAGGGCAAATTTGAGTGGAGTTCTGCATTGGTGCGTTCCAGTGAGACAGGGAGGTTATGGTCGGGTGCAGGTTCAGGGCATATTTGTGTGTAGTTCTGCATTGGTACGTTCCAGTGAGACAGGGAGGTTATGGAAGGTACAGGTTCAAGGCATATTTGTGTGGAGCTCTGCAATGGTACGTTCCATTGAGACAGAAGGTTATGGAGGGGTACATGTTCAGGGCATATCTGAGTGGAGTTCGGCATTGGTGCGTTCCAGTGAGACAGGGAGGTTATGGAGGGGTACAGGTTCAGGGCATATATGTGTGGAGTTCTGCATTGGTACGTTCCAGTGAGACAGGGAGGTTATGGAGGGGTACAGGTTCAGGGCATATTTGTGTGGAGTTCTGCATTGGTACTTTCCAATGAAACAGGGAGGTTATGGAGGGTACCGGTTCATGGCATATTTGTGTGGAGTTCTGCAGTGGGACGATCCAATGAGACAGGGAGGTTATGGACCAGTACAGGTTCAGGGCATATTTGTGTGGAGTTCTGCACTCGTACGTTCCAGTGAGACAGGGAGGTTATGGAGGGGTATAGGTTCAGGGCATATTTGTGTGGTGTTCTGCAATGGTACGTTCCAGTGAGACAGGGAGATTATGCCCGGTACAGGATCAGGGCATATTTGAGTGGAGTTCGGCATTGGTGCGTTCCAGTGTGACAGGGAGATTATGGAGGGGTACAGGTTCAGGGCATACTTGTGTGGAGTTCTGCATTGGTACGTTCCAGTGAGACAGGGAGGTTATGCACTGTACAGGATCAGGGCATATTTGAGTGGAGTTCTGCATTGGTACGTTCCAGTGAGACAGGGAGGTTATGGAGGGTTACAGGTTCAGGGCATATTTGTGTGGAGTTCTGCATTGGTACGTTCCAGTGAGACAGGGAGGTTATGGAGGGTTACAGGTTCAGGGCATATTTGTGTGGAGTTCTGCATTGGTACTTTCCAGTGAGACAGGGAGGTTATGGAGGTGTACAGGTTCAGGGCACATTTGTCTGGAGTTCTGCATTGGTATGTTCCAGTGAGACAGGGAGGTTGTGGAGGGTACAGGTTCAGGGCATATTTGTGTGGAGTTCTGCAGTGGTACGTTCCAGTGAGACAGGAGGTTATGGTCGGGTACACATTCAGGGCATATTTGTGTGTTGTTCTGCAATGGTACGTTCCATTGAGACAGAAGGTTATGGAGGGGTACATGTTCAGGGCATATTTGAGTGGAGTTCGGCATTGGTGCGTTCCAGTGATACAGGGAAGTTATGGAGGGGTACAGGTTCAGGGCATATATGTGTGGAGTTCTGCATTGGTACGTTCCAGTGAGACAGGGAGGTTATGGAGGGGTACAGGTTCAGGGCATATTTGTGTGGAGTTCTGCAGTGGGACGATCCAATGAGACAGGGAGGTTATGGAGGGGTACATGTTCAGGGCATATTTGAGTGGAGTTCGGCATTGGTGCGTTCCAGTGATACAGGGAAGTTATGGAGGGGTACAGGTTCAGGGCATATATGTGTGGAGTTCTGCATTGGTACCTTCCAGTGAGACAGGGAGGTTATGGAGGGGTACAGGTTCAGGGCATATTTGTGTGGAGTTCTGCACTGGTACGTTCCAGTGAGACAGGTAGGTTATGGAGGGGTATAGGTTCAGGGCATATTTGTGTGGTGTTCTGCAAAGGTACGTTCCAGTGAGACAGGGAGATTATGCACGGTACAGGATCAGGGCATATTTGAGTGGAGTTCGGCATTGGTGCGTTCCAGTGAAACAGGGAGGTTATGGAGGGGTACAGGTTCAGTGCATACTTGTGTGGAGTTCTGCATTGGTACGTTCCAGTGAGACAGGGAGGTTATGGAGGGGTACAGGTTCAGGGCAAATTTGTGTGGACTTCTGCATTGGTGCGTCCCAGTGAGACAAGGAGGTTATGGGCGGGTACACGTTCAGGGCATATTTGTGTGGAATTCTGCTTTGGTACCTTCCAGTGAGACAGGGAGGTTATGCACGGTACAGGATCAGGGCATATTTGAGTGGAGTTCTGCATTGGTACGTTCCAGTGGGACAGGGAGGTTATTGAGGGGTACAGGTTCAGGGCAAATTTGTATGGAGTTCTGCATTGGTGCGTTCCAGTGAGACAAGTAGGTTATGGGCGGGTACACGTTTAGGGCATATTTGTGTGGAATTCTGCATTGGTACGTTCCAGTGAGACAGGGAGGTTATGGAGGGTTACAGGTTCAGGGCATATTTGTGTGGAGTTCTGCATTGGTACGTTCCAGTGAGACAGGGAGGTTATGGAGGGTTACAAGTTCAGGGCATATTTGTGTGGAGTTCTGCATTGGTACTTTCCAGTGAGACAGGGAGGTTATGGAGGTGTACAGTTTCAGGGCACGTTTGTCTGGAGTTCTGCATTGGTATGTTCCAGTGAGACAGGGAGGTTGTGGAGGGTACAGGTTCAGGGCATATTTGTGTGGAGTTCTGCAGTGGTACGTTCCAGTGAGACAGGAGTTTATGGTCGGGTGCAGGTTCAGGGCATATTTGTGTGGAGGTCTGCATTGGTACGTTCCAGTGAGACAGGGAGGTTATGGAGGATTTCAGGTTCAGGGCATATTTGTGTGGAGTTGTGCATTGGTACATTCCAGTGAGACAGGGAGGTTATGGTCGGGTGCAGGTTTAGGGCATATTTGTGTGGAGTTCTGCAATGGTACGTTCCAGTGAGACAGGGAGGTTTATGCACGGTACAGGATCAGGGCAAATTTGAGTGGAGTTCGGCATTGGTGCGTTCCAGTGAGACAGGGAGGTTATGGTCGGGTACAGGTTCAGGGCATATTTGTGTGTAGTTCTGCATTGGACCGTTCCAGTGCGACAGGGAGGTTATGGAGGGTACAGTTTCACGGCATATTTGTGTGGAGTTCTGCGTTGGTACGTTCCAGTGAGACAAGGAGCTTATGGGCGGGTACACGTTCAGGGCATATTTGTGTGGTGTTCTGCATTTGTACGTTCCAGTGAGTCAGGGAGGTTATGGAGGGTACAGGTTCAGGGCATATTTGTGTGGAGTTCTGCATTGGTGCGTTCCAGTGAGACACGGAGGTTATGGGCGAGTACACATTCAGGGCATATTTGTGTGGAATTCTGCATTGGTACGTTCCAGTGAGACAGGGAGGTTATGCACGGTACAGGATCAGGGCATATTTGAGTGGAGTTCCGCATTGGTACGTTCCATTGAGACAGGGAGGTTATTGAGGGGTACAGGTGCAGGGCAAATTTGTGTGGAGTTCTGCATTGGTGCGTTCCAGTGAGACAAGGAGGTTATTGGCGGGTACACGTTCAGGGCATATTTGTGTGGAATTCTGCATTGGTACGTTCCAGTGAGACAGGGAGGTTATGGAGGGTACAGGTTCAGGGCATATTTGTGTGGAGTTCTGCAGTGGTACGTTCCAGTGAGACAGGGAGGTTATGGAGGGGTACAGGTTCAGGGCATATTTGTGTGGAGTTCTGCATTGGTACTTTCCAATGAAACAGGGAGGTTATGGAGGGTACCGGTTCATGGCATATTTGTGTGGAGTTCTGCAGTGGGACGATCCAATGAGACAGGGAGGTTATGGACCAGTACAGGTTCAGGGCATATTTGTGTGGAGTTCTGCACTCGTACGTTCCAGTGAGACAGGGAGGTTATGGAGGGGTATAGGTTCAGGGCATATTTGTGTGGTGTTCTGCAATGGTACGTTCCAGTGAGACAGGGAGATTATGCCCGGTACAGGATCAGGGCATATTTGAGTGGAGTTCGGCATTGGTGCGTTCCAGTGTGACAGGGAGATTATGGAGGGGTACAGGTTCAGGGCATACTTGTGTGGAGTTCTGCATTGGTACGTTCCAGTGAGACAGGGAGGTTATGGAGGGGTACAGGTTCAGGGCAAATTTGTGTGGACTTCTGCATTGGTGCGTTCCAGTGAGACAAGGAGGTTATGGGCGGGTACAGGTTCAGGGCATATTTGTGTGGAATTCAGCTTTGGTACCTTCCACTGAGACAGGGAGGTTATGCACTGTACAGGATCAGGGCATATTTGAGTGGAGTTCTGCATTGGTACGTTCCAGTGAGACAGGGAGGTTATGGAGGGTTACAGGTTCAGGGCATATTTGTGTGGAGTTCTGCATTGGTACGTTCCAGTGAGACAGGGAGGTTATGGAGGGTTACAGGTTCAGGGCATATTTGTGTGGAGTTCTGCATTGGTACTTTCCAGTGAGACAGGGAGGTTATGGAGGTGTACAGGTTCAGGGCACATTTGTCTGGAGTTCTGCATTGGTATGTTCCAGTGAGACAGGGAGGTTGTGGAGGGTACAGGTTCAGGGCATATTTGTGTGGAGTTCTGCAGTGGTACGTTCCAGTGAGACAGGAGGTTATGGTCGGGTACACATTCAGGGCATATTTGTGTGTTGTTCTGCAATGGTACGTTCCATTGAGACAGAAGGTTATGGAGGGGTACATGTTCAGGGCATATTTGAGTGGAGTTCGGCATTGGTGCGTTCCAGTGATACAGGGAAGTTATGGAGGGGTACAGGTTCAGGGCATATATGTGTGGAGTTCTGCATTGGTACGTTCCAGTGAGACAGGGAGGTTATGGAGGGGTACAGGTTCAGGGCATATTTGTGTGGAGTTCTGCAGTGGGACGATCCAATGAGACAGGGAGGTTATGGAGGGGTACATGTTCAGGGCATATTTGAGTGGAGTTCGGCATTGGTGCGTTCCAGTGATACAGGGAAGTTATGGAGGGGTACAGGTTCAGGGCATATATGTGTGGAGTTCTGCATTGGTACCTTCCAGTGAGACAGGGAGGTTATGGAGGGGTACAGGTTCAGGGCATATTTGTGTGGAGTTCTGCACTGGTACGTTCCAGTGAGACAGGTAGGTTATGGAGGGGTATAGGTTCAGGGCATATTTGTGTGGTGTTCTGCAATGGTACGTTCCAGTGAGACAGGGAGATTATGCACGGTACAGGATCAGGGCATATTTGAGTGGAGTTCGGCATTGGTGCGTTCCAGTGAAACAGGGAGGTTATGGAGGGGTACAGGTTCAGTGCATACTTGTGTGGAGTTCTGCATTGGTACGTTCCAGTGAGACAGGGAGGTTATGGAGGGGTACAGGTTCAGGGCAAATTTGTGTGGACTTCTGCATTGGTGCGTTCCAGTGAGACAAGGAGGTTATGGGCGGGTACACGTTCAGGGCATATTTGTGTGGAATTCTGCTTTGGTACCTTCCAGTGAGACAGGGAGGTTATGCACGGTACAGGATCAGGGCATATTTGAGTGGAGTTCTGCATTGGTACGTTCCAGTGGGACAGGGAGGTTATTGAGGGGTACAGGTTCAGGGCAAATTTGTATGGAGTTCTGCATTGGTGCGTTCCAGTGAGACAAGGAGGTTATGGGCGGGTACACGTTTAGGGCATATTTGTGTGGAATTCTGCATTGGTACGTTCCAGTGAGACAGGGAGGTTATGGAGGGTTACAGGTTCAGGGCATATTTGTGTGGAGTTCTGCATTGGTACGTTCCAGTGAGACAGGGAGGTTATGGAGGGTTACAAGTTCAGGGCATATTTGTGTGGAGTTCTGCATTGGTACTTTCCAGTGAGACAGGGAGGTTATGGAGGTGTACAGTTTCAGGGCACGTTTGTCTGGAGTTCTGCATTGGTATGTTCCAGTGAGACAGGGAGGTTGTGGAGGGTACAGGTTCAGGGCATATTTGTGTGGAGTTCTGCAGTGGTACGTTCCAGTGAGACAGGAGTTTATGGTCGGGTGCAGGTTCAGGGCATATTTGTGTGGAGGTCTGCATTGGTACGTTCCAGTGAGACAGGGAGGTTATGGAGGGTTTCAGGTTCAGGGCATATTTGTGTGGAGTTGTGCATTGGTACATTCCAGTGAGACAGGGAGGTTATGGTCGGGTGCAGGTTTAGGGCATATTTGTGTGGAGTTCTGCAATGGTACGTTCCAGTGAGACAGGGAGGTTTATGCACGGTACAGGATCAGGGCAAATTTGAGTGGAGTTCGGCATTGGTGCGTTCCAGTGAGACAGGGAGGTTATGGTCGGGTACAGGTTCAGGGCATATTTGTGTGTAGTTCTGCATTGGACCGTTCCAGTGCGACAGGGAGGTTATGGAGGGTACAGTTTCACGGCATATTTGTGTGGAGTTCTGCGTTGGTACGTTCCAGTGAGACAAGGAGCTTATGGGCGGGTACACGTTCAGGGCATATTTGTGTGGTGTTCTGCATTTGTACGTTCCAGTGAGTCAGGGAGGTTATGGAGGGTACAGGTTCAGGGCATATTTGTGTGGAGTTCTGCATTGGTGCGTTCCAGTGAGACACGGAGGTTATGGGCGGGTACACATTCAGGGCATATTTGTGTGGAATTCTGCATTGGTACGTTCCAGTGAGACAGGGAGGTTATGCACGGTACAGGATCAGGGCATATTTGAGTGGAGTTCCGCATTGGTACGTTCCATTGAGACAGGGAGGTTATTGAGGGGTACAGGTGCAGGGCAAATTTGTGTGGAGTTCTGCATTGGTGCGTTCCAGTGAGACAAGGAGGTTATTGGCGGGTACACGTTCAGGGCATATTTGTGTGGAATTCTGCATTGGTACGTTCCAGTGAGACAGGGAGGTTATGGAGGGTACAGGTTCAGGGCATATTTGTGTGGAGTTCTGCAGTGGTACGTTCCAGTGAGACAGGGAGGTTATGGGCGGGTACACGTTCAGGGCATATTTGTGTGGTGTTCTGCAATGTTACATTCCAGTGAGACTGGGAGGTTATGGAGGGGTACAGGTTCAAGGCATATCTGAGTGTAGTTCTGCATTTGTACGTTCCAGTGAGTCAGGGAGGTTATGGAGGGTACAGGTTCAGGGCATATTTGTGTGGAGTTCTGCATTGGTGCGTTCCAGTGAGACACGGAGGTTATGGGCGGGTACACATTCAGGGCATATTTGTGTGGAATTCTGCATTGGTACGTTCCAGTGAGACAGGGAGGTTATGCACGGTACAGGATCAGGGCATATTTGAGTGGAGTTCCGCATTGGTACGTTCCATTGAGACAGGGAGGTTATTGAGGTGTACAGGTGCAGGGCAAATTTGTGTGGAGTTCTGCATTGGTGCGTTCCAGTGAGACAACGAGGTTATTGGCGGGTACACGTTCAGGGCATATTTGTGTGGAATTCTGCATTGGTACGTTCCAGTGAGACAGGGAGGTTATGGAGGGTACAGGTTCAGGGCATATTTGTGTGGAGTTCTGCAGTGGTACGTTCCAGTGAGACAGGGAGGTTATGGTCGGGTGCTGGTTCAGGGCATATTTGTGTGTAGTTCTGCATTGGTACGTTCCAGTGAGACAGGGAGGTTATGGAAGGTACAGGTTCAAGGCATATTTGTGTGGAGTTCTGCAATGGTACGTTCCAGTGAGACAGGGAGGTTATGGAGGGGTACAGGTTCAGGGCAAATTTGTGTGGAGTTCTGCATTGGTGCGTTCCAGTGAGACAGGGAGGTTATGGGCGGGTACTCATTCAGGGCATATTTGTGTGTTGTTCTGCAATGGTACGTTCCATTGAGACAGAAGGTTATGGAGGGGTACATGTTCAGGGCATATTTGAGTGGAGTTCGGCATTGGTGCGTTCCAGTGAGACAGGGAGGTTATGGAGTGGTACAGGTTCAGGGCATATATGTGTGGAGTTCTGCATTGGTACGTTCCAGTGAGACAGGGAGGTTATGGAGGGTACCGGTTCATGGCATATTTGTGTGGAGTTCTGCAGTGGGACGATCCAATGAGACAGGGAGGTTATGGACCAGTGCAGGTTCAGGGCATATTTGTGTGGAGTTCTGCACTCGTACGTTCCAGTGAGACAGGGAGGTTATGGAGGGGTATAGGTTCAGGGCATATTTGTGTGGTGTTCTGCAATGGTACGTTCCAGTGAGACAGGGAGATTATGCCCGGTACAGGATCAGGGCATATTTGAGTGGAGTTCGGCATTGGTGCGTTCCAGTGTGACAGGGAGATTATGGAGGGGTACAGGTTCAGGGCATACTTGTGTGGAGTTCTGCATTGGTACGTTCCAGTGAGACAGGGAGGTTATGGAGGGGTACAGGTTCAGGGCAAATTTGTGTGGACTTCTGCATTGGTGCGTTCCAGTGAGACAAGGATGTTATGGGCGGGTACAGGTTCAGGGCATATTTGTGTGGAATTCTGCTTTGGTACCTTCCACTGAGACAGGGAGGTTATGCACGGTACAGGATCAGGGCATATTTGAGTGGAGTTCTGCATTGGTACGTTCCAGTGAGACAGGGAGGTTATGGAGGGTTACAGGTTCAGGGCATATTTGTGTGGAGTTCTGCATTGGTACGTTCCAGTGAGACAGGGAGGTTATGGAGGGTTACAGGTTCAGGGCATATTTGTGTGGAGTTCTGCATTGGAACTTTCCAGTGAGACAGGGAGGTTGTGGAGGTGTACAGATTCAGGGCACATTTGTCTGGAGTTCTGCATTGGTATGTTCCAGTGAGACAGGGAGGTTGTGGAGGGTACAGGTTCAGGGCATATTTGTGTGGAGTTCTGCAGTGGTACGTTCCAGTGAGACAGCAGGTTATGGTCGGGTGCAGGTTCAGGGCATATTTGTGTGGAGGTCTGCATTGGTACGTTCCAGTGAGACAGGGAGGTTATGGAGGGTTTCAGGTTCAGGGCATATTTGTGTGGAGTTGTGCATTGGTACATTCCAGTGAGACAGGGAGGTTATGGTCGGGTGCAGGTTCAGGGCATATTTGTGTGGAGTTCTGCAATGGTACGTTCCAGTGAGACAGGGAGGTTTATGCACGGTACAGGATCAGGGCATATTTGAGTGGAGTTCCGCATTGGTACGTTCCATTGAGACAGGGAGGTTATTGAGGTGTACAGGTGCAGGGCAAATTTGTGTGGAGTTCTGCATTGGTGCGTTCCAGTGAGACAACGAGGTTATTGGCGGGTACACGTTCAGGGCATATTTGTGTGGAATTCTGCATTGGTACGTTCCAGTGAGACAGGGAGGTTATGGAGGGTACAGGTTCAGGGCATATTTGTGTGGAGTTCTGCAGTGGTACGTTCCAGTGAGACAGGGAGGTTATGGTCGGGTGCTGGTTCAGGGCATATTTGTGTGTAGTTCTGCATTGGTACGTTCCAGTGAGACAGGGAGGTTATGGAAGGTACAGGTTCAAGGCATATTTGTGTGGAGTTCTGCAATGGTACGTTCCAGTGAGACAGGGAGGTTATGGAGGGGTACAGGTTCAGGGCAAATTTGTGTGGAGTTCTGCATTGGTGCGTTCCAGTGAGACAGGGAGGTTATGGGCGGGTACTCATTCAGGGCATATTTGTGTGTTGTTCTGCAATGGTACGTTCCATTGAGACAGAAGGTTATGGAGGGGTACATGTTCAGGGCATATTTGAGTGGAGTTCGGCATTGGTGCGTTCCAGTGAGACAGGGAGGTTATGGAGTGGTACAGGTTCAGGGCATATATGTGTGGAGTTCTGCATTGGTACGTTCCAGTGAGACAGGGAGGTTATGGAGGGTACCGGTTCATGGCATATTTGTGTGGAGTTCTGCAGTGGGACGATCCAATGAGACAGGGAGGTTATGGACCAGTACAGGTTCAGGGCATATTTGTGTGGAGTTCTGCACTCGTACGTTCCAGTGAGACAGGGAGGTTATGGAGGGGTATAGGTTCAGGGCATATTTGTGTGGTGTTCTGCAATGGTACGTTCCAGTGAGACAGGGAGATTATGCCCGGTACAGGATCAGGGCATATTTGAGTGGAGTTCGGCATTGGTGCGTTCCAGTGTGACAGGGAGATTATGGAGGGGTACAGGTTCAGGGCATACTTGTGTGGAGTTCTGCATTGGTACGTTCCAGTGAGACAGGGAGGTTATGGAGGGGTACAGGTTCAGGGCAAATTTGTGTGGACTTCTGCATTGGTGCGTTCCAGTGAGACAAGGATGTTGTGGGCGGGTACAGGTTCAGGGCATATTTGTGTGGAATTCTGCTTTGGTACCTTCCACTGAGACAGGGAGGTTATGCACGGTACAGGATCAGGGCATATTTGAGTGGAGTTCTGCATTGGTACGTTCCAGTGAGACAGGGAGGTTATGGAGGGTTACAGGTTCAGGGCATATTTGTGTGGAGTTCTGCATTGGTACGTTCCAGTGAGACAGGGAGGTTATGGAGGGTTACAGGTTCAGGGCATATTTGTGTGGAGTTCTGCATTGGAACTTTCCAGTGAGACAGGGAGGTTGTGGAGGTGTACAGATTCAGGGCACATTTGTCTGGAGTTCTGCATTGGTATGTTCCAGTGAGACAGGGAGGTTGTGGAGGGTACAGGTTCAGGGCATATTTGTGTGGAGTTCTGCAGTGGTACGTTCCAGTGAGACAGCAGGTTATGGTCGGGTGCAGGTTCAGGGCATATTTGTGTGGAGGTCTGCATTGGTACGTTCCAGTGAGACAGGGAGGTTATGGAGGGTTTCAGGTTCAGGGCATATTTGTGTGGAGTTGTGCATTGGTACATTCCAGTGAGACAGGGAGGTTATGGTCGGGTGCAGGTTCAGGGCATATTTGTGTGGAGTTCTGCAATGGTACGTTCCAGTGAGACAGGGAGGTTTATGCACGGTACAGGATCAGGGCAAATTTGAGTGGAGTTCGGCATTGGTGCGTTCCAGTGAGACAGGGAGGTTATGGTCGGGTACAGGTTCAGGGCATATTTGTGTGTAGTTCTGCATTGGACCGTTCCAGTGCGACAGGGAGGTTATGGAGCGTACAGGTTCAGGGCATATTTGTGTGGAGTTCTGCAGTGGTACGTTCCAGTGAGACAGGGAGGTTATGGACCAGTACAGGTTCAGGGCATATTTGTGTGGAGTTCTGCACTCGTACGTTCCAGTGAGACAGGGAGGTTATGGAGGGGTATAGGTTCAGGGCATATTTGTGTGGTGTTCTGCAATGGTACGTTCCAGTGAGACAGGGAGGTTATGGAGGGTTTCAGGTTCAGGGCATATTTGTGTGGAGTTGTGCATTGGTACATTCCAGTGAGACTGGGAGGTTATGGAGGGGTACATGTTCAAGGCATATCTGAGTGTAGTTCTGCATTTCTACGTTCCAGTGAGTCAGCGAGGTTATGGAGGGTACAGGTTCAGGGCATATTTGTGTGGAGTTCTGCATTGGTGCGTTCCAGTGAGACACGGAGGTTATGGGCGGGTACACATTCAGGGCATATTTGTGTGGAATTCTGCATTGGTACGTTCCAGTGAGACACGGAGGTTATGCACGGTACAGGATCAGGGCATATTTGAGTGGAGTTCCGCATTGGTACGTTCCATTGAGACAGGGAGGTTCTTGAGGGGTACAGGTGCAGGGCAAATTTGTGTGGAGTTCTGCATTGGTGCGTTCCAGTGAGACAAGGAGGTTATTGGCGGGTACACGTTCAGGGCATATTTGTGTGGAATTCTGCATTGGTACGTTCCAGTGAGACAGGGAGGTTATGGAGGGTACAGGTTCAGGGCATATTTGTGTGGAGTTCTGCAGTGGTACGTTCCAGTGAGACAGGGAGGTTATGGTCGGGTGCAGGTTCAGGGCATATTTGTGTGTAGTTCTGCATTGGTACGTTCCAGTGTGACAGGGAGGTTATGGAAGGTACAGGTTCAAGGCATATTTGTGTGGAGTTCTGCAATGGTACGTTCCAGTGAGACAGGGAGGTTATGGAGGGGTACAGGTTCAGGGCAAATTTGTGTGGAGTTCTGCATTGGTGCGTTCCAGTGAGACAGGGAGGTTATGGGCCGGTACACATTCAGGGCATATTTGTGTGTAGTTCTGCATTGGTGCGTTCCAGTGAGACAAGGAGGTTATTGGCGGGTACACTTTCAGGGCATATTTGTGTGGAATTCTGCATTGGTACGTTCCAGTGAGACAGGGAGGTTATGGAGGGTACAGGTTCAGGGCATATTTGTGTGGAGTTCTGCAGTGGTACGTTCCAGTGAGACAGGGAGGTTATGGTCGGGTGGTGCAGGTTCAGGGCATATTTGTGTGTAGTTCTGCATTGGTACGTTCCAGTGAGACAGGGAGGTTATGGAAGGTACAGGTTCAAGGCATATTTGTGTGGAGTTCTGCAATGGTACGTTCCAGTGAGACAAGGAGTTTATGGAGGGGTACAGGTTCAGGGCAAATTTGAGTGGAGTTCTGCATTGGTGCGTTCCAGTGAGACAGGGAGGTTATGGTCGGGTGCAGGTTCAGGGCATATTTGTGTGTAGTTCTGCATTGGTACGTTCCAGTGAGACAGGGAGGTTATGGAAGGTACAGGTTCAAGGCATATTTGTGTGGAGCTCTGCAATGGTACGTTCCATTGAGACAGAAGGTTATGGAGGGGTACATGTTCAGGGCATATCTGAGTGGAGTTCGGCATTGGTGCGTTCCAGTGAGACAGGGAGGTTATGGAGGGGTACAGGTTCAGGGCATATATGTGTGGAGTTCTGCATTGGTACGTTCCAGTGAGACAGGGAGGTTATGGAGGGGTACAGGTTCAGGGCATATATGTGTGGAGTTTTGCATTGGTACTTTCCAATGAAACAGGGAGGTTATGGAGGGTACCGGTTCATGGCATATTTGTGTGGAGTTCTGCAGTGGGACGATCCAATGAGACAGGGAGGTTATGGACCAGTACAGGTTCAGGGCATATTTGTGTGGAGTTCTGCACTCGTACGTTCCAGTGAGACAGGGAGGTTATGGAGGGGTATAGGTTCAGGGCATATTTGTGTGGTGTTCTGCAATGGTACGTTCCAGTGAGACAGGGAGATTATGCCCGGTACAGGATCAGGGCATATTTGAGTGGAGTTCGGCATTGGTGCGTTCCAGTGTGACAGGGAGATTATGGAGGGGTGCAGGTTCAGGGCATAATTGTGTGGAGTTCTGCATTGGTACGTTCCAGTGAGACAGGGAGGTTATGGAGGGGTACAGGTTCAGGGCAAATTTGTGTGGACTTCTGCATTGGTGCGTTCCAGTGAGACAAGGAGGTTATGGGCGGGTACAGGTTCAGGGCATATTTGTGTGGAATTCAGCTTTGGTACCTTCCACTGAGACAGGGAGGTTATGCACTGTACAGGATCAGGGCATATTTGAGTGGAGTTCTGCATTGGTACGTTCCAGTGAGACAGGGAGGTTATGGAGGGTTACAGGTTCAGGGCATATTTGTGTGGAGTTCTGCATTGGTACGTTCCAGTGAGACAGGGAGGTTATGGAGGGTTACAGGTTCAGGGCATATTTGTGTGGAGTTCTGCATTGGTACTTTCCAGTGAGACAGGGAGGTTATGGAGGTGTACAGGTTCAGGGCACATTTGTCTGGAGTTCTGCATTGGTATGTTCCAGTGAGACAGGGAGGTTGTGGAGGGTACAGGTTCAGGGCATATTTGTGTGGAGTTCTGCAGTGGTACGTTCCAGTGAGACAGGAGGTTATGGTCGGGTACACATTCAGGGCATATTTGTGTGTTGTTCTGCAATGGTACGTTCCATTGAGACAGAAGGTTATGGAGGGGTACATGTTCAGGGCATATTTGAGTGGAGTTCGGCATTGGTGCGTTCCAGTGATACAGGGAAGTTATGGAGGGGTACAGGTTCAGGGCATATATGTGTGGAGTTCTGCATTGGTACGTTCCAGTGAGACAGGGAGGTTATGGAGGGGTACAGGTTCAGGGCATATTTGTGTGGAGTTCTGCAGTGGGACGATCCAATGAGACAGGGAGGTTATGGAGGGGTACATGTTCAGGGCAGATTTGAGTGGAGTTCGGCATTGGTGCGTTCCAGTGATACAGGGAAGTTATGGAGGGGTACAGGTTCAGGGCATATATGTGTGGAGTTCTGCATTGGTACGTTCCAGTGAGACAGGGAGGTTATGGAGGGGTACAGGTTCAGGGCATATTTGTGTGGAGTTCTGCACTGGTACGTTCCAGTGAGACAGGTAGGTTATGGAGGGGTATAGGTTCAGGGCATATTTGTGTGGTGTTCTGCAATGGTACGTTCCAGTGAGACAGGGAGATTATGCACGGTACAGGATCAGGGCATATTTGAGTGGAGTTCGGCATTGGTGCGTTCCAGTGAAACAGGGAGGTTATGGAGGGGTACAGGTTCAGTGCATACTTGTGTGGAGTTCTGCATTGGTACGTTCCAGTGAGACAGGGAGGTTATGGAGGGGTACAGGTTCAGGGCAAATTTGTGTGGACTTCTGCATTGGTGCGTTCCAGTGAGACAAGGAGGTTATGGGCGGGTACACGTTCAGGGCATATTTGTGTGGAATTCTGCTTTGGTACCTTCCAGTGAGACAGGGAGGTTATGCACGGTACAGGATCAGGGCATATTTGAGTGGAGTTCTGCATTGGTACGTTCCAGTGGGACAGGGAGGTTATTGAGGGGTACAGGTTCAGGGCAAATTTGTATGGAGTTCTGCATTGGTGCGTTCCAGTGAGACAAGGAGGTTATGGGCGGGTACACGTTTAGGGCATATTTGTGTGGAATTCTGCATTGGTACGTTCCAGTGAGACAGGGAGGTTATGGAGGGTTACATGTTCAGGGCATATTTGTGTGGAGGTCTGCATTGGTACGTTCCAGTGAGACAGGGAGGTTATGGAGGGTTTCAGGTTCAGGGCATATTTGTGTGGAGTTGTGCATTGGTACATTCCAGTGAGACAGGGAGGTTATGGTCGGGTGCAGGTTTAGGGCATATTTGTGTGGAGTTCTGCAATGGTACGTTCCAGTGAGACAGGGAGGTTTATGCACGGTACAGGATCAGGGCAAATTTGAGTGGAGTTCGGCATTGGTGCGTTCCAGTGAGACAGGGAGGTTATGGTCGGGTACAGGTTCAGGGCATATTTGTGTGTAGTTCTGCATTGGACCGTTCCAGTGCGACAGGGAGGTTATGGAGGGTACAGTTTCACGGCATATTTGTGTGGAGTTCTGCGTTGGTACGTTCCAGTGAGACAAGGAGCTTATGGGCGGGTACACGTTCAGGGCATATTTGTGTGGTGTTCTGCAATGGTACATTCCAGTGAGACTGGGAGGTTATGGAGGGGTACAGGTTCAAGGCATATCTGAGTGTAGTTCTGCATTTGTACGTTCCAGTGAGTCAGGGAGGTTATGGAGGGTACAGGTTCAGGGCATATTTGTGTGGAGTTCTGCATTGGTGCGTTCCAGTGAGACACGGAGGTTATGGGCGGGTACACATTCAGGGCATATTTGTGTGGAATTCTGCATTGGTACGTTCCAGTGAGACAGGGAGGTTATGCACGGTACAGGATCAGGGCATATTTGAGTGGAGTTCCGCATTGGTACGTTCCATTGAGACAGGGAGGTTATTGAGGGGTACAGGTGCAGGGCAAATTTGTGTGGAGTTCTGCATTGGTGCGTTCCAGTGAGACAAGGAGGTTATTGGCGGGTACACGTTCAGGGCATATTTGTGTGGAATTCTGCATTGGTACGTTCCAGTGAGACAGGGAGGTTATGGAGGGTACAGGTTCAGGGCATATTTGTGTGGAGGTCTGCAATGTTACATTCCAGTGAGACTGGGAGGTTATGGAGGGGTACAGGTTCAAGGCATATCTGAGTGTAGTTCTGCATTTGTACGTTCCAGTGAGTCAGGGAGGTTATGGAGGGTACAGGTTCAGGGCATATTTGTGTGGAGTTCTGCATTGGTGCGTTCCAGTGAGACACGGAGGTTATGGGCGGGTACACATTCAGGGCATATTTGTGTGGAATTCTGCATTGGTACGTTCCAGTGAGACAGGGAGGTTATGCACGGTACAGGATCAGGGCATATTTGAGTGGAGTTCCGCATTGGTGCGTTCCAGTGATACAGGGAAGTTATGGAGGGGTACAGGTTCAGGGCATATATGTGTGGAGTTCTGCATTGGTACGTTCCAGTGAGACAGGGAGGTTATGGAGGGGTACAGGTTCAGGGCATATTTGTGTGGAGTTCTGCAGTGGGACGATCCAATGAGACAGGGAGGTTATGGAGGGGTACATGTTCAGGGCATATTTGAGTGGAGTTCGGCATTGGTGCGTTCCAGTGATACAGGGAAGTTATGGAGGGGTACAGGTTCAGGGCATATATGTGTGGAGTTCTGCATTGGTACGTTCCAGTGAGACAGGGAGGTTATGGAGGGGTACAGGTTCAGGGCATATTTGTGTGGAGTTCTGCACTGGTACGTTCCAGTGAGACAGGTAGGTTATGGAGGGGTATAGGTTCAGGGCATATTTGTGTGGTGTTCTGCAATGGTACGTTCCAGTGAGACAGGGAGATTATGCACGGTACAGGATCAGGGCATATTTGAGTGGAGTTCGGCATTGGTGCGTTCCAGTGAAACAGGGAGGTTATGGAGGGGTACAGGTTCAGTGCATACTTGTGTGGAGTTCTGCATTGGTACGTTCCAGTGAGACAGGGAGGGTATGGAGGGGTACAGGTTCAGGGCAAATTTGTGTGGACTTCTGCATTGGTGCGTTCCAGTGAGACAAGGAGGTTATGGGCGGGTACACGTTCAGGGCATATTTGTGTGGAATTCTGCTTTGGTACCTTCCAGTGAGACAGGGAGGTTATGCACGGTACAGGATCAGGGCATATTTGAGTGGAGTTCTGCATTGGTACGTTCCAGTGGGACAGGGAGGTTATTGAGGGGTACAGGTTCAGGGCAAATTTGTATGGAGTTCTGCATTGGTGCGTTCCAGTGAGACAAGGAGGTTATGGGCGGGTACACGTTTAGGGCATATTTGTGTGGAATTCTGCATTGGTACGTTCCAGTGAGACAGGGAGGTTATGGAGGGTTACAGGTTCAGGGCATATTTGTGTGGAGTTCTGCATTGGTACGTTCCAGTGAGACAGGGAGGTTATGGAGGGTTACAAGTTCAGGGCATATTTGTGTGGAGTTCTGCATTGGTACTTTCCAGTGAGACAGGGAGGTTATGGAGGTGTACAGGTTCAGGGCACATTTGTCTGGAGTTCTGCATTGGTATGTTCCAGTGAGACAGGGAGGTTGTGGAGGGTACAGGTTCAGGGCATATTTGTGTGGAGTTCTGCAGTGGTACGTTCCAGTGAGACAGGAGTTTATGGTCGGGTGCAGGTTCAGGGCATATTTGTGTGGAGGTCTGCATTGGTACGTTCCAGTGAGACAGGGAGGTTATGGAGGGTTTCAGGTTCAGGGCATATTTGTGTGGAGTTGTGCATTGGTACATTCCAGTGAGACAGGGAGGTTATGGTCGGGTGCAGGTTTAGGGCATATTTGTGTGGAGTTCTGCAATGGTACGTTCCAGTGAGACAGGGAGGTTTATGCACGGTACAGGATCAGGGCAAATTTGAGTGGAGTTCGGCATTGGTGCGTTCCAGTGAGACAGGGAGGTTATGGTCGGGTACAGGTTCAGGGCATATTTGTGTGTAGTTCTGCATTGGACCGTTCCAGTGCGACAGGGAGGTTATGGAGGGTACAGTTTCACGGCATATTTGTGTGGAGTTCTGCGTTGGTACGTTCCAGTGAGACAAGGAGCTTATGGGCGGGTACACGTTCAGGGCATATTTGTGTGGTGTTCTGCAATGGTACATTCCAGTGAGACTGGGAGGTTATGGAGGGGTACAGGTTCAAGGCATATCTGAGTGTAGTTCTGCATTTGTACGTTCCAGTGAGTCAGGGAGGTTATGGAGGGTACAGGTTCAGGGCATATTTGTGTGGAGTTCTGCATTGGTGCGTTCCAGTGAGACACGGAGGTTATGGGCGGGTACACATTCAGGGCATATTTGTGTGGAATTCTGCATTGGTACGTTCCAGTGAGACAGGGAGGTTATGCACGGTACAGGATCAGGGCATATTTGAGTGGAGTTCCGCATTGGTACGTTCCATTGAGACAGGGAGGTTATTGAGGGGTACAGGTGCAGGGCAAATTTGTGTGGAGTTCTGCATTGGTGCGTTCCAGTGAGACAAGGAGGTTATTGGCGGGTACACGTTCAGGGCATATTTGTGTGGAATTCTGCATTGGTACGTTCCAGTGAGACAGGGAGGTTATGGAGGGTACAGGTTCAGGGCATATTTGTGTGGAGTTCTGCAGTGGTACGTTCCAGTGAGACAGGGAGGTTATGGGCGGGTACACGTTCAGGGCATATTTGTGTGGTGTTCTGCAATGTTACATTCCAGTGAGACTGGGAGGTTATGGAGGGGTACAGGTTCAAGGCATATCTGAGTGTAGTTCTGCATTTGTACGTTCCAGTGAGTCAGGGAGGTTATGGAGGGTACAGGTTCAGGGCATATTTGTGTGGAGTTCTGCATTGGTGCGTTCCAGTGAGACACGGAGGTTATGGGCGGGTACACATTCAGGGCATATTTGTGTGGAATTCTGCATTGGTACGTTCCAGTGAGACAGGGAGGTTATGCACGGTACAGGATCAGGGCATATTTGAGTGGAGTTCCGCATTGGTACGTTCCATTGAGACAGGGAGGTTATTGAGGTGTACAGGTGCAGGGCAAATTTGTGTGGAGTTCTGCATTGGTGCGTTCCAGTGAGACAACGAGGTTATTGGCGGGTACACGTTCAGGGCATATTTGTGTGGAATTCTGCATTGGTACGTTCCAGTGAGACAGGGAGGTTATGGAGGGTACAGGTTCAGGGCATATTTGTGTGGAGTTCTGCAGTGGTACGTTCCAGTGAGACAGGGAGGTTATGGTCGGGTGCTGGTTCAGGGCATATTTGTGTGTAGTTCTGCATTGGTACGTTCCAGTGAGACAGGGAGGTTATGGAAGGTACAGGTTCAAGGCATATTTGTGTGGAGTTCTGCAATGGTACGTTCCAGTGAGACAGGGAGGTTATGGAGGGGTACAGGTTCAGGGCAAATTTGTGTGGAGTTCTGCATTGGTGCGTTCCAGTGAGACAGGGAGGTTATGGGCGGGTACACATTCAGGGCATATTTGTGTGTTGTTCTGCAATGGTACGTTCCATTGAGACAGAAGGTTATGGAGGGGTACATGTTCAGGGCATATTTGAGTGGAGTTCGGCATTGGTGCGTTCCAGTGAGACAGGGAGGTTATGGAGTGGTACAGGTTCAGGGCATATATGTGTGGAGTTCTGCATTGGTACGTTCCAGTGAGACAGGGAGGTTATGGAGGGGTACAGGTTCAGGGCATATTTGTGTGGAGTTCTGCAGTGGGACGATCCAATGAGACAGGGAGGTTATGGAGGGGTACATGTTCAGGGCATATTTGAGTGGAGTTCGGCATTGGTGCGTTCCAGTGATACAGGGAAGTTATGGAGGGGTACAGGTTCAGGGCATATATGTGTGGAGTTCTGCATTGGTACGTTCCAGTGAGACAGGGAGGTTATGGAGGGGTACAGGTTCAGGGCATATTTGTGTGGAGTTCTGCACTGGTACGTTCCAGTGAGACAGGTAGGTTATGGAGGGGTATAGGTTCAGGGCATATTTGTGTGGTGTTCTGCAATGGTACGTTCCAGTGAGACAGGGAGATTATGCACGGTACAGGATCAGGGCATATTTGAGTGGAGTTCGGCATTGGTGCGTTCCAGTGAAACAGGGAGGTTATGGAGGGGTACAGGTTCAGTGCATACTTGTGTGGAGTTCTGCATTGGTACGTTCCAGTGAGACAGGGAGGGTATGGAGGGGTACAGGTTCAGGGCAAATTTGTGTGGACTTCTGCATTGGTGCGTTCCAGTGAGACAAGGAGGTTATGGGCGGGTACACGTTCAGGGCATATTTGTGTGGAATTCTGCTTTGGTACCTTCCAGTGAGACAGGGAGGTTATGCACGGTACAGGATCAGGGCATATTTGAGTGGAGTTCTGATTTGGTACGTTCCAGTGGGACAGGGAGGTTATTGAGGGGTACAGGTTCAGGGCAAATTTGTATGGAGTTCTGCATTGGTGCGTTCCAGTGAGACAAGGAGGTTATGGGCGGGTACACGTTTAGGGCATATTTGTGTGGAATTCTGCATTGGTACGTTCCAGTGAGACAGGGAGGTTATGGAGGGTTACAGGTTCAGGGCATATTTGTGTGGAGTTCTGCATTGGTACGTTCCAGTGAGACAGGGAGGTTATGGAGGGTTACAAGTTCAGGGCATATTTGTGTGGAGTTCTGCATTGGTACTTTCCAGTGAGACAGGGAGGTTATGGAGGTGTACAGGTTCAGGGCACATTTGTCTGGAGTTCTGCATTGGTATGTTCCAGTGAGACAGGGAGGTTGTGGAGGGTACAGGTTCAGGGCATATTTGTGTGGAGTTCTGCAGTGGTACGTTCCAGTGAGACAGGAGTTTATGGTCGGGTGCAGGTTCAGGGCATATTTGTGTGGAGGTCTGCATTGGTACGTTCCAGTGAGACAGGGAGGTTATGGAGGGTTTCAGGTTCAGGGCATATTTGTGTGGAGTTGTGCATTGGTACATTCCAGTGAGACAGGGAGGTTATGGTCGGGTGCAGGTTTAGGGCATATTTGTGTGGAGTTCTGCAATGGTACGTTCCAGTGAGACAGGGAGGTTTATGCACGGTACAGGATCAGGGCAAATTTGAGTGGAGTTCGGCATTGGTGCGTTCCAGTGAGACAGGGAGGTTATGGTCGGGTACAGGTTCAGGGCATATTTGTGTGTAGTTCTGCATTGGACCGTTCCAGTGCGACAGGGAGGTTATGGAGGGTACAGTTTCACGGCATATTTGTGTGGAGTTCTGCGTTGGTACGTTCCAGTGAGACAAGGAGCTTATGGGCGGGTACACGTTCAGGGCATATTTGTGTGGTGTTCTGCAATGGTACATTCCAGTGAGACTGGGAGGTTATGGAGGGGTACAGGTTCAAGGCATATCTGAGTGTAGTTCTGCATTTGTACGTTCCAGTGAGTCAGGGAGGTTATGGAGGGTACAGGTTCAGGGCATATTTGTGTGGAGTTCTGCATTGGTGCGTTCCAGTGAGACACGGAGGTTATGGGCGGGTACACATTCAGGGCATATTTGTGTGGAATTCTGCATTGGTACGTTCCAGTGAGACAGGGAGGTTATGCACGGTACAGGATCAGGGCATATTTGAGTGGAGTTCCGCATTGGTACGTTCCATTGAGACAGGGAGGTTATTGAGGGGTACAGGTGCAGGGCAAATTTGTGTGGAGTTCTGCATTGGTGCGTTCCAGTGAGACAAGGAGGTTATTGGCGGGTACACGTTCAGGGCATATTTGTGTGGAATTCTGCATTGGTACGTTCCAGTGAGACAGGGAGGTTATGGAGGGTACAGGTTCAGGGCATATTTGTGTGGAGTTCTGCAGTGGTACGTTCCAGTGAGACAGGGAGGTTATGGGCGGGTACACGTTCAGGGCATATTTGTGTGGTGTTCTGCAATGTTACATTCCAGTGAGACTGGGAGGTTATGGAGGGGTACAGGTTCAAGGCATATCTGAGTGTAGTTCTGCATTTGTACGTTCCAGTGAGTCAGGGAGGTTATGGAGGGTACAGGTTCAGGGCATATTTGTGTGGAGTTCTGCATTGGTGCGTTCCAGTGAGACACGGAGGTTATGGGCGGGTACACATTCAGGGCATATTTGTGTGGAATTCTGCATTGGTACGTTCCAGTGAGACAGGGAGGTTATGCACGGTACAGGATCAGGGCATATTTGAGTGGAGTTCCGCATTGGTACGTTCCATTGAGACAGGGAGGTTATTGAGGTGTACAGGTGCAGGGCAAATTTGTGTGGAGTTCTGCATTGGTGCGTTCCAGTGAGACAACGAGGTTATTGGCGGGTACACGTTCAGGGCATATTTGTGTGGAATTCTGCATTGGTACGTTCCAGTGAGACAGGGAGGTTATGGAGGGTACAGGTTCAGGGCATATTTGTGTGGAGTTCTGCAGTGGTACGTTCCAGTGAGACAGGGAGGTTATGGTCGGGTGCTGGTTCAGGGCATATTTGTGTGTAGTTCTGCATTGGTACGTTCCAGTGAGACAGGGAGGTTATGGAAGGTACAGGTTCAAGGCATATTTGTGTGGAGTTCTGCAATGGTACGTTCCAGTGAGACAGGGAGGTTATGGAGGGGTACAGGTTCAGGGCAAATTTGTGTGGAGTTCTGCATTGGTGCGTTCCAGTGAGACAGGGAGGTTATGGGCGGGTACACATTCAGGGCATATTTGTGTGTTGTTCTGCAATGGTACGTTCCATTGAGACAGAAGGTTATGGAGGGGTACATGTTCAGGGCATATTTGAGTGGAGTTCGGCATTGGTGCGTTCCAGTGAGACAGGGAGGTTATGGAGTGGTACAGGTTCAGGGCATATATGTGTGGAGTTCTGCATTGGTACGTTCCAGTGAGACAGGGAGGTTATGGAGGGGTACATGTTCAGGGCATATTTGAGTGGAGTTCGGCATTGGTGCGTTCCAGTGAGACAGGGAGGTTATGGAGTGGTACAGGTTCAGGGCATATATGTGTGGAGTTCTGCATTGGTAAGTTCCAGTGAGACAGGGAGGTTATGGAGGGGTACAGGTTCATGGCATATGTGTGTGTAGTTCTGCATTGGTACGTTCCAGTGAGACAGGGAGGTTATGGAGGGTACAGGTTTAGGGCATATTTGCGTGGAGTTCTGCATTGGTGCGTTGCAGTGAGACAAGGAGGTTATGGGCGGGTACAGGTTCAGGGCATATTTGTGTGGAGTTCTGCATTGGTACTTTCCAGTGAGACAGGGAGGTTATGGAGGGGTACAGGTTCAGGGCATAGTTGTGTGGAGTTCTGCAGTGGTACGTTCCATTGAGACAAGGAGGTTATGGTCGGGTACAGGTTCAGGGCATATTTGTGTGGAGTTCTGCATTGGTACTTTCCAGTGAGACAGGGAGGTTATGGAGGGGTACAGGTTCAGCGCATATTTGTGTGGTGTTCTGCAATGGTACGTTCCAGTGAGACAGGGAGGTTATGCACGGTACAGGATCAGGGCATATTTGAGTGGAGTTCGGCATTGGTGCGTTCCAGTGAGACAGGGAGGTTATGGAGGGGTACAGGTTCAGGGCATATTTGTGTGTAGTTCTGCATTGGTACGTTCCAGTGAGACAGGGAGGTTATGGAGGGTACAGGTTCAGGGCATATTTGTTTGGAGTTCTGCGTTGGTACGTTCCAGTGAGACAAGGAGCCTATGAGCGGGTAGACGTTCAGGGCATATTTGTGTGGTGTTCTGCAATGGTACGTTCCAGTGAGACTGGGAGGTTATGGAGGGGTAAAGGTTCAGGGCATATTTGAGTGTATTTCTGCATTTGTACATTCCAGTGAGTCAGGGAGGTTATGGAGGGTGCAGGTTCAGGGCATATTTGAGTGGAGTTCGGCATTGCTGCGTTCCAGTGAGACTGGGAAGTTATGGAGGGGTACAAGTTCAGGGCATATTTGTTTGTAGTTCTGCATTGGTACGTTCCAGTGAGACAGGGAGGTTATGGAGGTTACAGGTTCAGGGAATATTTGTGTAGATTTCTGCAGTGGTACGTTCTAGTGAGACAGGGGGGTTATGGGCGGGTACAGGTTCAGGGCATATTTGTTTGTAGTTCTGCATTGGTACATTCCAGTGAGACAGGGAGGTTATGGAGGGTTACAGGTTCAGGGCAAATTTGTGTGGAGTTCTGCGTTGGTACGTTCCAGTGAGACAAGGAGGTTATGGGCGGGTACAGGTTCAGGGCATATTTGTGTGGAGTTCTGCATTGGTACGTTCCAGTGAGACAGGGAGGTTATGGAGGGGTACAGGTTCAGGGCAAATTTGTGTGGAGTTCTGCATTGGTGCGTTCCAGTGAGACAAGGAGTTTATGGGCGGGTACACTTTCAGGGCATATTTGTGTGGTGTTCTGCAATGGTACTTTCCAGTGAGACAGAAGGTTATGGAGGGGGACAGGTTCAGGGCATATTTGAGTGGAGTTCGGCATTGCTGCGTTCCAGTGAGACTGGGAAGTTATGGAGGGGTACAGGTTCAGGGCATATTTGTTTGTAGTTCTGCATTGGTACGTTCCAGTGAGACAGGGAGTTTATGGAGGTTACAGGTTCAGGGAATATTTGTGTGGATTTCTGCAGTGGTACGTTCCAGTGAGACAGGGAGGTTATGGGCGGGTACCCTTTCAGGGCATATTTGTGTGGTGTTCTGCAATGGTAAGTTCCAGTGAGACAAGGAGGTTATGGTCGGGTAGAGGTTCAGGGCATATTTGTGTGGAGTTCTGCATTGGTACTTTCCAGTGAGACAGGGAGGTTATGGAGGGGTACAGGTTCAGGGCATATTTGTGTGGAGTTCTGCAGTAGTACGTTCCATTGAGACAAGGAGGTTATGGTCGGGTACAGGTTCAGGGCATATTTGTGTGGAGTTCTGCATTGGTACTTTCCAGTGAGACAGGGAGGTTATGGAGGGGTACAGGTTCAGGGCAAATTTGTGTGGAGTTCTGCATTGGTGCGTTCCAGTGAGACAAGGAGTTTATGGGCGGGTACACTTTCAGGGCATATTTGTGTGGTGTTCTGCAATGGTACTTTCCAGTGAGACAGAAGGTTATGTAGGGGTACAGGTTCAGGGCATATTTGAGTGGAGTTCGGCATTGCTGCGTTCCAGTGAGACTGGGAAGTTATGGAGGGGTACAGGTTCAGGGCATATTTGTTTGTAGTTCTGCATTGGTACGTTCCAGTGAGACAGGGAGTTTATGGAGGTTACAGGTTCAGGGAATATTTGTGTGGATTTCTGCAGTGGTACGTTCCAGTGAGACAGGGTGGTTATGGGCGGGTACCCTTTCAGGGCATATTTGTGTGGTGTTCTGCAATGGTAAGTTCCAGTGAGACAAGGAGGTTATGGTCGGGTAGAGGTTCAGGGCATATTTGTGTGGAGTTCTGCATTGGTACTTTCCAGTGAGACAGGGAGGTTATGAAGGGGTACAGGTTCAGGGCATATTTGTGTGGAGTTCTGCAGTGGTACGTTCCATTGAGACAAGGAGGTTATGGTCGGGTACAGGTTCAGGGGATATTTGTGTGGAGTTCTGCATTGGTACTTTCCAGTGAGACAGGGAGGTTATGGAGGGGTACAGGTTCAGGGCATATTTGTGTGGTGTTCTGCAATGGTACGTTCCAGTGAGACAGGGAGGTTATGCACGGTACAGGATCAGGGCATATTTGAGTGGAGTTCGGCATTGGTGCGTTCCAGTGAGACAGGGAGGTTATGGAGGGGTACAGGTTCAGGGCATATTTGTGTGTAGTTCTGCATTGGTACGTTCCAGTGAGACAGGGAGGTTATGGAGGGTACAGGTTCAGGGCATATTTGTTTGGAGTTCTGCGTTGGTACGTTCCAGTGAGACAAGGAGCTTATGAGCGGGTAGACGTTCAGGGCATATTTGTGTGGTGTTCTGCAATGGTACGTTCCAGTGAGACTGGGAGGTTATGGAGGGGTAAAGGTTCAGGGCATATTTGAGTGTATTTCTGCATTTGTACGTTCCAGAGAGTCAGGGAGGTTATGGAGGGTGTAGGTTCAGGGCATATTTGTGTGGAGTTCTGCATTGGTACGTTCCAGTGAGACAGGGAGGTTATGGAGGGGTACAGGGTCAGGGCAAATTTGTGTGGAGTTCTGCATTGGTGCGTTCCAGTGAGACAGGGAGGTTATGGAGGGGTACAGGTTCAGGGCATATTTGTGTGGAGTTCTGCATTGGTGCGTTCCAGTGAGACACGGAGGTTATGGGCGGGTACACATTCAGGGCATATTTGTGTGGAATTCTGCATTGGTACGTTCCAGTGAGACAGGGAGGTTATGCACGATACAGGATCAGGGCATATTTGAGTGGAGTTCCGCATTGGTACGTTCCATTGAGACAGGGAGGTTATTGAGGTGTACAGGTGCAGGGCAAATTTGTGTGGAGTTCTGCATTGGTGCGTTCCAGTGAGACAAGGAGGTTATTGGCGGGTACACGTTCAGGGCATATTTGTGTGGAATTCTGCATTGGTACGTTCCAGTGAGACAGGGAGGTTATGGAGGGTACAGGTTCAGGGCATATTTGTGTGGAGTTCTGCAGTGGTACGTTCCAGTGTGACAGGGAGGTTATGGTCGGGTGCTGGTTCAGGGCATATTTGTGTGTAGTTGTGCATTGGTACGTTCCAGTGAGACAGGGAGGTTATGGAAGGTACAGGTTCAAGGCATATTTGTGTGGAGTTCTGCAATGGTACGTTCCAGTGAGACAGGGAGGTTATGGAGGGGTACAGGTTCAGGGCAAATTTGTGTGGAGTTCTGCATTGGTGCGTTCCAGTGAGACAGGGAGGTTATGGGCGGGTACACATTCAGGGCATATTTGTGTGTTGTTCTGCAATGGTACGTTCCATTGAGACAGAAGGTTATGGAGGGGTACATGTTCAGGGCATATTTGAGTGGAGTTCGGCATTGGTGCGTTCCAGTGAGACAGGGAGGTTATGGAGTGGTAGAGGTTCAGGGCATATATGTGTGGAGTTCTGCATTGGTACGTTCCAGTGAGACAGGGAGGTTATGGAGGGGTACATGTTCAGGGCATATTTGAGTGGAGTTCGGCATTGGTGCGTTCCAGTGAGACAGGGAGGTTATGGAGTGGTACAGGTTCAGGGCATATATGTGTGGAGTTCTGCATTGGTACGTTCCAGTGAGACAGGGAGGTTATGGAGGGGTACAGGTTCATGGCATATGTGTGTGTAGTTCTGCATTGGTACGTTCCAGTGAGACAGGGAGGTTATGGAGGGTACAGGTTTAGGGCATATTTGCGTGGAGTTCTGCATTGGTGCGTTGCAGTGAGACAAGGAGGTTATGGGCGGGTACAGGTTCAGGGCATATTTGTGTGGAGTTCTGCATTGGTACTTTCCAGTGAGACAGGGAGGTTATGGAGGGGTACAGGTTCAGGGCATATTTGTGTGGAGTTCTGCAGTGGTACGTTCCAGTGAGACAGGGAGGTTATGCACGGTACAGGATCAGGGCATATTTGAGTGGAGTTCGGCATTGGTGCGTTCCAGTGAGACAGGGAGGTTATGGAGGGGTACAGGTTCAGGGCATATTTGTGTGTAGTTCTGCATTGGTACGTTCCAGTGAGACAGGGAGGTTATGGAGGGTACAGGTTCAGGGCATATTTGTTTGGAGTTCTGCGTTGGTACGTTCCAGTGAGACAAGGAGCCTATGAGCGGGTAGACGTTCAGGGCATATTTGTGTGGTGTTCTGCAATGGTACGTTCCAGTGAGACTGGGAGGTTATGGAGGGGTAAAGGTTCAGGGCATATTTGAGTGTATTTCTGCATTTGTACGTTCCAGTGAGTCAGGGAGGTTATGGAGGGTGCAGGTTCAGGGCATATTTGTGTGGAGTTCTGCATTGGTACGTTCCAGTGAGACAGGGAGGTTATGGAGGGGTACAGGTTCAGGGCAAATTTGTGTGGAGTTCTGCATTGGTGCGTTCCAGTGAGACAAGGAGTTTATGGGCGGGTACACTTTCAGGGCATATTTGTGTGGTGTTCTGCAATGGTACTTTCCAGTGAGACAGAAGGTTATGGAGGGGTACAGGTTCAGGGCATATTTGAGTGGAGTTCGGCATTGCTGCGTTCCAGTGAGACTGGGAAGTTATGGAGGGGTACAGGTTCAGGGCATATTTGTTTGTAGTTCTGCATTGGTACGTTCCAGTGAGACAGGGAGTTTATGGAGGTTACAGGTTCAGGGAATATTTGTGTGGATTTCTGCAGTGGTACGTTCCAGTGAGACAGGGAGGTTATGGGCGGGTACCCTTTCAGGGCATATTTGTGTGGTGTTCTGCAATGGTAAGTTCCAGTGAGACAAGGAGGTTATGGTCGGGTAGAGGTTCAGGGCATATTTGTGTGGAGTTCTGCATTGGTACTTTCCAGTGAGACAGGGAGGTTATTGAGGGGTACAGGTTCAGGGCATATTTGTGTGGAGTTCTGCAGTGGTACGTTCCATTGAGACAAGGAGGTTATGGTCGGGTACAGGTTCAGGGCATATTTGTGTGGAGTTCTGCATTGGTACTTTCCAGTGAGACAGGGAGGTTATGGAAGGTACAGGTTCAAGGCATATTTGTGTGGAGTTCTGCAATGGTACGTTCCAGTGAGACAGGGAGGTTATGGAGGGGTACAGGTTCAGGGCAAATTTGTGTGGAGTTCTGCATTGGTGCGTTCCAGTGAGACAGGGAGGTTATGGGCGGGTACACATTCAGGGCATATTTGTGTGTTGTTCTGCAATGGTACGTTCCATTGAGACAGAAGGTTATGGAGGGGTACATGTTCAGGGCATATTTGAGTGGAGTTCGGCATTGGTGCGTTCCAGTGAGACAGGGAGGTTATGGAGTGGTACAGGTTCAGGGCATATATGTGTGGAGTTCTGCATTGGTACGTTCCAGTGAGACAGGGAGGTTATGGAGGGGTACATGTTCAGGGCATATTTGAGTGGAGTTCGGCATTGGTGCGTTCCAGTGAGACAGGGAGGTTATGGAGTGGTACAGGTTCAGGGCATATATGTGTGGAGTTCTGCATTGGTACGTTCCAGTGAGACAGGGAGGTTATGGAGGGGTACAGGTTCATGGCATATGTGTGTGTAGTTCTGCATTGGTACGTTCCAGTGAGACAGGGAGGTTATGGAGGGTACAGGTTTAGGGCATATTTGCGTGGAGTTCTGCATTGGTGCGTTGCAGTGAGACAAGGAGGTTATGGGCGGGTACAGGTTCAGGGCATATTTGTGTGGAGTTCTGCATTGGTACTTTCCAGTGAGACAGGGAGGTTATGGAGGGGTACAGGTTCAGGGCATATTTGTGTGGAGTTCTGCAGTGGTACGTTCCAGTGAGACAGGGAGGTTATGCACGGTACAGGATCAGGGCATATTTGAGTGGAGTTCGGCATTGGTGCGTTCCAGTGAGACAGGGAGGTTATGGAGGGGTACAGGTTCAGGGCATATTTGTGTGTAGTTCTGCATTGGTACGTTCCAGTGAGACAGGGAGGTTATGGAGGGTACAGGTTCAGGGCATATTTGTTTGGAGTTCTGCGTTGGTACGTTCCAGTGAGACAAGGAGCCTATGAGCGGGTAGACGTTCAGGGCATATTTGTGTGGTGTTCTGCAATGGTACGTTCCAGTGAGACTGGGAGGTTATGGAGGGGTAAAGGTTCAGGGCATATTTGAGTGTATTTCTGCATTTGTACGTTCCAGTGAGTCAGGGAGGTTATGGAGGGTGCAGGTTCAGGGCATATTTGTGTGGAGTTCTGCATTGGTACGTTCCAGTGAGACAGGGAGGTTATGGAGGGGTACAGGTTCAGGGCAAATTTGTGTGGAGTTCTGCATTGGTGCGTTCCAGTGAGACAAGGAGTTTATGGGCGGGTACACTTTCAGGGCATATTTGTGTGGTGTTCTGCAATGGTACTTTCCAGTGAGACAGAAGGTTATGGAGGGGTACAGGTTCAGGGCATATTTGAGTGGAGTTCGGCATTGCTGCGTTCCAGTGAGACTGGGAAGTTATGGAGGGGTACAGGTTCAGGGCATATTTGTTTGTAGTTCTGCATTGGTACGTTCCAGTGAGACAGGGAGTTTATGGAGGTTACAGGTTCAGGGAATATTTGTGTGGATTTCTGCAGTGGTACGTTCCAGTGAGACAGGGAGGTTATGGGCGGGTACCCTTTCAGGGCATATTTGTGTGGTGTTCTGCAATGGTAAGTTCCAGTGAGACAAGGAGGTTATGGTCGGGTAGAGGTTCAGGGCATATTTGTGTGGAGTTCTGCATTGGTACTTTCCAGTGAGACAGGGAGGTTATGGAGGGGTACAGGTTCAGGGCATATTTGTGTGGAGTTCTGCAGTGGTACGTTCCATTGAGACAAGGAGGTTATGGTCGGGTACAGGTTCAGGGCATATTTGTGTGGAGTTCTGCATTGGTACTTTCCAGTGAGACAGGGAGGTTATGGAGGGGTACAGGTTCAGGGCATATTTGTGTGGTGTTCTGCAATGGTACGTTCCAGTGAGACAGGGAGGTTATGCACGGTACAGGATCAGGGCATATTTGAGTGGAGTTCGGCATTGGTGCGTTCCAGTGAGACAGGGAGGTTATGGAGGGGTACAGGTTCAGGGCATATTTGTGTGTAGTTCTGCATTGGTACGTTCCAGTGAGACAGCGAGGTTATGGAGGGTACAGGTTCAGGGCATATTTGTTTGGAGTTCTGCATTGGTACGTTCCAGTGAGACAAGGAGCTTATGAGCGGGTAGACGTTCAGGGCATATTTGTGTGGTGTTCTGCAATGGTACGTTCCAGTGAGACTGGGAGGTTATGGAGGGGTAAAGGTTCAGGGCATATTTGAGTGTATTTCTGCATTTGTACGTTCCAGTGAGTCAGGGAGGTTATGGATGGTGTAGGTTCAGGGCATATTTGTGTGGAGTTCTGCATTGGTACGTTCCAGTGAGACAGGGAGGTTATGGAGGGGTACAGGGTCAGGGCAAATTTGTGTGGAGTTCTGCATTGGTGCGTTCCAGTGAGACAAGGAGTTTATGGGCGGGTACACTTTCAGGGCATATTTGTGTGGTGTTCTGCAATGGTACTTTCCAGTGAGACAGAAGGTTATGGAGGGGTACAGGTTCAGGGCATATTTGAGTGGAGTTCGGCATTGCTGCGTTCCAGTGAGACTGGGAAGTTATGGAGGGGTACAGGTTCAGGGCATATTTGTTTGTAGTTCTGCATTGGTACGTTCCAGTGAGACAGGGAGGTTATGGAGGTTACAGGTTCAGGGAATATTTGTGTAGATTTCTGCAGTGGTACGTTCTAGTGAGACAGGGGGGTTATGGGCGGGTACAGGTTCAGGGCATATTTGTTTGTAGTTCTGCATTGGTACGTTCCAGTGAGACAGGGAGGTTATGGAGGGTTACAGGTTCAGGGCAAATTTGTGTGGAGTTCTGCGTTGGTACGTTCCAGTGAGACAAGGAGGTTATGGGCGGGTACAGGTTCAGGGCATATTTGTGTGGAGTTCTGCATTGGTACGTTCCAGTGAGACAGGGAGGTTATGGAGGGGTACAGGTTCAGGGCAAATTTGTGTGGAGTTCTGCATTGGTGCGTTCCAGTGAGACAAGGAGTTTATGGGCGGGTACACTTTCAGGGCATATTTGTGTGGTGTTCTGCAATGGTACTTTCCAGTGAGACAGAAGGTTACGGAGGGGGACAGGTTCAGGGCATATTTGAGTGGAGTTCGGCATTGCTGCGTTCCAGTGAGACTGGGAAGTTATGGAGGGGTACAGGTTCAGGGCATATTTGTTTGTAGTTCTGCATTGGTACGTTCCAGTGAGACAGGGAGTTTATGGAGGTTACAGGTTCAGGGAATATTTGTGTGGATTTCTGCAGTGGTACGTTCCAGTGAGACAGGGAGGTTATGGGCGGGTACCCTTTCAGGGCATATTTGTGTGGTGTTCTGCAATGGTAAGTTCCAGTGAGACAAGGAGGTTATGGTCGGGTAGAGGTTCAGGGCATATTTGTGTGGAGTTCTGCATTGGTACTTTCCAGTGAGACAGGGAGGTTATGGAGGGGTACAGGTTCAGGGCATATTTGTGTGGAGTTCTGCAGTGGTACGTTCCATTGAGACAAGGAGGTTATGGTCGGGTACAGGTTCAGGGCATATTTGTGTGGAGTTCTGCATTGGTACTTTCCAGTGAGACAGGGAGGTTATGGAGGGGTACAGGTTCAGCGCATATTTGTGTGGTGTTCTGCAATGGTACGTTCCAGTGAGACAGGGAGGTTATGCACGGTACAGGATCAGGGCATATTTGAGTGGAGTTCGGCATTGGTGCGTTCCAGTGAGACAGGGAGGTTATGGAGGGGTACAGGTTCAGGGCATATTTGTGTGTAGTTCTGCATTGGTACGTTCCAGTGAGACAGGGAGGTTATGGAGGGTACAGGTTCAGGGCATATTTGTTTGGAGTTCTGCGTTGGTACGTTCCAGTGAGACAAGGAGCCTATGAGCGGGTAGACGTTCAGGGCATATTTGTGTGGTGTTCTGCAATGGTACGTTCCAGTGAGACTGGGAGGTTGTGGAGGGGTAAAGGTTCAGGGCATATTTGAGTGTATTTCTGCATTTGTACATTCCAGTGAGTCAGGGAGGTTATGGAGGGTGCAGGTTCAGGGCATATTTGTGTGGAGTTCTGCATTGGTACGTTCCAGTGAGACAGGGAGGTTATGGAGGGGTACAGGTTCAGGGCAAATTTGTGTGGAGTTCTGCATTGGTGCGTTCCAGTGAGACAAGGAGTTTATGGGCGGGTACACTTTCAGGGCATATTTGTGTGGTGTTCTGCAATGGTTCTTTCCAGTGAGACAGAAGGTTATGGAGGGGTACAGGTTCAGGGCATATTTGAGTGGAGTTCGGCATTGCTGCGTTCCAGTGAGACTGGGAAGTTATGGAGGGGTACAGGTTCAGGGCATATTTGTTTGTAGTTCTGCATTGGTACGTTCCAGTGAGACAGGGAGTTTATGGAGGTTACAGGTTCAGGGAATATTTGTGTGGATTTCTGCAGTGGTACGTTCCAGTGAGACAGGGAGGTTATGGGCGGGTACCCTTTCAGGGCATATTTGTGTGGTGTTCTGCAATGGTAAGTTCCAGTGAGACAAGGAGGTTATGGTCGGGTAGAGGTTCAGGGCATATTTGTGTGGAGTTCTGCATTGGTACTTTCCAGTGAGACAGGGAGGTTATGGAGGGGTACAGGTTCAGGGCATATTTGTGTGGAGTTCTGCAGTGGTACGTTCCATTGAGACAAGGAGGTTATGGTCGGGTACAGGTTCAGGGCATATTTGCGTGGAGTTCTGCATTGGTACTTTCCAGTGAGACAGGGAGGTTATGGAGGGGTACAGGTTCAGGGCATATTTTTGTGGTGTTCTGCAATGGTACGTTCCAGTGAGACAGGGAGGTTATGCACGGTACAGGATCAGGGCATATTTGAGTGGAGTTCGGCATTGGTGCGTTCCAGTGAGACAGGGATGTTATGGAGGGGTACAGGTTCAGGGCATATTTGTGTGTAGTTCTGCATTGGTACGTTCCAGTGAGACAGGGAGGTTATGGAGGGTACAGGTTCAGGGCATATTTGTTTGGAGTTCTGCATTGGTACGTTCCAGTGAGACAAGGAGCTTATGAGCGGGTAGACGTTCAGGGCATATTTGTGTGGTGTTCTGCAATGGTACTTTCCAGTGAGACAAGGAGGTTATGGTCGGGTAGAGGTTCAGGGCATATTTGTGTGGAGTTCTGCATTGGTACTTTCCAGTGAGACAGGGAGGTTATGGAGGGGTACAGGTTCAGGGCATATTTGTGTGGAGTTCTGCAGTGGTACGTTCCATTGAGACAAGGAGGTTATGGTCGGGTACAGGTTCAGGGCATATTTGTGTGGAGTTCTGCATTGGTACTTTCCAGTGAGACAGGGAGGTTATGGAGGGGTACAGGTTCAGGGCATATTTGTGTGGTGTTCTGCAATGGTACGTTCCAGTGAGACAGGGAGGTTATGCACGGTACAGGATCAGGGCATATTTGAGTGGAGTTCGGCATTGGTGCGTTCCAGTGAGACAGGGAGGTTATGGAGGGGTACAGGTTCAGGGCATATTTGTGTGTAGTTCTGCATTGGTACGTTCCAGTGAGACAGGGAGGTTATGGAGGGTACAGGTTCAGGGCATATTTGTTTGGAGTTCTGCGTTGGTACGTTCCAGTGAGACAAGGAGCTTATGAGCGGGTAGACGTTCAGGGCATATTTGTGTGGTGTTCTGCAATGGTACGTTCCAGTGAGACTGGGAGGTTATGGAGGGGTAAAGGTTCAGGGCATATTTGAGTGTATTTCTGCATTTGTACGTTCCAGTGAGTCAGGGAGGTTATGGAGGGTGTAGGTTCAGGGCATATTTGTGTGGAGTTCTGCATTGGTACGTTCCAGTGAGACAGGGAGGTTATGGAGGGGTACAGGGTCAGGGCAAATTTGTGTGGAGTTCTGCATTGGTGCGTTCCAGTGAGACAAGGAGTTTATGGGCGGGTACACTTTCAGGGCATATTTGTGTGGTGTTCTGCAATGGTACTTTCCAGTGAGACAGAAGGTTATGGAGGGGTACAGGTTCAGGGCATATTTGAGTGGAGTTCGGCATTGCTGCGTTCCAGTGAGACTGGGAAGTTATGGAGGGGTACAGGTTCAGGGCATATTTGTTTGTAGTTCTGCATTGGTACGTTCCAGTGAGACAGGGAGGTTATGGAGGTTACAGGTTCAGGGAATATTTGTGTAGATTTCTGCAGTGGTACGTTCTAGTGAGACAGGGGGGTTATGGGCGGGTACAGGTTCAGGGCATATTTGTTTGTAGTTCTGCATTGGTACGTTCCAGTGAGACAGGGAGGTTATGGAGGGTTACAGGTTCAGGGCAAATTTGTGTGGAGTTCTGCGTTGGTACGTTCCAGTGAGACAAGGAGGTTATGGGCGGGTACAGGTTCAGGGCATATTTGTGTGGAGTTCTGCATTGGTACGTTCCAGTGAGACAGGGAGGTTATGGAGGGGTACAGGTTCAGGGCAAATTTGTGTGGAGTTCTGCATTGGTGCGTTCCAGTGAGACAAGGAGTTTATGGGCGGGTACACTTTCAGGGCATATTTGTGTGGTGTTCTGCAATGGTACTTTCCAGTGAGACAGTAGGTTATGGAGGGGGACAGGTTCAGGGCATATTTGAGTGGAGTTCGGCATTGCTGCGTTCCAGTGAGACTGGGAAGTTATGGAGGGGTACAGGTTCAGGGCATATTTGTTTGTAGTTCTGCATTGGTACGTTCCAGTGAGACAGGGAGTTTATGGAGGTTACAGGTTCAGGGAATATTTGTGTGGATTTCTGCAGTGGTACGTTCCAGTGAGACAGGGAGGTTATGGGCGGGTACCCTTTCAGGGCATATTTGTGTGGTGTTCTGCAATGGTAATTTCCAGTGAGACAAGGAGGTTATGGTCGGGTAGAGGTTCAGGGCATATTTGTGTGGAGTTCTGCATTGGTACTTTCCAGTGAGACAGGGAGGTTATGGAGGGGTACAGGTTCAGGGCATATTTGTGTGGAGTTCTGCAGTGGTACGTTCCATTGAGACAAGGAGGTTATGGTCGGGTACAGGTTCAGGGCATATTTGTGTGGAGTTCTGCATTGGTACTTTCCAGTGAGACAGGGAGGTTATGGAGGGGTACAGGTTCAGGGCATATTTGTGTGGTGTTCTGCAATGGTACGTTCCAGTGAGACAGGGAGGTTATGCACGGTACAGGATCAGGGCATATTTGAGTGGAGTTCGGCATTGGTGCGTTCCAGTGAGACAGGGAGGTTATGGAGGGGTACAGGTTCAGGGCATATTTGTGTGTAGTTCTGCATTGGTACGTTCCAGTGAGACAGGGAGGTTATGGAGGGTACAGGTTCAGGGCATATTTGTTTGGAGTTCTGCGTTGGTACGTTCCAGTGAGACAAGGAGCTTATGAGCGGGTAGACGTTCAGCGCATATTTGTGTGGTGTTCTGCAATGGTACGTTCCAGTGAGACTGGGTGGTTATGGAGGGGTAAAGGTTCAGGGCATATTTGAGTGTATTTCTGCATTTGTACGTTCCAGTGAGTCAGGGAGGTTATGGAGGGTGCAGTTTCAGGGCATATTTGTGTGGAGTTCTGCATTGGTACGTTCCAATGAGACAGGGAGGTTATGGAGGGGTACAGGGTCAGGGCAAATTTGTGTGGAGTTCTGCATTGGTGCGTTCCAGTGAGACAAGGAGTTTATGGGCGGGTACACTTTCAGGGCATATTTGTGTGGTGTTCTGCAATGGTACTTTCCAGTGAGACAGAAGGTTATGGAGGGGTACAGGTTCAGGGCATATTTGAGTGGAGTTCGGCATTGCTGCGTTCCAGTGAGACTGGGAAGTTATGGAGGGGTACAGGTTCAGGGCATATTTGTTTGTAGTTCTGCATTGGTACGTTCCAGTGAGACAGGGAGGTTATGGAGGTTACAGGTTCAGGGAATATTTGTGTAGATTTCTGCAGTGGTACGTTCTAGTGAGACAGGGGGGTTATGGGCGGGTACAGGTTCAGGGCATATTTGTGTGGAGTTCTGCATTGGTACGTTCCAGTGAGACAAGGAGGTTATGGGCGGTTACAATTTCAGGGCATATTTGTGTGGTGTTCTGCAATGGTATTTTCCAGTGAGACAGAAGGTTATGGAGGGGTACAGGTTCAGGGCATATTTGAGTGGAATTCGGCATTGGTGCGTTCCAGTGAGACAGGGAAGTTATGGAGGGGTACAGGTTCAGTGCATATTTGTGAGGAGTTCTGCATTGGTACGTTCCAGTGAGACAGGGAGGTTATGGAGGGCTACAGGTTCAGGGCATATTTGTGTGTAGTTCTGCATTGGTACGTTCCAGTGAGACAGGGAGGTTATGGAGGGTACAGGTTCAGGGCATATTTGTGTGGAGTCCTGCATTGGTACTTTCCAGTGAGACAGGGAGGTTATGGAGGGTACCGGTCCATGGCATATTTGTGTGGAGTTCTGCAGTGGGACGATCCAATGAGACAGGGAGTTTATGGACGGGTACAGGTTCAGGGCATATTTGTGTGGTGTTCTGCAATGGTACGTTCCAGTGAGACAGGGAGGTTATGCACGGTACAGGATCAGGGCATATTTGAGTGGAGTTCGGCATTGGTGCGTTCCAGTGAGACAGGGAGGTTATGGAGGGGTACAGGTTCAGGGCATATTTGTGTGTCGTTCTGCATTGGTACGTTCCAGTGAGACAGGGAGGTTATGGAGGGTACAGGTTCAGGGCATATTTGTTTGGAGTTCTGCGTTGGTACGTTCCAGTGAGACAAGGAGCTTATGAGCGGGTAGACGTTCAGGGCATATTTGTGTGGTGTTCTGCAATGGTACGTTCCAGTGAGACTGGGAGGTTATGGAGGGGTAAAGGTTCAGGGCATATTTGAGTGTATTTCTGCATTTGTACGTTCCAGTGAGTCAGGGAGGTTATGGAGGGTGCAGGTCCAGGGCATATTTGTGTGGAGTTCTGCATTGGTACGTTCCAGTGAGACAGGGAGGTTATGGAGGGGTACAGGTTCAGGGCATATTTGTGTGGAGTTCTGCATTGGTGCGTTCCAGTGAGACAAGGAGTTTATGGGCGGGTACACTTTCAGGGCATATTTGTGTGGTGTTCTGCAATGGTACGTTCCAGTGAGACAGGGAGGTTATGGAGGGGTACAGGTTCAGGGCAAATTTGTGTGGAGTTCTGCATTGGTGCGTTGCAGTGAGACAAGGAGGTTATGGGCGGGTACCCTTTCAGGGCATATTTGTGTGGTGTTCTGCAATGGTAAGTTCCAGTGAGACAGAAGGTTATGGAGGGGTACAGGTTCAGGGCATATTTGAGTGGAGTTCGGCATTGGTGCGTTCCAGTGAGACAGGGAAGTTATGGAGGGGTGCAGGTTCAGGGCATATTTGTGTGGATTTCTGCATTGGTACGTTCCAGTGAGTCCGGGAGGTTATGGAGTGGTACAGGTTCAGGGCATATTTGTTTGTAGTTCTGCATTGGTACGTTCCAGTGAGACAGGGAGGTTATGGAGGGGTACAGGTTCATGGCATATGTGTGTGTAGTTCTGCATTGGTACGTTCCAGTGAGACAGGGAGGTTATGGAGGGTACAGGTTTAGGGCATATTTGTGTGGAGTTCTGCATTGGTGCGTTCCAGTGAGACAAGGAGGTTATGGGCGGTTACACGTTCAGGGCATATTTCTGTGGAATTCTGCATTGGTAATTTCAAGTGAGACAGGGAGGTTATGCACGGTACAGGATCAGGGCATATTTGAGTGGAGTTCTGCATTGGTACGTTCCAGTGAGACAGGGAGGTTATGGAGGGTACAGGTTCAGGGCATATTTGTGTGGAGTTCTGCAGTGGTACGTTCCATTGAGACAAGGATGTTATGGTCGGGTACAGGTTCAGGGCATATTTGTGTGGAGTTCTGCATTGGTACTTTCCAGTGAGACAGGGAGGTTATGGAGGGTACCGGTCCATGGCATATTTGTGTGGAGTTCTGCAGTGGGACGATCCAATGAGACAGGGAGTTTATGGACGGGTACAGGTTCAGGGCATATTTGTGTGGAGTTCTGCATTGGTACGTTCCAGTGAGACAGGGAGGTTATGGAGGGGTACAGGTTCAGGGCATATTTGTGTGGTGTTCTGCAATCGTACGTTCCAGTGAGACAGGGAGGTTATGCACGGTACAGGATCAGGGCATATTTGAGTGGAGTTCGGCATTGGTGCGTTCCAGTGAGACAGGGAGGTTATGGAGGGGTACAGGTTCAGGGCAAATTTGTGTGGAGTTCTGCATTGGTGCGTTCCAGTGAGACAAGGAGTTTATGGGCGGGTACACTTTCAGGGCATATTTGTGTGGTGTTCTGCAATGGTACGTTCCAGTGAGACAGGGAGGTTATGGAGGGGTACAGGTTCAGGGCAAATTTGTGTGGAGTTCTGCATTGGTGCGTTGCAGTGAGACAAGGAGGTTATGGGCGGGTACAGTTTCAGGGCATATTTGTGTGGTGTTCTGCAATGGTAAGTTCCAGTGAGACAGAAGGTTATGGAGGGGTACAGGTTCAGGGCATATTTGAGTGGAGTTCGGCATTGGTGCGTTCCAGTGAGACAGCGAAGTTATGGAGGGGTGCAGGTTCAGGGCATATTTGTGTGGATTTCTGCATTGGTACGTTCCAGTGAGTCCGGGAGGTTATGGAGTGGTACAGGTTCAGGGCATATTTGTGTGGAGTTCTGCAGTTGTACGTTCCATTGAGACAAGGATGTTATGGTCGGGTACAGGTTCAGGGCATATTTGTGTGGAGTTCTGCATTGGTACGTTCCAGTGAGACAGGGAGGTTATGGAGGGGTACAGGTTCTGGGCATATTTGTGTGGTGTTCTGCAATGGTACGTTCCAGTGAGACAGGGAGGTTATGCACGGTACAGGATCAGGGCATATTTGAGTGGAGTTCGGCATTGGTGCGTTCCAGTGAGTCCGGGAGGTTATGGAGTGGTACAGGTTCAGGGCATATTTGTTTGTAGTTCTGCGTTGGTACGTTCCAGTGAGACAGGGAGGTTATGGAGGGGTACAGGTTCATGGCATATGTGTGTGTAGTTCTGCATTGGTACGTTCCAGTGAGACAGGGAGGTTATGGAGGGTACAGGTTTAGGGCATATTTGTGAGGAGTTCTGCATTGGTGCGTTCCAGTGAGACAAGGAGGTTATGGGCGGGTACACGTTCAGGGCATATTTCTGTGGAATTCTGCATTGGTAATTTCAAGTGAGACAGGGAGGTTATGCACGGTACAGGATCAGGGCATATTTGAGTGGAGTTCTGCATTGGTACGTTCCAGTGAGACAGAGAGGTTATGGAGGGTACAGGTTCAGGGCATATTTGTGTGGAGTTCTGCAGTGGGACGATCCAATGAGACAGGGAGTTTATGGACGGGTACAGGTTCAGGGCATATTTGTGTGGAGTTCTGCATTGGTACGTTCCAGTGAGACAGGGAGGTTATGGAGGGGTACAGGTTCAGGGCATATTTGTTTGTAGTTCTGCATTGGTACGTTCCAGTGAGACAGGGAGGTTATGGAGGTTACAGGTTCAGGGAATATTTGTGTAGATTTCTGCAGTGGTACGTTCTAGTGAGACAGGGAGGTTATGGAGGGGTACAGGTTCAGGGCAAATTTGTGTGGAGTTCTGCATTGGTGCGTTCCAGTGAGACAAGGAGTTTATGGGCGGGTACACTTTCAGGGCATATTTGTGTGGTGTTCTGCAATGGTACTTTCCAGTGAGACAGAAGGTTATGGAGGGGGACAGGTTCAGGGCATATTTGAGTGGAGTTCGGCATTGCTGCGTTCCAGTGAGACTGGGAAGTTATGGAGGGGTACAGGTTCAGGGCATATTTGTTTGTAGTTCTGCATTGGTACGTTCCAGTGAGACAGGGAGTTTATGGAGGTTACAGGTTCAGGGAATATTTGTGTGGATTTCTGCAGTGGTACGTTCCAGTGAGACAGGGAGGTTATGGGCGGGTACCCTTTCAGGGCATATTTGTGTGGTGTTCTGCAATGGTAATTTCCAGTGAGACAAGGAGGTTATGGTCGGGTAGAGGTTCAGGGCATATTTGTGTGGAGTTCTGCATTGGTACTTTCCAGTGAGACAGGGAGGTTATGGAGGGGTACAGGTTCAGGGCATATTTGTGTGGAGTTCTGCAGTGGTACGTTCCATTGAGACAAGGAGGTTATGGTCGGGTACAGGTTCAGGGCATATTTGTGTGGAGTTCTGCATTGGTACTTTCCAGTGAGACAGGGAGGTTATGGAGGGGTACAGGTTCAGGGCATATTTGTGTGGTGTTCTGCAATGGTACGTTCCAGTGAGACAGGGAGGTTATGCACGGTACAGGATCAGGGCATATTTGAGTGGAGTTCGGCATTGGTGCGTTCCAGTGAGACAGGGAGGTTATGGAGGGGTACAGGTTCAGGGCATATTTGTGTGTAGTTCTGCATTGGTACGTTCCAGTGAGACAGGGAGGTTATGGAGGGTACAGGTTCAGGGCATATTTGTTTGGAGTTCTGCGTTGGTACGTTCCAGTGAGACAAGGAGCTTATGAGCGGGTAGACGTTCAGGGCATATTTGTGTGGTGTTCTGCAATGGTACGTTCCAGTGAGACTGGGAGGTTATGGAGGGGTAAAGGTTCAGGGCATATTTGAGTGTATTTCTGCATTTGTACGTTCCAGTGAGTCAGGGAGGTTATGGAGGGTGCAGTTTCAGGGCATATTTGTGTGGAGTTCTGCATTGGTACGTTCCAGTGAGACAGGGAGGTTATGGAGGGGTACAGGGTCAGGGCAAATTTGTGTGGAGTTCTGCATTGGTGCGTTCCAGTGAGACAAGGAGTTTATGGGCGGGTACACTTTCAGGGCATATTTGTGTGGTGTTCTGCAATGGTACTTTCCAGTGAGACAGAAGGTTATGGAGGGGTACAGGTTCAGGGCATATTTGAGTGGAGTTCGGCATTGCTGCGTTCCAGTGAGACTGGGAAGTTATGGAGGGGTACAGGTTCAGGGCATATTTGTTTGTAGTTCTGCATTGGTACGTTCCAGTGAGACAGGGAGGTTATGGAGGTTACAGGTTCAGGGAATATTTGTGTAGATTTCTGCAGTGGTACGTTCTAGTGAGACAGGGGGGTTATGGGCGGGTACAGGTTCAGGGCATATTTGTGTGGAGTTCTGCATTGGTACGTTCCAGTGAGACAAGGAGGTTATGGGCGGTTACAATTTCAGGGCATATTTGTGTGGTGTTCTGCAATGGTATTTTCCAGTGAGACAGAAGGTTATGGAGGGGTACAGGTTCAGGGCATATTTGAGTGGAATTCGGCATTGGTGCGTTCCAGTGAGACAGGGAAGTTATGGAGGGGTACAGGTTCAGTGCATATTTGTGAGGAGTTCTGCATTGGTACGTTCCAGTGAGACAGGGAGGTTATGGAGGGCTACAGGTTCAGGGCATATTTGTGTGTAGTTCTGCATTGGTACGTTCCAGTGAGACAGGGAGGTTATGGAGGGTACAGGTTCAGGGCATATTTGTGTGGAGTCCTGCATTGGTACTTTCCAGTGAGACAGGGAGGTTATGGAGGGTACCGGTCCATGGCATATTTGTGTGGAGTTCTGCAGTGGGACGATCCAATGAGACAGGGAGTTTATGGACGGGTACAGGTTCAGGGCATATTTGTGTGGAGTTCTGCATTGGTACGTTCCAGTGAGACAGGCAGGTTATGGAGGGGTACAGGTTCAGGGCATATTTGTGTGGTGTTCTGCAATGGTACGTTCCAGTGAGACAGGGAGGTTATGCACGGTACAGGATCAGGGCATATTTGAGTGGAGTTCGGCATTGGTGCGTTCCAGTGAGACAGGGAGGTTATGGAGGGGTACAGGTTCAGGGCATATTTGTGTGTCGTTCTGCATTGGTACGTTCCAGTGAGACAGGGAGGTTATGGAGGGTACAGGTTCAGGGCATATTTGTTTGGAGTTCTGCGTTGGTACGTTCCAGTGAGACAAGGAGCTTATGAGCGGGTAGACGTTCAGGGCATATTTGTGTGGTGTTCTGCAATGGTACGTTCCAGTGAGACTGGGAGGTTATGGAGGGGTAAAGGTTCAGGGCATATTTGAGTGTATTTCTGCATTTGTACGTTCCAGTGAGTCAGGGAGGTTATGGAGGGTGCAGGTCCAGGGCATATTTGTGTGGAGTTCTGCATTGGTACGTTCCAGTGAGACAGGGAGGTTATGGAGGGGTACAGGTTCAGGGCAGATTTGTGTGGAGTTCTGCATTGGTGCGTTCCAGTGAGACAAGGAGTTTATGGGCGGGTACACTTTCAGGGCATATTTGTGTGGTGTTCTGCAATGGTACGTTCCAGTGAGACAGGGAGGTTATGGAGGGGTACAGGTTCAGGGCAAATTTGTGTGGAGTTCTGCATTGGTGCGTTGCAGTGAGACAAGGAGGTTATGGGCGGGTACCCTTTCAGGGCATATTTGTGTGGTGTTCTGCAATGGTAAGTTCCAGTGAGACAGAAGGTTATGGAGGGGTACAGGTTCAGGGCATATTTGAGTGGAGTTCGGCATTGGTGCGTTCCAGTGAGACAGGGAAGTTATGGAGGGGTGCAGGTTCAGGGCATATTTGTGTGGATTTCTGCATTGGTACGTTCCAGTGAGTCCGGGAGGTTATGGAGTGGTACAGGTTCAGGGCATATTTGTTTGTAGTTCTGCATTGGTACGTTCCAGTGAGACAGGGAGGTTATGGAGGGGTACAGGTTCATGGCATATGTGTGTGTAGTTCTGCATTGGTACGTTCCAGTGAGACAGGGAGGTTATGGAGGGTACAGGTTTAGGGCATATTTGTGTGGAGTTCTGCATTGGTGCGTTCCAGTGAGACAAGGAGGTTATGGGCGGTTACACGTTCAGGGCATATTTCTGTGGAATTCTGCATTGGTAATTTCAAGTGAGACAGGGAGGTTATGCACGGTACAGGATCAGGGCATATTTGAGTGGAGTTCTGCATTGGTACGTTCCAGTGAGACAGGGAGGTTATGGAGGGTACAGGTTCAGGGCATATTTGTGTGGAGTTCTGCAGTGGTACGTTCCATTGAGACAAGGATGTTATGGTCGGGTACAGGTTCAGGGCATATTTGTGTGGAGTTCTGCATTGGTACTTTCCAGTGAGACAGGGAGGTTATGGAGGGTACCGGTCCATGGCATATTTGTGTGGAGTTCTGCAGTGGGACGATCCAATGAGACAGGGAGTTTATGGACGGGTACAGGTTCAGGGCATATTTGTGTGGAGTTCTGCATTGGTACGTTCCAGTGAGACAGGGAGGTTATGGAGGGGTACAGGTTCAGGGCATATTTGTGTGGTGTTCTGCAATCGTACGTTCCAGTGAGACAGGGAGGTTATGCACGGTACAGGATCAGGGCATATTTGAGTGGAGTTCGGCATTGGTGCGTTCCAGTGAGACAGGGAGGTTATGGAGGGGTACAGGTTCAGGGCAAATTTGTGTGGAGTTCTGCATTGGTGCGTTCCAGTGAGACAAGGAGTTTATGGGCGGGTACACTTTCAGGGCATATTTGTGTGGTGTTCTGCAATGGTACGTTCCAGTGAGACAGGGAGGTTATGGAGGGGTACAGGTTCAGGGCAAATTTGTGTGGAGTTCTGCATTGGTGCGTTGCAGTGAGACAAGGAGGTTATGGGCGGGTACAGTTTCAGGGCATATTTGTGTGGTGTTCTGCAATGGTAAGTTCCAGTGAGACAGAAGGTTATGGAGGGGTACAGGTTCAGGGCATATTTGAGTGGAGTTCGGCATTGGTGCGTTCCAGTGAGACAGCGAAGTTATGGAGGGGTGCAGGTTCAGGGCATATTTGTGTGGATTTCTGCATTGGTACGTTCCAGTGAGTCCGGGAGGTTATGGAGTGGTACAGGTTCAGGGCATATTTGTGTGGAGTTCTGCAGTTGTACGTTCCATTGAGACAAGGATGTTATGGTCGGGTACAGGTTCAGGGCATATTTGTGTGGAGTTCTGCATTGGTACGTTCCAGTGAGACAGGGAGGTTATGGAGGGGTACAGGTTCTGGGCATATTTGTGTGGTGTTCTGCAATGGTACGTTCCAGTGAGACAGGGAGGTTATGCACGGTACAGGATCAGGGCATATTTGAGTGGAGTTCGGCATTGGTGCGTTCCAGTGAGTCCGGGAGGTTATGGAGTGGTACAGGTTCAGGGCATATTTGTTTGTAGTTCTGCGTTGGTACGTTCCAGTGAGACAGGGAGGTTATGGAGGGGTACAGGTTCATGGCATATGTGTGTGTAGTTCTGCATTGGTACGTTCCAGTGAGACAGGGAGGTTATGGAGGGTACAGGTTTAGGGCATATTTGTGAGGAGTTCTGCATTGGTGCGTTCCAGTGAGACAAGGAGGTTATGGGCGGGTACACGTTCAGGGCATATTTCTGTGGAATTCTGCATTGGTAATTTCAAGTGAGACAGGGAGCTTATGCACGGTACAGGATCAGGGCATATTTGAGTGGAGTTCTGCATTGGTACGTTCCAGTGAGACAGAGAGGTTATGGAGGGTACAGGTTCAGGGCATATTTGTGTGGAGTTCTGCAGTGGGACGATCCAATGAGACAGGGAGTTTATGGACGGGTACAGGTTCAGGGCATATTTGTGTGGAGTTCTGCATTGGTACGTTCCAGTGAGACAGGGAGGTTATGGAGGGGTACAGGTTCAGGGCATATTTGTGTGGTGTTCTGCAATGGTACGTTCCAGTGAGACAGGGAGGTTATGCATGGTACAGGTTCAGGGCATATTTGTGTGGAGTTCTGCATTGGTACGTTCCAGTGAGACAGGGAGGTTATGGAGGGGTACAGGTTCAGGGCAAATTTGTGTGGAGTTCTGCATTGGTGCGTTCCAGTGAGACAAGGAGGTTATGGGCGGTTACACTTTCAGGGCATATTTGTGTGGTGTTCTGCAATGGTATTTTCCAGTGAGACAGAAGGTTATGGAGGGGTACAGGTTCAGGGCATATTTGAGTGGAATTCGGCATTGGTGCGTTCCAGTGAGACAGGGAAGTTATGGAGGGGTACAGGTTCAGTGCATATTTGTGAGGAGTTCTGCATTGGTACGTTCCAGTGAGACAGGGAGGTTATGGAGGGCTACAGGTTCAGGGCATATTTGTGTGTAGTTCTGCATTGGTACGTTCCAGTGAGACAGGGAGGTTATGGAGGGTACAGGTTCAGGGCATATTTGTGTGGAGTTCTGCATTGGTACTTTCCAGTGAGACAGGGAGGTTATGGAGGGTACCGGTCCATGGCATATTTGTGTGGAGTTCTGCAGTGGGACGATCCAATGAGACAGGGAGTTTATGGACGGGTACAGGTTCAGGGCATATTTGTGTGGAGTTCTGCATTGGTACGTTCCAGTGAGACAGGGAGGTTATGGAGGGGTACAGGTTCAGGGCATATTTGTGTGGTGTTCTGCAATCGTACGTTCCAGTGAGACAGGGAGGTTATGCACGGTACAGGATCAGGGCATATTTGAGTGGAGTTCGGCATTGGTGCGTTCCAGTGAGACAGGGAGGTTATGGAGGGGTACAGGTTCAGGGCAAATTTGTGTGGAGTTCTGCATTGGTGCGTTCCAGTGAGACAAGGAGTTTATGGGCGAGTACACTTTCAGGGCATATTTGTGTGGTGTTCTGCAATGGTACGTTCCAGTGAGACAGGGAGGTTATGGAGGGGTACAGGTTCAGGGCAAATTTGTGTGGAGTTCTGCATTGGTGCGTTGCAGTGAGACAAGGAGGTTATGGGCGGGTACAGTTTCAGGCCATATTTGTGTGGTGTTCTGCAATGGTAAGTTCCAGTGAGACAGAAGGTTATGGAGGGGTACAGGTTCAGGGCATATTTGAGTGGAGTTCGGCATTGGTGCGTTCCAGTGAGACAGCGAAGTTATGGAGGGGTGCAGGTTCAGGGCATATTTGTGTGGATTTCTGCATTGGTACGTTCCAGTGAGTCCGGGAGGTTATGGAGTGGTACAGGTTCAGGGCATATTTGTGTGGAGTTCTGCAGTGGTACGTTCCATTGAGACAAGGATGTTATGGTCGGGTACAGGTTCAGGGCATATTTGTGTGGAGTTCTGCATTGGTACTTTCCAGTGAGACAGGGAGGTTATGGAGGGTACCGGTCCATGGCATATTTGTGTGGAGTTCTGCAGTGGGACGATCCAATGAGACAGGGAGTTTATGGACGGGTACAGGTTCAGGGCATATTTGTGTGGAGTTCTGCATTGGTACGTTCCAGTGAGACAGGGAGGTTATGGAGGGGTACAGGTTCAGGGCATATTTGTGTGGTGTTCTGCAATGGTACGTTCCAGTGAGACAGGGAGGTTATGCACGGTACAGGATCAGGGCATATTTGAGTGGAGTTCGGCATTGGTGCGTTCCAGTGAGTCCGGGAGGTTATGGAGTGGTACAGGTTCAGGGCATATTTGTTTGTAGTTCTGCGTTGGTACGTTCCAGTGAGACAGGGAGGTTATGGAGGGGTACAGGTTCATGGCATATGTGTGTGTAGTTCTGCATTGGTACGTTCCAGTGAGACAGGGAGGTTATGGAGGGTACAGGTTTAGGGCATATTTGTGTGGAGTTCTGCATTGGTGCGTTCCAGTGAGACAAGGAGGTTATGGGCGGGTACACGTTCAGGGCATATTTCTGTGGAATTCTGCATTGGTAATTTCAAGTGAGACAGGGAGGTTATGCACGGTACAGGATCAGGGCATATTTGAGTGGAGTTCTGCATTGGTACGTTCCAGTGAGACAGAGAGGTTATGGAGGGTACAGGTTCAGGGCATATTTGTGTGGAGTTCTGAAGTGGGACGATCCAATGAGACAGGGAGTTTATGGACGGGTACAGGTTCAGGGCATATTTGTGTGGAGTTCTGCATTGGTACGTTCCAGTGAGACAGGGAGGTTATGGAGGGGTACAGGTTCAGGGCATATTTGTGTGGTGTTCTGCAATGGTACGTTCCAGTGAGACAGGGAGGTTATGCATGGTACAGGTTCAGGGCATATTTGTGTGGAGTTCTGCATTGGTACGTTCCAGTGAGACAGGGAGGTTATGGAGGGGTACAGGTTCAGGGCAAATTTGTGTGGAGTTCTGCATTGGTGCGTTCCAGTGAGACAAGGAGGTTATGGGCGGTTACACTTTCAGGGCATATTTGTGTGGTGTTCTGCAATGGTATTTTCCAGTGAGACAGAAGGTTATGGAGGGGTACAGGTTCAGGGCATATTTGAGTGGAATTCGGCATTGGTGCGTTCCAGTGAGACAGGGAAGTTATGGAGGGGTACAGGTTCAGTGCATATTTGTGAGGAGTTCTGCATTGGTACGTTCCAGTGAGACAGGGAGGTTATGGAGGGCTACAGGTTCAGGGCATATTTGTGTGTAGTTCTGCATTGGTACGTTCCAGTGAGACAGGGAGGTTATGGAGGGTACAGGTTCAGGGTATATTTGTGTGGAGTTCTGCATTGGTACTTTCCAGTGAGACAGGGAGGTTATGGAGGGTACCGGTCCATGGCATATTTGTGTGGAGTTCTGCAGTGGGACGATCCAATGAGACAGGGAGTTTATGGACGGGTACAGGTTCAGGGCATATTTGTGTGGAGTTCTGCATTGGTACGTTCCAGTGAGACAGGGAGGTTATGGAGGGGTACAGGTTCAGGGCATATTTGTGTGGTGTTCTGCAATGGTACGTTCCAGTGAGACAGGGAGGTTATGCACGGTACAGGATCAGGGCATATTTGAGTGGAGTTCGGCATTGGTGCGTTCCAGTGAGACAGGGAGGTTATGGAGGGGTACAGGTTCAGGGCATATTTGTGTGTAGTTCTGCATTGGTACGTTCCAGTGAGACAGGGAGGTTATGGAGGGTACAGGTTCAGGGCATATTTGTTTGGAGTTCTGCGTTGGTACGTTCCAGTGAGACAAGGAGCTTATGAGCGGGTAGACGTTCAGGGCATATTTGTGTGGTGTTCTGCAATGGTACGTTCCAGTGAGACTGGGAGGTTATGGAGGGGTAAAGGTTCAGGGCATATTTGAGTGTATTTCTGCATTTGTACGTTCCAGTGAGTCAGGGAGGTTATGGAGGGTGCAGGTCCAGGGCAAATTTGTGTGGAGTTCTGCATTGGTACGTTCCAGTGAGACAGGGAGGTTATGGAGGGGTACAGGTTCAGGGCAAATTTGTGTGGAGTTCTGCATTGGTGCGTTCCAGTGAGACAAGGAGTTTATGGGCGGGTACACTTTCAGGGCATATTTGTGTGGTGTTCTGCAATGGTACGTTCCAGTGAGACAGGGAGGTTATGGAGGGGTACAGGTTCAGGGCAAATTTGTGTGGAGTTCTGCATTGGTGCGTTGCAGTGAGACAAGGAGGTTATGGGCGGGTACCCTTTCAGGGCATATTTGTGTGGTGTTCTGCAATGGTAAGTTCCAGTGAGACAGAAGGTTATGGAGGGGTACAGGTTCAGGGCATATTTGAGTGGAGTTCGGCATTGGTGCGTTCCAGTGAGACAGGGAAGTTATGGAGGGGTGCAGGTTCAGGGCATATTTGTGTGGATTTCTGCATTGGTACGTTCCAGTGAGTCCGGGAGGTTATGGAGTGGTACAGGTTCAGGGCATATTTGTTTGTAGTTCTGCATTGTTACGTTCCAGTGAGACAGGGAGGTTATGGAGGGGTACAGGTTCATGGCATATGTGTGTGTAGTTCTGCATTGATACGTTCCAGTGAGACAGGGAGGTTATGGAGGGTACAGGTTTAGGGCATATTTGTGTGGAGTTCTGCATTGGTGCGTTCCAGTGAGACAAGGAGGTTATGGGCGGGTACACGTTCAGGGCATATTTCTGTGGAATTCTGCATTGGTAATTTCAAGTGAGACAGGGAGGTTATGCACGGTACAGGATCAGGGCATTTTTGAGTGGAGTTCTGCATTGGTACGTTCCAGTGAGACAGGGAGGTTATGGAGGGTACAGGTTCAGGGCATATTTGTGTGGAGTTCTGCAGTGGTACGTTCCATTGAGACAAGGATGTTATGGTCGGGTACAGGTTCAGGGCATATTTGTGTGGAGTTCTGCATTGGTACTTTCCAGTGAGACAGGGAGGTTATGGAGGGTACCGGTCCATGGCATATTTGTGTGGAGTTCTGCAGTGGGACGATCCAATGAGACAGGGAGTTTATGGACGGGTACAGGTTCAGGGCATATTTGTGTGGAGTTCTGCATTGGTACGTTCCAGTGAGACAGGGAGGTTATGGAGGGGTACAGGTTCAGGGCATATTTGTGTGGTGTTCTGCAATGGTACGTTCCAGTGAGACAGGGAGGTTATGCACGGTACAGGATCAGGGCATATTTGAGTGGAGTTCGGCATTGGTGCGTTCCATTGAGACAGGGAGGTTATGGAGGGGTACAGGTTCAGGGCAAATTTGTGTGGAGTTCTGCATTGGTGCGTTCCAGTGAGACAAGGAGTTTATGGGCGGGTACACTTTCAGGGCATATTTGTGTGGTGTTCTGCAATGGTACGTTCCAGTGAGACAGGGAGGTTATGGAGGGGTACAGGTTCAGGGCAAATTTGTGTGGAGTTCTGCATTGGTGCGTTGCAGTGAGACAAGGAGGTTATGGGCGGGTACAGTTTCAGGGCATATTTGTGTGGTGTTCTGCAATGGTAAGTTCCAGTGAGACAGAAGGTTATGGAGGGGTACAGGTTTAGGGCATATTTGAGTGGAGTTCGGCATTGGTGCGTTCCAGTGAGACAGCGAAGTTATGGAGGGGTGCAGGTTCAGGGCATATTTGTGTGGAGTTCTGCATTGGTACTTTCCAGTGAGACAGGGAGGTTATGGAGGGTACCGGTCCATGGCATATTTGTGTGGAGTTCTGCAGTGGGACGATCCATTGAGACAGGGAGTTTATGGACGGGTACAGGTTCAGGGCATATTTGTGTGGAGTTCTGCATTGGTACGTTCCAGTGAGACAGGGAGGTTATGGAGGGGTACAGGTTCAGGGCATATTTGTGTGGTGTTCTGCAATGGTACGTTCCAGTGAGACAGGGAGGTTATGCACGGTACAGGATCAGGGCATATTTGAGTGGAGTTCGGCATTGGTGCGTTCCAGTGAGTCCGGGAGGTTATGGAGTGGTACAGGTTCAGGGCATATTTGTTTGTAGTTCTGCGTTGGTACGTTCCAGTGAGACAGGGAGGTTATGGAGGGGTACAGGTTCATGGCATATGTGTGTGTAGTTCTGCATTGGTACGTTCCAGTGAGACAGGGAGGTTATGGAGGGTACAGGTTTAGGGCATATTTGTGTGGAGTTCTGCATTGGTGCGTTCCAGTGAGACAAGGAGGTTATGGGCGGGTACACGTTCAGGGCATATTTCTGTGGAATTCTGCATTGGTAATTTCAAGTGAGACAGGGAGGTTATGCACGGTACAGGATCAGGGCATATTTGAGTGGAGTTCTGCATTGGTACGTTCCAGTGAGACAGGGAGGTTATGGAGGGTACAGGTTCAGGGCATATTTGTGTGGAGTTCTGCAGTGGGACGATCCAATGAGACAGGGAGTTTATGGACGGGTACAGGTTCAGGGCATATTTGTGTGGAGTTCTGCATTGGTACGTTCCAGTGAGACAGGGAGGTTATGGAGGGGTACAGGTTCAGGGCATATTTGTGTGGTGTTCTGCAATGGTACGTTCCAGTGAGACAGGGAGGTTATGCATGGTACAGGATCAGGGCATATTTGAGTGGAGTTCGGCATTGGTGCGTTCCAGTGAGACAGGGAGGTTATGGAGGGGTACAGGTTCAGGGCATATTTGTGTGGAGTTCTGCGTTGGTACGTTCCAGTGAGACAAGGAGCTTATGAGCGGGTAGACGTTCAGGGCATATTTGTGTGGTGTTCTGCAATGGTACGTTCCAGTGAGACTGGGAGGTTATGGAGGGGTAAAGGTTCAGGGCATATTTGAGTGTATTTCTGCATTTGTACGTTCCAGTGAGTCAGGGAGGTTATGGAGTGTGCAGGTTCAGGGCATATTTGTGTGGAGTTCTGCATTGGTACGTTCCAGTGAGACAGGGAGGTTATGGAGGGGTACAGGTTCAGGGCAAATTTGTGTGGAGTTCTGCATTGGTGCGTTCCAGTGAGACAAGGAGTTTATGGGCGGGTACACTTTCAGGGCATATTTGTGTGGTGTTCTGCAATGGTACTTTCCAGTGAGACAGAAGGTTATGGAGGGGTACAGGTTCAGGGCATATTTGAGTGGAGTTCGGCATTGCTGCGTTCCAGTGAGAGTGGGAAGTTATGGAGGGGTACAGGTTCAGGGCATATTTGTTTGTAGTTCTGCATTGGTACGTTCCAGTGAGACAGGGAGGTTATGGAGGTTACAGGTTCAGGGAATATTTGTGTGGATTTCTGCAGTGGTACGTTCCAGTGAGACAGGGAGGTTATGGGCGGGTACAGGTTCAGGGCATATTTGTTTGTAGTTCTGCATTGGTACGTTCCAGTGAGACAGGGAGGTTATGGAGGGTTACAGGTTCAGGGCATATTTGTGTGGAGTTCTGCATTGGTACGTTCCAGTGAGACAGGGTGGTTATGGAGGGGTACAGGTTCAGGGCATATTTGTGTGGTGTTCTGCAATGGTACGTTCCAGTGAGACAGGGAGGTTATGCACGGTACAGGATCAGGGCATATTTGAGTGGAGTTCGGCATTGGTGCGTTCCAGTGAGACAGGGAGGTTATGGAGGGGTACAGGTTCAGGGCATATTTGTGTGTAGTTCTGCATTGGTACGTTCCAGTGAGACAGGGAGGTTATGGAGGGTACAGGTTCAGGGCATATTTGTTTGGAGTTCTGCGTTGGTACGTTCCAGTGAGACAAGGAGCTTATGAGCGGGTAGACGTTCAGGGCATATTTGTGTGGTGTTCTGCAATGGTACGTTCCAGTGAGACTGGGAGGTTATGGAGGGGTAAAGGTTCAGGGCATATTTGAGTGTATTTCTGCATTTGTACGTTCCAGTGAGTCAGGGAGGTTATGGAGGGTGCAGGTTCAGGGCATATTTGTGTGGAGTTCTGCATTGGTACGTTCCAGTGAGACAGGGAGGCTATGGAGGGGTACAGGTTCAGGGCAAATTTGTGTGGAGTTCTGCATTGGTGCGTTCCAGTGAGACAAGGAGTTTATGGGCGGGTACACTTTCAGGGCATATTTGTGTGGTGTTCTGCAATGGTACTTTCCAGTGAGACAGAAGGTTCTGGAGGGGTACAGGTTCAGGGCATATTTGAGTGGAGTTCGGCATTGCTGCGTTCCAGTGAGACTGGGAAGTTATGGAGGGGTACAGGTTCAGGGCATATTTGTTTGTAGTTCTGCATTGGTACGTTCCAGTGAGACAGGGAGGTTATGGAGGTTACAGGTTCAGGGAATATTTGTGTGGATTTCTGCAGTGGTACGTTCCAGTGAGACAGGGAGGTTATGGGCGGGTACAGGTTCAGGGCATATTTTTTTTTAGTTCTGCATTGGTACGTTCCAGTGAGACAGGGAGGTTATGGAGGGTTACAGGTTCAGGGCAAATTTGTGTGGAGTTCTGCGTTGGTACGTTCCAGTGAGACAAGGAGGTTATGGGCGGGTACAGGTTCAGGGCATATTTGTGTGGAGTTCTGCATTGGTACGTTCCAATGAGACAGGGAGGTTATGGAGGGGTACAGGTTCAGGGCAAATTTGTGTGGAGTTCTGCATTGGTGCGTTCCAGTGAGACAAGGAGGTTATGGGCGGTTACACTTTCAGGGCATATTTGTGTGGTGTTCTGCGTTGGTGCGTTCCAGTGAGACAAGGAGCTTATGAGCGGGTAGACGTTCAGGGCATATTTTTGTGGTGTTCTGCAATGGTACGTTCCAGTGAGACTGGGAGGTTATGGAGGGGTAAAGGTTCAGGGCATATTTGAGTGTATTTCTGCATTTGTACGTTCCAGTGAGTCAGGGAGGTTATGGAGGGTGCAGGTTCAGGGCATATTTGTGTGGAGTTCTGCATTGGTACGTTCCAGTGAGACAGGGAGGTTATGGAGGGGTACAGGTTCAGGGCAAATTTGTGTGGAGTTCTGCATTGGTGCGTTCCAGTGAGACAAGGAGTTTATGGGCGGGTACACTTTCAGGGCATATTTGTGTGGTGTTCTGCAATGGTACTTTCCAGTGAGACAGAAGGTTATGGAGGGGTACAGGTTCAGGGCATATTTGAGTGGAGTTCGGCATTGCTGCGTTCCAGTGAGACTGGGAAGTTATGGAGGGGTACAGGTTCAGGGCATATTTGTTTGTAGTTCTGCATTGGTACGTTCCAGTGAGACAGGGAGGTTATGGAGGTTACAGGTTCAGGGAATATTTGTGTGGATTTCTGCAGTGGTACGTTCCAGTGAGACAGGGAGGTTATGGGCGGGTACAGGTTCAGGGCATATTTGTGTGGAGTTCTGCATTGGTACGTTCCAGTGAGACAGGGAGGTTATGGAGGGGTACAGGTTCAGGGCATATTTGTGTGGTGTTCTGCAATGGTACGTTCCAGTGAGACAGGGAGGTTATGCACGGTACAGGATCAGGGCATATTTGAGTGGAGTTCGGCATTGGTGCGTTCCAGTGAGTCCGGGAGGTTATGGAGTGGTACAGGTTCAGGGCATATTTGTTTGTTGTTCTGCGTTGGTACGTTCCAGTGAGACAGGGAGGTTATGGAGGGGTACAGGTTCATGGCATATGTGTGTGTAGTTCTGCATTGGTACGTTCCAGTGAGACAGGGAGGTTATGGAGGGTACAGGTTTAGGGCATATTTGTGTGGAGTTCTGCATTGGTGCGTTCCAGTGAGACAAGGAGGTTATGGGCGGGTACACGTTCAGGGCATATTTCTGTGGAATTCTGCATTGGTAATTTCAAGTGAGACAGGGAGGTTATGCACGGTACAGGATCAGGGCATATTTGAGTGGAGTTCTGCATTGGTACGTTCCAGTGAGACAGGGAGGTTATGGAGGGTACAGGTTCAGGGCATATTTGTGTGGAGTTCTGCAGTGGGACGATCCAATGAGACAGGGAGTTTATGGACGGGTACAGGTTCAGGGCATATTTGTGTGGAGTTCTGCATTGGTACGTTCCAGTGAGACAGGGAGGTTATGGAGGGGTACAGGTTCAGGGCATATTTGTGTGGTGTTCTGCAATGGTACGTTCCAGTGAGACAGGGAGGTTATGCATGGTACAGGATCAGGGCATATTTGAGTGGAGTTCGGCATTGGTGCGTTCCAGTGAGACAGGGAGGTTATGGAGGGGTACAGGTTCAGGGCATATTTGTGTGTAGTTCTGCATTGGTACGTTCCAGTGAGACAGGGAGGTTATGGAGGGTACAGGTTCAGGGCATATTTGTTTGGAGTTCTGCGTTGGTACGTTCCAGTGAGACAAGGAGCTTATGAGCGGGTAGACGTTCAGGGCATATTTGTGTGGTGTTCTGCAATGGTACGTTCCAGTGAGACTGGGAGGTTATGGAGGGGTAAAGGTTCAGGGCATATTTGAGTGTATTTCTGCATTTGTACGTTCCAGTGAGTCAGGGAGGTTATGGAGGGTACAGGTTCAGGGCATATTTGAGTGGAGTTCGGCATTGCTGCGTTCCAGTGAGACTGGGAAGTTATGGAGGGGTACAGGTTCAGGGCATATTTGTTTGTAGTTCTGCATTGGTACGTTCCAGTGAGACAGGGAGGTTATGGAGGTTACAGGTTCAGGGAATATTTGTGTGGATTTCTGCAGTGGTACGTTACAGTGAGACAGGGAGGTTATGGGCGGGTACAGGTTCAGGGCATATTTGTTTGTAGTTCTGCATTGGTACGTTCCAGTGAGACAGGGAGGTTATGTAGGGTTACAGGTTCAGGGCATATTTGTGTGGAGTTCTGCATTGGTACGTTCCAGTGAGACAGGGTGGTTATGGAGGGGTACAGGTTCAGGGCATATTTGTGTGGTGTTCTGCAATGGTACGTTCCAGTGAGACAGGGAGATAATGCACGGTACAGGATCAGGGCATATTTGAGTGGAGTTCGGCATTGGTGCGTTCCAGTGAGACAGGGAGGTTATGGAGGGGTACAGGTTCAGGGCATATTTGTGTGTAGTTCTGCATTGGTACGTTCCAGTGAGACAGGGAGGTTATGGAGGGTACAGGTTCAGGGCCTATTTGTTTGGAGTTCTGCGTTGGTACGTTCCAGTGAGACAAGGAGCTTATGAGCGGGTAGACGTTCAGGGCATATTTGTGTGGTGTTCTGCAATGGTACGTTCCAGTGAGACTGGGAGGTTATAGAGGGGTAAAGGTTCAGGGCATATTTGAGTGTATTTCTGCATTTGTACGTTCCAGTGAGTCAGGGAGGTTATGGAGGGTGCAGGTTCAGGGCATATTTGTGTGGAGTTCTGCATTGGTACGTTCCAGTGAGACAGGGAGGTTATGGAGGGGTACAGGTTTAGGGCATATTTGTGTGGTGTTCTGCAATGGTACGTTCCAGTGAGACAGGGAGGTTATGCACGGTACAGGATCAGGGCATATTTGAGTGGAGTTCGGCATTGGTGCGTTCCAGTGAGACAGGGAGGTTATGGAGGGGTACAGGTTCAGGGCATATTTGTGTGTAGTTCTGCATTGGTACGTTCCAGTGAGACAGGGAGTTTATGGAGGGTACAGGTTCAGGGCATATTTGTTTGGAGTTCTGCGTTGGTACGTTCCAGTGAGACAAGGAGCTTATGAGCGGGTAGACGTTCAGGGCATATTTGTGTGGTGTTCTGCAATGGTACGTTCCAGTGAGACTGGGAGGTTATGGAGGGGTACAGGTTCAGGGCATATTTGTGTGTAGTTCTGCATTGGTACGTTCCAGTGAGACAGGGAGGTTATGCACGGTACAGGATCAGGGCATATTTGAGTGGAGTTCGGCATTGGTGCGTTCCAGTGAGACAGGGAGGTTATGGAGGGGTACAGGTTCAGGGCATATTTGTGTGTAGTTCTGCATTGGTACGTTCCAGTGAGACAGGGAGTTTATGGAGGGTACAGGTTCAGGGCATATTTGTTTGGAGTTCTGCGTTGGTACGTTCCAGTGAGACAAGGAGCTTATGAGCGGGTAGACGTTCAGGGCATATTTGTGTGGTGTTCTGCAATGGTACGTTCCAGTGAGACTGGGAGGTTATGGAGGGGTACAGGTTCAGGGCATATTTGTGTGTAGTTCTGCATTGGTACGTTCCAGTGAGACAGGGAGGTTATGGAGGGTACAGGTTCAGGGCATATTTGTTTGGAGTTCTGCGTTGGTACGTTCCAGTGAGACAAGGAGCTTATGAGCGGGTAGACGTTCAGGGCATATTTGTGTGGTGTTCTGCAATGGTACTTTCCAGTGAGACAGAAGGTTATGGAGGGGTACAGGTTCAGGGCATATTTGAGTGGAGTTCGGCATTGCTGCGTTCCAGTGAGACTGGGAAGTTATGGAGGGGTACAGGTTCAGGGCATATTTGTTTGTAGTTCTGCATTGGTACGTTCCAGTGAGACAGGGAGGTTATGGAGGTTACAGGTTCAGGGAATATTTGTGTGGATTTCTGCAGTGGTACGTTCCAGTGAGACAGGGAGGTTATGGAGGGTTACAGGTTCAGGGCAAATTTGTGTGGAGTTCTGCGTTGGTACGTTCCAGTGAGACAAGGAGGTTATGGGCGGGTACAGGTTCAGGGCATATTTGTGTGGAGTTCTGCAGTGGGACGATCCAATGAGACAGGGAGTTTATGGACGGGTACAGGTTCAGGGCATATTTGTGTGGAGTTCTGCATTGGTACGTTCCAGTGAGACAGGGAGGTTATGGAGGGGTACAGGTTCAGGGCATATTTGTGTGGTGTTCTGCAATGGTACGTTCCAGTGAGACAGGGAGGTTATGCATGGTACAGGATCAGGGCATATTTGAGTGGAGTTCGGCATTGGTGCGTTCCAGTGAGACAGGGAGGTTATGGAGGGGTACAGGTTCAGGGCATATTTGTGTGTAGTTCTGCATTGGTACGTTCCAGTGAGACAGGGAGGTTATGGAGGGTACAGGTTCAGGGCATATTTGTTTGGAGTTCTGCGTTGGTACGTTCCAGTGAGACAAGGAGCTTATGAGCGGGTAGACGTTCAGGGCATATTTGTGTGGTGTTCTGCAATGGTACGTTCCAGTGAGACTGGGAGGTTATGGAGGGGTAAAGGTTCAGGGCATATTTGAGTGTATTTCTGCATTTGTACGTTCCAGTGAGTCAGGGAGGTTATGGAGGGTACAGGTTCAGGGCATATTTGAGTGGAGTTCGGCATTGCTGCGTTCCAGTGAGACTGGGAAGTTATGGAGGGGTACAGGTTCAGGGCATATTTGTTTGTAGTTCTGCATTGGTACGTTCCAGTGAGACAGGGAGGTTATGGAGGTTACAGGTTCAGGGAATATTTGTGTGGATTTCTGCAGTGGTACGTTCCAGTGAGACAGGGAGGTTATGGGCGGGTACAGGTTCAGGGCATATTTGTTTGTAGTTCTGCATTGGTACGTTCCAGTGAGACAGGGAGGTTATGTAGGGTTACAGGTTCAGGGCATATTTGTGTGGAGTTCTGCATTGGTACGTTCCAGTGAGACAGGGTGGTTATGGAGGGGTAGAGGTTCAGGGCATATTTGTGTGGTGTTCTGCAATGGTACGTTCCAGTGAGACAGGGAGATAATGCACGGTACAGGATCAGGGCATATTTGAGTGGAGTTCGGCATTGGTGCGTTCCAGTGAGACAGGGAGGTTATGGAGGGGTACAGGTTCAGGGCATATTTGTGTGTAGTTCTGCATTGGTACGTTCCAGTGAGACAGGGAGGTTATGGAGGGTACAGGTTCAGGGCATATTTGTTTGGAGTTCTGCGTTGGTACGTTCCAGTGAGACAAGGAGCTTATGAGCGGGTAGACGTTCAGGGCATATTTGTGTGGTGTTCTGCAATGGTACGTTCCAGTGAGACTGGGAGGTTATAGAGGGGTAAAGGTTCAGGGCATATTTGAGTGTATTTCTGCATTTGCACGTTCCAGTGAGTCAGGGAGGTTATGGAGGGTGCAGGTTCAGGGCATATTTGTGTGGAGTTCTGCATTGGTACGTTCCAGTGAGACAGGGAGGTTATGGAGGGGTACAGGTTTAGGGCATATTTGTGTGGTGTTCTGCAATGGTACGTTCCAGTGAGACAGGGAGGTTATGCACGGTACAGGATCAGGGCATATTTGAGTGGAGTTCGGCATTGCTGCGTTCCAGTGAGACTGGGAAGTTATGGAGGGGTACAGGTTCAGGGCATATTTGTTTGTAGTTCTGCATTGGTACGTTCCAGTGAGACAGGGAGGTTATGGAGGTTACAGGTTCAGGGAATATTTGTGTGGATTTCTGCAGTGGTACGTTACAGTGAGACAGGGAGGTTATGGGCGGGTACAGGTTCAGGGCATATTTGTTTGTAGTTCTGCATTGGTACGTTCCAGTGAGACAGGGAGGTTATGTAGGGTTACAGGTTCAGGGCATATTTGTGTGGAGTTCTGCATTGGTACGTTCCAGTGAGACAGGGTGGTTATGGAGGGGTACAGGTTCAGGGCATATTTGTGTGGTGTTCTGCAATGGTACGTTCCAGTGAGACAGGGAGATAATGCACGGTACAGGATCAGGGCATATTTGAGTGGAGTTCGGCATTGGTGCGTTCCAGTGAGACAGGGAGGTTATGGAGGGGTACAGGTTCAGGGCATATTTGTGTGTAGTTCTGCATTGGTACGTTCCAGTGAGACAGGGAGGTTATGGAGGGTACAGGTTCAGGGCATATTTGTTTGGAGTTCTGCGTTGGTACGTTCCAGTGAGACAAGGAGCTTATGAGCGGGTAGACGTTCAGGGCATATTTGTGTGGTGTTCTGCAATGGTACGTTCCAGTGAGACTGGGAGGTTATAGAGGGGTAAAGGTTCAGGGCATATTTGAGTGTATTTCTGCATTTGTACGTTCCAGTGAGTCAGGGAGGTTATGGAGGGTGCAGGTTCAGGGCATATTTGTGTGGAGTTCTGCATTGGTACGTTCCAGTGAGACAGGGAGGTTATGGAGGGGTACAGGTTTAGGGCATATTTGTGTGGTGTTCTGCAATGGTACGTTCCAGTGAGACAGGGAGGTTATGCACGGTACAGGATCAGGGCATATTTGAGTGGAGTTCGGCATTGGTGCGTTCCAGTGAGACAGGGAGGTTATGGAGGGGTACAGGTTCAGGGCATATTTGTGTGTAGTTCTGCATTGGTACGTTCCAGTGAGACAGGGAGTTTATGGAGGGTACAGGTTCAGGGCATATTTGTTTGGAGTTCTGCGTTGGTACGTTCCAGTGAGACAAGGAGCTTATGAGCGGGTAGACGTTCAGGGCATATTTGTGTGGTGTTCTGCAATGGTACGTTCCAGTGAGACTGGGAGGTTATGGAGGGGTACAGGTTCAGGGCATATTTGTGTGTAGTTCTGCATTGGTACGTTCCAGTGAGACAGGGAGGTTATGCACGGTACAGGATCAGGGCATATTTGAGTGGAGTTCGGCATTGGTGCGTTCCAGTGAGACAGGGAGGTTATGGAGGGGTACAGGTTCAGGGCATATTTGTGTGTAGTTCTGCATTGGTACGTTCCAGTGAGACAGGGAGTTTATGGAGGGTACAGGTTCAGGGCATATTTGTTTGGAGTTCTGCGTTGGTACGTTCCAGTGAGACAAGGAGCTTATGAGCGGGTAGACGTTCAGGGCATATTTGTGTGGTGTTCTGCAATGGTACGTTCCAGTGAGACTGGGAGGTTATGGAGGGGTACAGGTTCAGGGCATATTTGTGTGTAGTTCTGCATTGGTACGTTCCAGTGAGACAGGGAGGTTATGGAGGGTACAGGTTCAGGGCATATTTGTTTGGAGTTCTGCGTTGGTACGTTCCAGTGAGACAAGGAGCTTATGAGCGGGTAGACGTTCAGGGCATATTTGTGTGGTGTTCTGCAATGGTACTTTCCAGTGAGACAGAAGGTTATGGAGGGGTACAGGTTCAGGGCATATTTGAGTGGAGTTCGGCATTGCTGCGTTCCAGTGAGACTGGGAAGTTATGGAGGGGTACAGGTTCAGGGCATATTTGTTTGTAGTTCTGCATTGGTACGTTCCAGTGAGACAGGGAGGTTATGGAGGTTACAGGTTCAGGGAATATTTGTGTGGATTTCTGCAGTGGTATGTTCCAGTGAGACAGGGAGGTTATGGAGGGTTACAGGTTCAGGGCAAATTTGTGTGGAGTTCTGCGTTGGTACGTTCCAGTGAGACAAGGAGGTTATGGGCGGGTACAGGTTCAGGGCATATTTGTGTGGAGTTCTGCAGTGGGACGATCCAATGAGACAGGGAGTTTATGGACGGGTACAGGTTCAGGGCATATTTGTGTGGAGTTCTGCATTGGTACGTTCCAGTGAGACAGGGAGGTTATGGAGGGGTACAGGTTCAGGGCATATTTGTGTGGTGTTCTGCAATGGTACGTTCCAGTGAGACAGGGAGGTTATGCATGGTACAGGATCAGGGCATATTTGAGTGGAGTTCGGCATTGGTGCGTTCCAGTGAGACAGGGAGGTTATGGAGGGGTACAGGTTCAGGGCATATTTGTGTGTAGTTCTGCATTGGTACGTTCCAGTGAGACAGGGAGGTTATGGAGGGTACAGGTTCAGGGCATACTTGTTTGGAGTTCTGCGTTGGTACGTTCCAGTGAGACAAGGAGCTTATGAGCGGGTAGACGTTCAGGGCATATTTGTGTGGTGTTCTGCAATGGTACGTTCCAGTGAGACTGGGAGGTTATGGAGGGGTAAAGGTTCAGGGCATATTTGAGTGTATTTCTGCATTTGTACGTTCCAGTGAGTCAGGGAGGTTATGGAGGGTACAGGTTCAGGGCATATTTGAGTGGAGTTCGGCATTGCTGCGTTCCAGTGAGACTGGGAAGTTATGGAGGGGTACAGGTTCAGGGCATATTTGTTTGTAGTTCTGCATTGGTACGTTCCAGTGAGACAGGGAGGTTATGGAGGTTACAGGTTCAGGGAATATTTGTGTGGATTTCTGCAGTGGTACGTTCCAGTGAGACAGGGAGGTTATGGGCGGGTACAGGTTCAGGGCATATTTGTTTGTAGTTCTGCATTGGTACGTTCCAGTGAGACAGGGAGGTTATGTAGGGTTACAGGTTCAGGGCATATTTGTGTGGAGTTCTGCATTGGTACGTTCCAGTGAGACAGGGTGGTTATGGAGGGGTACAGGTTCAGGGCATATTTGTGTGGTGTTCTGCAATGGTACGTTCCAGTGAGACAGGGAGATAATGCACGGTACAGGATCAGGGCATATTTGAGTGGAGTTCGGCATTGGTGCGTTCCAGTGAGACAGGGAGGTTATGGAGGGGTACAGGTTCAGGGCATATTTGTGTGTAGTTCTGCATTGGTACGTTCCAGTGAGACAGGGAGGTTATGGAGGGTACAGGTTCAGGGCATATTTGTTTGGAGTTCTGCGTTGGTACGTTCCAGTGAGACAAGGAGCTTATGAGCGGGTAGACGTTCAGGGCATATTTGTGTGGTGTTCTGCAATGGTACGTTCCAGTGAGACTGGGAGGTTATAGAGGGGTAAAGGTTCAGGGCATATTTGAGTGTATTTCTGCATTTGTACGTTCCAGTGAGTCAGGGAGGTTATGGAGGGTGCAGGTTCAGGGCATATTTGTGTGGAGTTCTGCATTGGTACGTTCCAGTGAGACAGGGAGGTTATGGAGGGGTACAGGTTTAGGGCATATTTGTGTGGTGTTCTGCAATGGTACGTTCCAGTGAGACAGGGAGGTTATGCACGGTACAGGATCAGGGCATATTTGAGTGGAGTTCGGCATTGGTGCGTTCCAGTGAGACAGGGAGGTTATGGAGGGGTACAGGTTCAGGGCATATTTGTGTGTAGTTCTGCATTGGTACGTTCCAGTGAGACAGGGAGTTTATGGAGGGTACAGGTTCAGGGCATATTTGTTTGGAGTTCTGCGTTGGTACGTTCCAGTGAGACAAGGAGCTTATGAGCGGGTAGACGTTCAGGGCATATTTGTGTGGTGTTCTGCAATGGTACGTTCCAGTGAGACTGGGAGGTTATGGAGGGGTACAGGTTCAGGGCATATTTGTGTGTAGTTCTGCATTGGTACGTTCCAGTGAGACAGGGAGGTTATGCACGGTACAGGATCAGGGCATATTTGAGTGGAGTTCGGCATTGGTGCGTTCCAGTGAGACAGGGAGGTTATGGAGGGGTACAGGTTCAGGGCATATTTGTTTGGAGTTCTGCATTGGTACGTTCCAGTGAGACAAGGAGCTTATGAGCGGGTAGACGTTCAGGGCATATTTGTGTGGTGTTCTGCAATGGTACGTTCCAGTGAGACTGGGAGGTTATGGAGGGGTACAGGTTCAGGGCATATTTGTGTGTAGTTCTGCATTGGTACGTTCCAGTGAGACAGGGAGGTTATGGAGGGTACAGGTTCAGGGCATATTTGTTTGGAGTTCTGCGTTGGTACGTTCCAGTGAGACAAGGAGCTTATGAGCGGGTAGACGTTCAGGGCATATTTGTGTGGTGTTCTGCAATGGTACTTTCCAGTGAGACAGAAGGTTATGGAGGGGTACAGGTTCAGGGCATATTTGAGTGGAGTTCGGCATTGCTGCGTTCCAGTGAGACTGGGAAGTTATGGAGGGGTACAGGTTCAGGGCATATTTGTTTGTAGTTCTGCATTGGTACGTTCCAGTGAGACAGGGAGGTTATGGAGGTTACAGGTTCAGGGAATATTTGTGTGGATTTCTGCAGTGGTACGTTCCAGTGAGACAGGGAGGTTATGGGCGGGTACAGGTTCAGGGCATATTTGTTTGTAGTTCTGCATTGGTACGTTCCAGTGAGACAGGGAGGTTATGGAGGGTTACAGGTTCAGGGCAAATTTGTGTGGAGTTCTGCGTTGGTACGTTCCAGTGAGACAAGGAGGTTATGGGCGGGTACAGGTTCAGGGCATATTTGTGTGGAGTTCTGCATTGGTACGTTCCAATGAGACAGGGAGGTTATGGAGGGGTACAGGTTCAGGGCAAATTTGTGTGGAGTTCTGCATTGGTGCGTTCCAGTGAGACAAGGAGGTTATGGGCGGTTACACTTTCAGGGCATATTTGTGTGGTGTTCTGCAATGGTTCGTTCCAGTGAGACAGAAGGTTATGGAGGGGTACAGGTTCAGGGCATATTTGAGTGGAATTCGGCATTGGTGCGTTCCAGTGAGACAGGGAAGTTATGGAGGGGTACAGGTTCAGTGCATATTTGTGAGGAGTTCTGCATTGGTACGTTCCAGTGAGACAGGGAGTTTATGGACGGGTACAGGTTCAGGGCATATTTGTGTGGAGTTCTGCATTGGTACGTTACAGTGAGACAGGGAGGTTATGGAGGGGTACAGGTTCAGGGCATATTTGTGTGGTGTTCTGCAATGGTACGTTCCAGTGAGACAGGGAGGTTATGCACGGTACAGGATCAGGGCATATTTGAGTGGAGTTCGGCATTGGTGCGTTCCAGTGAGACAGGGAGGTTATGGAGGGGTACAGGTTCAGGGCATATTTGTGTATAGTTCTGCATTGGTACGTTCCAGTGAGACAGGGAGGTTATGGAGGGTACAGGTTCAGGGCATATTTGTTTGGAGTTCTGCGTTGGTACGTTCCAGTGAGACAAGGAGCTTATGAGCGGGTAGACGTTCAGGGCATATTTGTGTGGTGTTCTGCAATGGTACGTTCCAGTGAGACTGGGAGGTCATGGAGGGGTAAAGGTTCAGGGCATATTTGAGTGTATTTCTGCATTTGTACGTTCCAGTGAGTCAGGGAGGTTATGGAGGGTGCAGGTTCAGGGCATATTTGTGTGGAGTTCTGCATTGGTACGTTCCAGTGAGACAGGGAGGTTATGGAGGGGTACAGGTTCAGGGCAAATTTGTGTGGAGTTCTGCATTGGTGCGTTCCAGTGAGACAAGGAGTTTATGGGCGGGTACACTTTCAGGGCATATTTGTGTGGTGTTCTGCAATGGTACTTTCCAGTGAGACAGAAGGTTATGGAGGGGTACAGGTTCAGGGCATATTTGAGTGGAGTTCGGCATTGCTGCGTTCCAGTGAGACTGGGAAGTTATGGAGGGGTACAGGTTCAGGGCATATTTGTTTGTAGTTCTGCATTGGTACGTTCCAGTGAGACAGGGAGGTTATGGAGGTTACAGGTTCAGGGAATATTTGTGTGGATTTCTGCAGTGGTACGTTCCAGTGAGACAGGGAGGTTATGGGCGGGTACAGGTTCAGGGTATATTTGTTTGTAGTTCTGCATTGGTACGTTCCAGTGAGACAGGGAGGTTATGGAGGGTTACAGGTTCAGGGCAAATTTGTGTGGAGTTCTGCGTTGGTACGTTCCAGTGAGACAAGGAGGTTATGGGCGGGTACAGGTTCAGGGCATATTTGTGTGGAGTTCTGCATTGGTACGTTCCAGTGAGACAGGGAGGTTATGGAGGGGTACAGGTTCAGGGCAAATTTGTGTGGAGTTCTGCATTGGTGCGTTCCAGTGAGACAAGGAGGTTATGGGCGGTTACACTTTCAGGGCATATTTGTGTGGTGTTCTGCAATGGTACGTTCCAGTGAGACAGAAGGTTATGGAGGGGTACAGGTTCAGGGCATATTTGTGAGGAGTTCTGCATTGGTACGTTCCAGTGAGACAGGGAGGTTATGGAGGGCTACAGGTTCAGGGCATATTTGTGTGTAGTTCTGCATTGGTACGTTCCAGTGAGACAGGGAGGTTATGGAGGGTACAGGTACAGGGCATATTTGTGTGGAGTTCTGCATTGGTACGTTCCAGTGAGACAGGGAGGTTATGGAGGGTGCAGGTTCAATGTATATTTGTGTGGAGTTCTGCATTGGTACGTTCCAGTGAGACAGGGAGGTTATGGAGGGGTACAGGTTCAGGGCAAATTTGTGTGGAGTTCTGCATTGGTGCGTTCCAGTGAGACGAGGAGTTTATGGGCGGGTACACTTTCAGGGCATATTTGTGTGGTGTTCTGCAATGGTACTTTCCAGTGAGACAGAAGGTTATGGAGGGGTACAGGTTCAGGGCATATTTGTTTGTAGTTCTGCATTGGTATGTTCCAGTGAGACAGGGAGGTTATGGAGGGTACAGGTTCAGGGCATATTTCTGTGGAGTTCTGCAGTGGTACGTTCATTTGAGACAAGGAGGTTATGGTCGGGTACAGGTTCAGGGCATATTTGTGTGGAGTTCTGCATTGGTACTTTCCTGTGAGACAGGGAGGTTATGGAGGGTACCGGTCCATGGCATATTTGTGTGGAGTTCTGCAGTGGGACGATCCAATGAGACAGGGAGGTTATGGACAGGAACAGGTTCAGGGCATATTTGTGTGGAGTTCTGCATTGGTACGTTCCAGTGAGACAGGGAGGTTATGGAGGGGTACAGGTTCAGGGCATATCTGTGTGGAGTTCTGCATTGGTACGTTCCAGTGAGACAGGGAGGTTATGGAGGGTGCAGGTTCAGGGCATATTTGTGTGGAGTTCTGCATTGGTACGTTCCAGTGAGACAGGGAGGTTATGGGCGGGTACAGGTTCAGGGCAAATTTGTGTGGAGTTCTGCATTGGTGCGTTCCAGTGAGACAAGTAGTTTATGGAGGGGTACAGTTTCAGGGCATATTTGTGTGGTGTTCTGCAATGGTACTTTCCAGTGAGACAGAAGGTTATGGAGGGGTACAGGTTCAGGGCATATTTGAGTGGAGTTCGGCATTGGTGCGTTCCAGTGAGACAGGGAAGTTATGGAGGGGTACAGGTTCAGGGCAAATTTGTGTGGAGTTCAGCATTGGTGCGTTGCAGTGAGACAAGGAGGTTATGGGCGGGTACACTTTCAGGGCATATTTGTGTGGTGTTCTGCAATGATAAGTTCCAGTGAGACAGAAGGTTATGGAGGGTTACAGGTTCAGGGCATATTTGAGTGGAGTTCGGCATTGGTGCGTTCCAGTGAGACAGGTAATTTATGGAGGGGTGCAGGTTCAGGGTATATTTGTGTGGATTTCTGCATTGGTACGTTCCAGTGAGTACGGGAGGTTATGGAGTGGTACAGGTTCAGGGCATATTTGTTTGTAGTTCTACGTTGGTACGTTCCAGTGAGACAGGGAGGTTATGGAGGGGTACAGGTTCAGGGCATATGTGTGTGTAGTTCTGCATTGGTATGTTCCAGTGAGACAGGGAGGTTATGGAGGGTACAGGTTTAGGGCATATTTGTGTGGAGTTCTGCATTGGTGCGTTCCAGTGAGACAAGGAGCTTATGGGCGGGTACACGTTCAGGGCATATTTCTGTGTAATTCTGCATTGGTAATTTCAAGTGAGACAGGGAGGTTATGCACGGTACAGGATCAGGGCATATTTGAGTGGAGTTCTGCATTGGTACGTTCCAGTGAGACAGGGAGGTTATGGAGGGTACAGTTTCAGGGCATATTTGTGTGGTGTTCTGCAATGGTACGTTCCAGTGAGACAGGGAGGTTATGCACGGTACAGGATCAGGGCATATTTGAGTGGAGTTCGGCCTTGGTGCGTTCCAGTGAGACAGGGAGGTTATGGAGGGGTACAGGTTCAGGGCAAATTTGTGTGGAGTTCTGCATTGGTGCGTTCCAGTGAGACAAGGAGTTTATGGGCGGGTACACTTTCAGGGCATATTTGTGTGGTGTTCTGCAATGGTACTTTCCAGTGAGACAGAAGGTTATGGAGGGGTACAGGTTCAGGGCATATTTGAGTGGAGTTCGGCATTGCTGCGTTCCAGTGAGACTGGGAAGTTATGGAGGGGTACAGGTTCAGGGCATATTTGTTTGTAGTTCTGCATTGGTACGTTCCAGTGAGACAGGGAGGTTATGGAGGTTACAGGTTCAGGGAATATTTGTGTGGATTTCTGCAGTGGTACGTTCCAGTGAGACAGGGAGGTTATGGGCGGGTACAGGTTCAGGGCATATTTGTTTGTAGTTCTGCATTGGTACGTTCCAGTGAGACAGGGAGGTTATGGAGGGTTACAGGTTCAGGGCAAATTTGTGTGGAGTTCTGCGTTGGTACGTTCCAGTGAGACAAGGAGGTTATGGGCGGGTACAGGTTCAGGGCATATTTGTGTGGAGTTCTGCATTGGTACGTTCCAGTGAGACAGGGAGGTTATGGAGGGGTACAGGTTCAGGGCAAATTTGTGTGGAGTTCTGCATTGGTGCGTTCCAGTGAGACAAGGAGGTTATGGGCGGTTACACTTTCAGGGCATATTTGTGTGGTGTTCTGCAATGGTACGTTCCAGTGAGACAGAAGGTTATGGAGGGGTACAGGTTCAGGGCATATTTGTGAGGAGTTCTGCATTGGTACGTTCCAGTGAGACAGGGAGGTTATGGAGGGCTACAGGTTCAGGGCATATTTGTGTGTAGTTCTGCATTGGTACGTTCCAGTGAGACAGGGAGGTTATGGAGGGTACAGGTACAGGGCATATTTGTGTGGAGTTCTGCATTGGTACGTTCCAGTGAGACAGGGAGGTTATGGAGGGTGCAGGTTCAATGTATATTTGTGTGGAGTTCTGCATTGGTACGTTCCAGTGAGACAGGGAGGTTATGGAGGGGTACAGGTTCAGGGCAAATTTGTGTGGAGTTCTGCATTGGTGCGTTCCAGTGAGACGAGGAGTTTATGGGCGGGTACACTTTCAGGGCATATTTGTGTGGTGTTCTGCAATGGTACTTTCCAGTGAGACAGAAGGTTATGGAGGGGTACAGGTTCAGGGCATATTTGTTTGTAGTTCTGCATTGGTATGTTCCAGTGAGACAGGGAGGTTATGGAGGGTACAGGTTCAGGGCATATTTCTGTGGAGTTCTGCAGTGGTACGTTCATTTGAGACAAGGAGGTTATGGTCGGGTACAGGTTCAGGGCATATTTGTGTGGAGTTCTGCATTGGTACTTTCCTGTGAGACAGGGAGGTTATGGAGGGTACCGGTCCATGGCATATTTGTGTGGAGTTCTGCAGTGGGACGATCCAATGAGACAGGGAGGTTATGGACAGGAACAGGTTCAGGGCATATTTGTGTGGAGTTCTGCATTGGTACGTTCCAGTGAGACAGGGAGGTTATGGAGGGGTACAGGTTCAGGGCATATCTGTGTGGAGTTCTGCATTGGTACGTTCCAGTGAGACAGGGAGGTTATGGAGGGTGCAGGTTCAGGGCATATTTGTGTGGAGTTCTGCATTGGTACGTTCCAGTGAGACAGGGAGGTTATGGGCGGGTACAGGTTCAGGGCAAATTTGTGTGGAGTTCTGCATTGGTGCGTTCCAGTGAGACAAGTAGTTTATGGAGGGGTACAGTTTCAGGGCATATTTGTGTGGTGTTCTGCAATGGTACTTTCCAGTGAGACAGAAGGTTATGGAGGGGTACAGGTTCAGGGCATATTTGAGTGGAGTTCGGCATTGGTGCGTTCCAGTGAGACAGGGAAGTTATGGAGGGGTACAGGTTCAGGGCAAATTTGTGTGGAGTTCAGCATTGGTGCGTTGCAGTGAGACAAGGAGGTTATGGGCGGGTACACTTTCAGGGCATATTTGTGTGGTGTTCTGCAATGATAAGTTCCAGTGAGACAGAAGGTTATGGAGGGTTACAGGTTCAGGGCATATTTGAGTGGAGTTCGGCATTGGTGCGTTCCAGTGAGACAGGGAATTTATGGAGGGGTGCAGGTTCAGGGTATATTTGTGTGGATTTCTGCATTGGTACGTTCCAGTGAGTACGGGAGGTTATGGAGTGGTACAGGTTCAGGGCATATTTGTTTGTAGTTCTACGTTGGTACGTTCCAGTGAGACAGGGAGGTTATGGAGGGGTACAGGTTCAGGGCATATGTGTGTGTAGTTCTGCATTGGTATGTTCCAGTGAGACAGGGAGGTTATGGAGGGTACAGGTTTAGGGCATATTTGTGTGGAGTTCTGCATTGGTGCGTTCCAGTGAGACAAGGAGCTTATGGGCGGGTACACGTTCAGGGCATATTTCTGTGTAATTCTGCATTGGTAATTTCAAGTGAGACAGGGAGGTTATGCACGGTACAGGATCAGGGCATATTTGAGTGGAGTTCTGCATTGGTACGTTCCAGTGAGACAGGGAGGTTATGGAGGGTACAGGTTCAGGGCATATTTGTGTGGTGTTCTGCAATGGTACGTTCCAGTGAGACAGGGAGGTTATGCACGGTACAGGATCAGGGCATATTTGAGTGGAGTTCGGCCTTGGTGCGTTCCAGTGAGACAGGGAGGTTATGGAGGGGTACAGGTTCAGGGCATATTTGTTTGGAGTTCTGCGTTGGTACGTTCCAGTGAGACAAGGAGCTTATGAGCGGGTAGACGTTCAGGGCATATTTGTGTGGTGTTCTGCAATGGTACGTTCCAGTGAGACTGGGAGGTTATGGAGGGGTAAAGGTTCAGGGCATATTTTAGTGTATTTCTGCATTTGTACGTTCCAGTGAGTCAGGGAGGTTATGGAGGGTGCAGGTCCAGGGCATATTTGTGTGGAGTTCTGCATTGGTACGTTCCAGTGAGACAGGGAGGTTATGGAGGGGTACAGGTTCAGGGCAAATTTGTGTGGAGTTCTGCATTGGTGCGTTCCAGTGAGACAAGGAGTTTATGGGCGGGTACACTTTCAGGGCATATTTGTGTGGTGTTCTGCAATGGTACGTTCCAGTGAGACAGGGAGGTTATGGAGGGGTACAGGTTCAGGGCAAATTTGTGTGGAGTTCTGCATTGGTGCGTTGCAGTGAGACAAGGAGGTAATGGGCGGGTACCCTTTCAGGGCATATTTGTGTGGTGTTCTGCAATGGTAAGTTCCAGTGAGACAGAAGGTTATGGAGGGGTACAGGTTCAGGGCATATTTGAGTGGAGTTCGGCATTGGTGCGTTCCAGTGAGACAGGGAAGTTATGGAGGGGTGCAGGTTCAGGGCATATTTGTGTGGATTTCTGCATTGGTACGTTCCAGTGAGTCCGGGATGTTATGGAGTGGTAGAGGTTCAGGGCATATTTGTTTGTAGTTCTGCGTTGGTACGTTCCAGTGAGACAGAGAGGTTATGGAGGGGTACAGGTTCATGGCATATGTGTGTGTAGTTCTGCATTGGTACGTTCCAGTGAGACAGGGAGGTTATGGAGGGTACAGGTTTAGGGCATATTTGCGTGGAGTTCTGCATTGGTGCGTTCCAGTGAGACAAGGAGGTTATGGGCGGGTACACGTTCAGGGCATATTTCTGTGGAATTCTGCATTGGTAATTTCAAGTGAGACAGGGAGGTTATGCACGGTACAGGATCAGGGCATATTTGAGTGGAGTTCTGCATTGGTACGTTCCAGTGAGACAGGGAGGTTATGGAGGGTACAGGTTCAGGGCATATTTGTGTGGAGTTCTGCAGTGGTACGTTCCATTGAGACAAGGAGGTTATGGTCGGGTACAGGTTCAGGGCATATTTTTGTGGAGTTCTGCATTGGTACTTTCCAGTGAGACAGGGAGGTTATGGAGGGATACAGGTTCAGGGCATATTTGTGTGGTGTTCTGCAATGGTACGTTCCAGTGAGACAGGGAGGTTATGCACGGTACAGGATCAGGGCATATTTGAGTGGAGTTCGGCATTGGTGCGTTCCAGTGAGACAGGGAGGTTATGGAGGGGTACAGGTTCAGGGCATATTTGTGTGTAGTTCTGCATTGGTACGTTCCAGTGAGACAGGGAGGTTATGGAGGGTACAGGTTCAGGGCATATTTGTCTGGAGTTCTGCGTTGGTACGTTCCAGTGAGACAAGGAGCTTATGAGCGGGTAGACGTTCAGGGCATATTTGTGTGGTGTTCTGCAATGGTACGTTCCAGTGAGACTGGGAGGTTATGGAGGGGTAAAGGTTCAGGGCATATTTGAGTGTATTTCTGCATTTGTACGTTCCAGTGAGTCAGGGAGGTTATTAAGGGTGCAGGTTCAGGGCATATTTGTGTGGAGTTCTGCATTGGTACGTTCCAGTGAGACAGGGAGGTTATGGAGGGGTACAGTTTCAGGGCAAATTTGTGTGGAGTTCTGCATTGGTGCGTTCCAGTGAGACAAGGAGTTTATGGGCGGGTACACTTTCAGGGCATATTTGTGTGGTGTTCTGCAATGGTACTTTCCAGTGAGACAGAAGGTTATGGAGGGGTACAGGTTCAGGGCATATTTGAGTGGAGTTCGGCATTGCTGCGTTCCAGTGAGACTGGGAAGTTATGGAGGGGTACAGGTTCAGGGCATATTTGTTTGTAGTTCTGCATTGGTACGTTCCAGTGTGACAAGGAGGTTATGGGCGGGTACACTTTCAGGGCATATTTGTGTGGTGTTCTGCAATGGTAAGTTCCAGTGAGACAGAAGGTTATGGAGGGGTACAGGTTCAGGGCATATTTGAGTGGAGTTCGGCATTGGTGCGTTCCAGTGAGACAGGGAAGTTATGGAGGGGTGCATGTTCAGGGTATATTTGTGTGGATTTCTGCATTGGTACGTTCCAGTGAGTCCGGGAGGTTATGGAGTGGTACAGGTTCAGGGCATATTTGTTTGTAGTTCTGCGTTGGTACGTTCCAGTGAGACAGGGAGGTTATGGAGGGGTACAGGTTCAGGGCATATGTGTGTGTAGATCTGCATTGGTACGTTCCAGTGAGACAGGGAGGTTATGGAGGGTACAGGTTTAGGGCATATTTGTGTGGAGTTCCGCATTGGTGCGTTCCAGTCAGACAAGGAGCTTATGGGCGGGTACACGTTCAGGGCATATTTCTGTGGAATTCTGCATTGGTAATTTCAAGTGAGACAGGGAGGTTATGCACGGTACAGGATCAGGGCATATTTGAGTGGAGTTCTGCATTGGTACGTTCCAGTGAGACAGGGAGGTTATGGAGGGTACAGGTTCAGGGCATATTTGTGTGGAGTTCTGCAGTGGTACGTTCCATTGAGACAAGGAGGTTATGGTCGGGTACAGGTTCAGGGCATATTTGTGTGGAGTTCTGCATTGGTACTTTCCAGTGAGACAGGGAGGTTATGGAGGGTACCGGTCCATGGCATATTTGTGTGGAGTTCTGCAGTGGGACGATCCAATGAGACAGGGAGTTTATGGACGGGTACAGGTTCAGGGCATATTTGTGTGGAGTTCTGCATTGGTACGTTCCAGTGAGACAGGGAGGTTATGGAGGGGTACAGGTTCAGGGCATATTTGTGTGGTGTTCTGCAATGGTACGTTCCAGTGAGACAGGGAGGTTATGCACGGTACAGGATCAGGGCATATTTGAGTGGAGTTCGGCCTTGGTGCGTTCCAGTGAGACAGGGAGGTTATGGAGGGGTACAGGTTCAGGGCATATTTGTTTGGAGTTCTGCGTTGGTACGTTCCAGTGAGACAAGGAGCTTATGAGCGGGTAGACGTTCAGGGCATATTTGTGTGGTGTTCTGCAATGGTACGTTCCAGTGAGACTGGGAGGTTATGGAGGGGTAAAGGTTCAGGGCATATTTGAGTGTATTTCTGCATTTGTACGTTCCAGTGAGTCAGGGAGGTTATGGAGGGTGCAGGTCCAGGGCATATTTGTGTGGAGTTCTGCATTGGTACGTTCCAGTGAGACAGGGAGGTTATGGAGGGGTACAGGTTCAGGGCAAATTTGTGTGGAGTTCTGCATTGGTGCGTTCCAGTGAGACAAGGAGTTTATGGGCGGGTACACTTTCAGGGCATATTTTTGTGGTGTTCTGCAATGGTACGTTCCAGTGAGACAGGGAGGTTATGGAGGGGTACAGGTTCAGGGCAAATTTGTGTGGAGTTCTGCATTGGTGCGTTGCAGTGAGACAAGGAGGTAATGGGCGGGTACCCTTTCAGGGCATATTTGTGTGGTGTTCTGCAATGGTAAGTTCCAGTGAGACAGAAGGTTATGGAGGGGTACAGGTTCAGGGCATATTTGAGTGGAGTTCGGCATTGGTGCGTTCCAGTGAGACAGGGAAGTTATGGAGGGGTGCAGGTTCAGGGCATATTTGTGTGGATTTCTGCATTGGTACGTTCCAGTGAGTCCGGGGGGTTATGGAGTGGTACAGGTTCAGGGCATATTTGTTTGTAGTTCTGCGTTGGTACGTTCCAGTGAGACAGGGAGGTTATGGAGGGGTACAGGTTCATGGCATATGTGTGTGTAGTTCTGCATTGGTACGTTCCAGTGAGACAGGGAGGTTATGGAGGGTACAGGTTTAGGGCATATTTGCGTGGATTTCTGCATTGGTGCGTTCCAGTGAGACAAGGAGGTTATGGGCGTGTACACGTTCAGGGCATATTTCTGTGGAATTCTGCATTGGTAATTTCAAGTGAGACAGGGAGGTTATGCACGGTACAGGATCAGGGCATATTTGAGTGGAGTTCTGCATTGGTACGTTCCAGTGAGACAGGGAGGTTATGGAGGATACAGGTTCAGGGCATATTTGTGTGGAGTTCTGCAGTGGTACGTTCCATTGAGACAAGGAGGTTATGGTCGGGTACAGGTTCAGGGCATATTTGTGTGGAGTTCTGCATTGGTACTTTCCAGTGAGACAGGGAGGTTATGGAGGGATACAGGTTCAGGGCATATTTGTGTGGTGTTCTGAAATGGTACGTTCCAGTGAGACAGGGAGGTTATGCACGGTACAGGATCAGGGCATATTTGAGTGGAGTTCGGCATTGGTGCGTTCCAGTGAGACAGGGAGGTTATGGAGGGGTACAGGTTCAGGGCATATTTGTGTGTAGTTCTGCATTGGTACGTTCCAGTGAGACAGGGAGGTTATGGAGGGTACAGGTTCAGGGATATTTGTTTGGAGTTCTGCGTTGGTACGTTCCAGTGAGACAAGTAGCTTATGAGCGGGTAGACGTTCAGGGCATATTTGTGTGGTGTTCTGCAATGGTACGTTCCAGTGAGACTGGGAGGTTATGGAGGGGTAAAGGTTCAGGGCATATTTGAGTTTATTTCTGCATTTGTACGTTCCAGTGAGTCAGGGAGGTTATGGAGGGTGCAGGTTCAGGGCATATTTGTGTGGAGTTCTGCATTGGTACGTTCCAGTGAGACAGGGAGGTTATGGAGGGGTACAGGTTCAGGGCAAATTTGTGTGGAGTTCTGCATTGGTGCGTTCCAGTGAGACAAGGAGTTTATGGGCGGGTACACTTTCAGGGCATATTTGTGTGGTGTTCTGCAATGGTACTTTCCAGTGAGACAGAAGGTTATGGAGGGGTACAGGTTCAGGGCATATTTGAGTGGAGTTCGGCATTGCTGCGTTCCAGTGAGACTGGGAAGTTATGGAGGGGTACAGGTTCAGGGCATATTTGTTTCTAGTTCTGCATTGGTACGTTCCAGTGAGACAGCGAGGTTATGGAGGTTACAGGTTCAGGGAATATTTGTGTGGATTTCTGCAGTGGTACGTTCCAGTGAGACAGGGAGGTTATGGGCGGGTACAGGTTCAGGGCATATTTGTTTGTAGTTCTGCATTGGTACGTTCCAGTGAGACAGGGAGGTTATGGAGGGTTACAGGTTCAGGGCAAATTTGTGCGGAGTTCTGCGTTGGTACGTTCCAGTGAGACAAGGAGGTTATGGGCGGGTACAGGTTCAGGGCATATTTGTGTGGAGTTCTGCATTGGTACGTTCCAGTGAGACAGGGAGGTTATGGAGGGGTACAGGTTCAGGGCAAATTTGTGTGGAGTTCTGCATTGGTGCGTTCCAGTGAGACAAGGAGGTTATGGGCGGTTACACTTTCAGGGCATATTTGTGTGGTGTTCTGCAATGGTATTTTCCAGTGAGACAGAAGGTTATGGAGGGGTACAGGTTCAGGGCATATTTGAGTGGAATTCGGCATTGGTGCGTTCCAGTGAGACAGGGAAGTTATGGAGGGGTACAGGTTCAGTGCATATTTGTGAAGAGTTCTGCATTGGTACGTTCCAGTGAGACAGGGAGGTTATGGAGGGCTACAGTTTCAGGGCATATTTGTGTGTAGTTCTGCATTGGTACGTTCCAGTGAGACAGGGAGGTTATGGGCGGGTACACTTTCAGGGCATATTTGTGTGGTGTTCTGCAATGGTACTTTCCAGTGAGACAGAAGGTTATGGAGGGGTACAGGTTCAGGGCATATTTGTTTGTAGTTCTGCATTGGTATGTTTCAGTGAGACAGGGAGGTTATGGAGGGTACAGGTTCAGGGCATATTTCTGTGGAGTTCTGCAGTGGTACGTTCATTTGAGACAAGGAGATTATGGTCGGGTACAGGTTCAGGGCATATTTTTGCGGAGTTCTGCATTGGTACTTTCCAGTGAGACAGGGAGGTTATGGAGGGTACCGGTCCATGGCATATTTGTGTGGAGTTCTGCAGTGGGACGATCCAATGAGACAGGGAGGTTACGGACAGGAACAGGTTCAGGGCATATTTGTGTGGAGTTCTGCATTGGTACATTCCAGTGAGACAGGGAGGTTATGGAGGGGTACAGGGTCAGGGCATATCTGTGTGGAGTTCTGCATTTGTACGTTCCAGTGAGACAGGGAGGTTATGGAGGGTGCAGGTTCAGGGCATATTTGTGAAGAGTTCTGCATTGGTACGTTCCAGTGAGACAGGGAGGTTATGGAGGGCTACAGGTTCAGGGCATATTTGTGTGTAGTTCTGCATTGGTACGTTCCAGTGAGACAGGGAGGTTATGGAGGGTACAGGTTCAGGGCATATTTGTGTGGAGTTCTGCATTGGTGCGTTAAAGTGAGACAAGGAGTTTATGGGCGGGTACACTTTCAGGGCATATTTGTGTGGTGTTCTGCAATGGTACTTTCCAGTGAGACAGAAGGTTATGGAGGGGTACAGGTTCAGGGCATATTTGTTTGTAGTTCTGCATTGGTATGTTCCAGTGAGACAGGGAGGTTATGGAGGGTACAGGTTCAGGGCATATTTCTGTGGAGTTCTGCAGTGGTACGTTCATTTGAGACAAGGAGATTATGGTCGGGTACAGGTTCAGGGCATATTTGTGCGGAGTTCTGCATTGGTACTTTCCAGTGAGACAGGGAGGTTATGGAGGGTACCGGTCCATGGCATATTTGTGTGGAGTTCTGCAGTGGGACGATACAATGAGACAGGGAGGTTATGGACAGGAACAGGTTCAGGGCATATTTGTGTGGAGTTCTGCATTGGTACGTTCCAGTGAGACAGGGAGGTTATGGAGGGGTACAGGTTCAGGGCATATCTGTGTGGAGTTCTGCATTGGTACGTTCCAGTGAGACAGGGAGGTTATGGAGGGTGCAGGTTCAGGGCATATTTGTGTGGAGTTCTGCATTGGTACGTTCCAGTGAGACAGGGAAGTTATGGAGTGTAGCGGTTCAGGGCAAATTTGTGTGGAGTTCTGCATTGGTACTTTCCAGTGAGGCAGGGAGTTTATGGAGGGGTACAGGTTCAGGGCATATTTGTGTGGAGTTCTGCGTTGGTACGTTCCAGTGAGACAAGCAGGATATGGGCGGGTACACGTTCAGGCCATATTTACGTGGTGTTCTGCAGTGGTACGTTCCAGAGAGACTGGGAGGTTATGGACGGGTACAGGTTAAGCGCATATTTGTGTGGAGTTCTGCAGTGGTACGGTCCATTGAGAGAGGGAGGTTATGGTCGGGTACAGGTTCAGGGCATATTTGTGTGGTGTTCTGCAATGGTACGTTCCAGTGAGACAGGGAGGTTATGCACGGTACAGGATCAGGGCATAATTGAGTGGAGTTCGGCATTCGTGCTTTCCAGTGAGACAGGGAGGTTATGGAGGGGTACAGGTTCAGGGCATATTTGTGTGTAGTTCTGCATTGGTACGTTCCAGTGAGACAGGGAGGTTATGGAGGGTACAGGTTCAGGGCATATTTGTATGCAGTTCTGCAGTGGTACGGTCCAGTGAGACAGGGAGGTAATGGTCGGGTACAGGTTCAGGGCATATTTGTGTGGAGTTCTGCATTGGTACATTCCAGTGAGACAGGGAGGTTATGGAGGGTACCGGTTCAGGGCAAATTTGTGTGGAGTTCTGCATTGGTGCGTTCCAGTGAGACAAGGAGTTTATGGGCGGGTACACTTTCAGGGCATATTTGTGTGGTGTTCTGCAATGGTACTTTCCAGTGAGACAGAAGGTTATGGAGGGGTACAGGTTCAGCGCATATTTGAGTGGAGTTCGGCATTGCTGCGTTCCAGTGAGACTGGGAAGTTATGGAGGGGTACAGGTTCAGGGCATATTTGTTTGTAGTTCTGCATTGGTACGTTCCAGTGAGACAGGGAGGTTATGGAGGTTACAGGTTCAGGGAATATTTGTGTGGATTTCTGCAGTGGTACGTTCCAGTGAGACAGGGAGGTTATGGGCGGGTACAGGTTCAGGGCATATTTGTGTGGAGTTCTGCATTGGTGCGTTCCAGTGAGACAAGGAGGTTATGGGCGGTTACACTTTCAGGGCATATTTGTGTGGTGTTCTGCAATGGTACGTTCCAGTGAGACAGAAGGTTATGGAGGGGTACAGGTTCAGGGCATATTTGAGTGGAATTCGGCATTGGTGCGTTCCAGTGAGACAGGGAAGTTATGGAGGGTTACAGGTTCAGTGCATATTTGTGAGGAGTTCTGCATTGGTACGTTCCAGTGAGACAGGGAGGATATGGAGGGCTACAGGTTCAGGGCATATTTGTGTGTAGTTCTGCATTGGTACGTTCCAGTGAGACAGGGAGGTTATGGAGGGTACAGGTACAGGGCATATTTGTGTGGAGTTCTGCATTGGTACGTTCCAGTGAGACAGGGAGGTTATGGAGGGTGCAGGTTCAGGGTATATTTGTGTGGAGTTCTGCATTGGTACGTTCCAGTGAGACAGGGAGGTTATGGAGGGGTACAGGTTCAGGGCAAATTTGTGTGGAGTTCTGCATTGGTGCGTTCCAGTGAGACGAGGAGTTTATGGGCGGGTACACTTTCAGGGCATATTTGTGTGGTGTTCTGCAATGGTACTTTCCAGTGAGACAGAAGGTTATGGAGGGGTACAGGTTCAGGGCATATTTGTTTGTAGTTCTGCATTGGTATGTTCCAGTGAGACAGGGAGGTTATGGAGGGTACAGGTTCAGGGCATATTTCTGTGGAGTTCTGCAGTGGTACGTTCATTTGAGACAAGGAGGTTATGGTCGGGTACAGGTTCAGGGCATATTTGTGTGGAGTTCTGCATTGGTACTTTCCTGTGAGACAGGGAGGTTATGGAGGGTACCGGTCCATGGCATATTTGTGTGGAGTTCTGCAGTGGGACGATCCAATGAGACAGGGAGGTTATGGACAGGAACAGGTTCAGGGCATATTTGTGTGGAGTTCTGCATTGGTACGTTCCAGTGAGACAGGGAGGTTATGGAGGGGTACAGGTTCAGGGCATATTTGTGTGGAGTTCTGCATTGGTACGTTCCAGTGAGACAGGGAGGTTATGGGCGGGTACAGGTTCAGGGCAAATTTGTGTGGAGTTCTGCATTGGTGCGTTCCAGTGAGACAAGGAGCTTATGGAGGGGTACAGTTTCAGGGCATATTTGTGTGGTGTTCTGCAATGGTACTTTCCAGTGAGACAGAAGGTTATGGAGGGGTACAGGTTCAGGGCATATTTGAGTGGAGTTCGGCATTGGTGCGTTCCAGTGAGACAGGGAAGTTATGGAGGGGTACAGGTTCAGGGCAAATTTGTGTGGAGTTCAGCATTGGTGCGTTGCAGTGAGACAAGGAGGTTATGGGCGGGTACACTTTCAGGGCATATTTGTGTGGTGTTCTGCAATGATAAGTTCCAGTGAGACAGAAGGTTATGGAGGGTTACAGGTTCAGGGCATATTTGAGTGGAGTTCGGCATTGGTGCGTTCCAGTGAGACAGGGAATTTATGGAGGGGTGCAGGTTCAGGGTATATTTGTGTGGATTTCTGCATTGGTACGTTCCAGTGAGTACGGGAGGTTATGGAGTGGTACAGGTTCAGGGCATATTTGTTTGTAGTTCTACGTTGGTACGTTCCAGTGAGACAGGGAGGCTATGGAGGGGTACAGGTTCAGGGCATATGTGTGTGTAGTTCTGCATTGGTATGTTCCAGTGAGACAGGGAGGTTATGGAGGGTACAGGTTTAGGGCATATTTGTGTGGAGTTCTGCATTGGTGCGTTCCAGTGAGACAAGGAGCTTATGGGCGGGTACACGTTCAGGGCATATTTCTGTGTAATTCTGCATTGGTAATTTCAAGTGAGACAGGGAGGTTATGCACGGTACAGGATCAGGGCATATTTGAGTGGAGTTCTGCATTGGTACGTTCCAGTGAGACAGGGAGGTTATGGAGGGTACAGGATCAGGGCATATTTGAGTGGAGTTCGGCCTTGGTGCGTTCCAGTGAGACAGGGAGTTTATGGAGGGGTACAGGTTCAGGGCATATTTGTTTGGAGTTCTGCGTTGGTACGTTCCAGTGAGACAAGGAGCTTATGAGCGGGTAGACGTTCAGGGCATATTTGTGTGGTGTTCTGCAATGGTACGTTCCAGTGAGACTGGGAGGTTATGGAGGGGTAAAGGTTCAGGGCATATTTTAGTGTATTTCTGCATTTGTACGTTCCAGTGAGTCAGGGAGGTTATGGAGGGTGCAGGTCCAGGGCATATTTGTGTGGAGTTCTGCATTGGTACGTTCCAGTGAGACAGGGAGGTTATGGAGGGGTACAGGTTCAGGGCAAATTTGTGTGGAGTTCTGCATTGGTGCGTTCCAGTGAGACAAGGAGTTTATGGGCGGGTACACTTTCAGGGCATATTTGTGTGGTGTTCTGCAATGGTACGTTCCAGTGAGACAGGGAGGTTATGGAGGGGTACAGGTTCAGGGCAAATTTGTGTGGAGTTCTGCATTGGTGCGTTGCAGTGAGACAAGGAGGTAATGGGCGGGTACCCTTTCAGGGCATATTTGTGTGGTGTTCTGCAATGGTAAGTTCCAGTGAGACAGAAGGTTATGGAGGGGTACAGGTTCAGGGCATATTTGAGTGGAGTTCGGCATTGGTGCGTTCCAGTGAGACAGGGAAGTTATGGAGGGGTGCAGGTTCAGGGCATATTTGTGTGGATTTCTGCATTGGTACGTTCCAGTGAGTCCGGGATGTTATGGAGTGGTACAGGTTCAGGGCATATTTGTTTGTAGTTCTGCGTTGGTACGTTCCAGTGAGACAGAGAGGTTATGGAGGGGTACAGGTTCATGGCATATGTGTGTGTAGTTCTGCATTGGTACGTTCCAGTGAGACAGGGAGGTTATGGAGGGTACAGGTTTAGGGCATATTTGCGTGGAGTTCTGCATTGGTGCGTTCCAGTGAGACAAGGAGGTTATGGGCGGGTACACGTTCAGGGCATATTTCTGTGGAATTCTGCATTGGTAATTTCAAGTGAGACAGGGAGGTTATGCACGGTACAGGATCAGGGCATATTTGAGTGGAGTTCTGCATTGGTACGTTCCAGTGAGACAGGGAGGTTATGGAGGGTACAGGTTCAGGGCATATTTGTGTGGAGTTCTGCAGTGGTACGTTCCATTGAGACAAGGAGGTTATGGTCGGGTACAGGTTCAGGGCATATTTGTGTGGAGTTCTGCATTGGTACTTTCCAGTGAGACAGGGAGGTTATGGAGGGATACAGGTTCAGGGCATATTTGTGTGGTGTTCTGCAATGGTACGTTCCAGTGAGACAGGGAGGTTATGCACGGTACAGGATCAGGGCATATTTGAGTGGAGTTCGGCATTGGTGCGTTCCAGTGAGACAGGGAGGTTATGGAGGGGTACAGGTTCAGGGCATATTTGTGTGTAGTTCTGCATTGGTACGTTCCAGTGAGACAGGGAGGTTATGGAGGGTACAGGTTCAGGGCATATTTGTTTGGAGTTCTGCGTTGGTACGTTCCAGTGAGACAAGGAGCTTATGAGCGGGTAGACGTTCAGGGCATATTTGTGTGGTGTTCTGCAATGGTACGTTCCAGTGAGACTGGGAGGTTATGGAGGGGTAAAGGTTCAGGGCATATTTGAGTGTATTTCTGCATTTGTACGTTCCAGTGAGTCAGGGAGGTTATTAAGGGTGCAGGTTCAGGGCATATTTGTGTGGAGTTCTGCATTGGTACGTTCCAGTGAGACAGGGAGGTTATGGAGGGGTACAGGTTCAGGGCAAATTTGTGTGGAGTTCTGCATTGGTGCGTTCCAGTGAGACAAGGAGTTTATGGGCGGGTACACTTTCAGGGCATATTTGTGTGGTGTTCTGCAATGGTACTTTCCAGTGAGACAGAAGGTTATGGAGGGGTACAGGTTCAGGGCATATTTGAGTGGAGTTCGGCATTGCTGCGTTCCAGTGAGACTGGGAAGTTATGGAGGGGTACAGGTTCAGGGCATATTTGTTTGTAGTTCTGCATTGGTACGTTCCAGTGAGACAAGGAGGTTATGGGCGGGTACACTTTCAGGGCATATTTGTGTGGTGTTCTGCAATGGTAAGTTCCAGTGAGACAGAAGGTTATGGAGGGGTACAGGTTCAGGGCATATTTGAGTGGAGTTCGGCATTGGTGCGTTCCAGTGAGACAGGGAAGTTATGGAGGGGTGCATGTTCAGGGTATATTTGTGTGGATTTCTGCATTGGTACGTTCCAGTGAGTCCGGGAGGTTATGGAGTGGTACAGGTTCAGGGCATATTTGTTTGTAGTTCTGCGTTGGTACGTTCCAGTGAGACAGGGAGGTTATGGAGGGGTACAGGTTCAGGGCATATGTGTGTGTAGATCTGCATTGGTACGTTCCAGTGAGACAGGGAGGATATGGAGGGTACAGGTTTAGGGCATATTTGTGTGGAGTTCTGCATTGGTGCGTTCCAGTCAGACAAGGAGCTTATGGGCGGGTACACGTTCAGGGCATATTTCTGTGGAATTCTGCATTGGTAATTTCAAGTGAGACAGGGAGGTTATGCACGGTACAGGATCAGGGCATATTTGAGTGGAGTTCTGCATTGGTACGTTCCAGTGCGACAGGGAGGTTATGGAGGGTACAGGTTCAGGGCATATTTGTGTGGAGTTCTGCAGTGGTACGTTCCATTGAGACAAGGAGGTTATGGTCGGGTACAGGTTCAGGGCATATTTGTGTGGAGTTCTGCATTGGTACTTTCCAGTGAGACAGGGAGGTTATGGAGGGTACCGGTCCATGGCATATTTGTGTGGAGTTCTGCAGTGGGACGATCCAATGAGACAGGGAGTTTATGGACGGGTACAGGTTCAGGGCATATTTGTGTGGAGTTCTGCATTGGTACGTTCCAGTGAGACAGGGAGGTTATGGAGGGGTACAGGTTCAGGGCATATTTGTGTGGTGTTCTGCAATGGTACGTTCCAGTGAGACAGGGAGGTTATGCACGGTACAGGATCAGGGCATATTTGAGTGGAGTTCGGCCTTGGTGCGTTCCAGTGAGACAGGGAGGTTATGGAGGGGTACAGGTTCAGGGCATATTTGTTTGGAGTTGGGCGTTGGTACGTTCCAGTGAGACAAGGAGCTTATGAGCGGGTAGACGTTCAGGGCATATTTGTGTGGTGTTCTGCAATGGTACGTTCCAGTGAGACTGGGAGGTTATGGAGGGGTAAAGGTTCAGGGCATATTTGAGTGTATTTCTGCATTTGTACGTTCCAGTGAGTCAGGGAGGTTATGGAGGGTGCAGGTCCAGGGCATATTTGTGTGGAGTTCTGCATTGGTACGTTCCAGTGAGACAGGGAGGTTATGGAGGGGTACAGGTTCAGGGCAAATTTGTGTGGAGTTCTGCATTGGTGCGTTCCAGTGAGACAAGGAGTTTATGGGCGGGTACACTTTCAGGGCATATTTTTGTGGTGTTCTGCAATGGTACGCTCCAGTGAGACAGGGAGGTTATGGAGGGGTACAGGTTCAGGGCAAATTTGTGTGGAGTTCTGCATTGGTGCGTTGCAGTGAGACAAGGAGGTAATGGGCGGGTACCCTTTCAGGGCATATTTGTGTGGTGTTCTGCAATGGTAAGTTCCAGTGAGACAGAAGGTTATGGAGGGGTACAGGTTCAGGGCATATTTGAGTGGAGTTCGGCATTGGTGCGTTCCAGTGAGACAGGGAAGTTATGGAGGGGTGCAGGTTCAGGGCATATTTGTGTGGATTTCTGCATTGGTACGTTCCAGTGAGTCCGGGAGGTTATGGAGTGGTACAGGTTCAGGGCATATTTGTTTGTAGTTCTGCGTTGGTACGTTCCAGTGAGACAGGGAGGTTATGGAGGGGTACAGGTTCATGGCATATGTGTGTGTAGTTCTGCATTGGTACGTTCCAGTGAGACAGGGAGGTTATGGAGGGTACAGGTTTAGGGCATATTTGCGTGGATTTCTGCATTGGTGCGTTCCAGTGAGACAAGGAGGTTATGGGCGTGTACACGTTCAGGGCATATTTCTGTGGAATTCTGCATTGGTAATTTCAAGTGAGACAGGGAGGTTATGCACGGTACAGGATCAGGGCATATTTGAGTGGAGTTCTGCATTGGTACGTTCCAGTGAGACAGGGAGGTTATGGAGGATACAGGTTCAGGGCATATTTGTGTGGAGTTCTGCAGTGGTACGTTCCATTGAGACAAGGAGGTTATGGTCGGGTACAGGTTCAGGGCATATTTGTGTGGAGTTCTGCATTGGTACTTTCCAGTGAGACAGGGAGGTTATGGAGGGATACAGGTTCAGGGCATATTTGTGTGGTGTTCTGAAATGGTACGTTCCAGTGAGACAGGGAGGTTATGCACGGTACAGGATCAGGGCATATTTGAGTGGAGTTCGGCATTGGTGCGTTCCAGTGAGACAGGGAGGTTATGGAGGGGTACAGGTTCAGGGCATATTTGTGTGTAGTTCTGCATTGGTACGTTCCAGTGAGACAGGGAGGTTATGGAGGGTACAGGTTCAGGGCATATTTGTTTGGAGTTCTGCGTTGGTACGTTCCAGTGAGACAAGGAGCTTATGAGCGGGTAGACGTTCAGGGCATATTTGTGTGGTGTTCTGCAATGGTACGTTCCAGTGAGACTGGGAGGTTATGGAGGGGTAAAGGGTCAGGGCATATTTGAGTGTATTTCTGCATTTGTACGTTCCAGTGAGTCAGGGAGGTTATGGAGGGTGCAGGTTCAGGGCATATTTGTGTGGAGTTCTGCATTGGTACGTTCCAGTGAGACAGGGAGGTTATGGAGGGGTACAGGTTCAGGGCAAATTTGTGTGGAGTTCTGCATTGGTGCGTTCCAGTGAGACAAGGAGTTTATGGGCGGGTACACTTTCAGGGCATATTTGTGTGGTGTTCTGCAATGGTACTTTCCAGTGAGACAGAAGGTTATGGAGGGGTACAGGTTCAGTGCATATTTGAGTGGAGTTCGGCATTGCTGCGTTCCAGTGAGACTGGGAAGTTATGGAGGGGTACAGGTTCAGGGCATATTTGTTTCTAGTTCTGCATTGGTACGTTCCAGTGAGACAGCGAGGTTATGGAGGTTACAGGTTCAGGGAATATTTGTGTGGATTTCTGCAGTGGTACGTTCCAGTGAGACAGGGAGGTTATGGGCGGGTACAGGTTCAGGGCATATTTGTTTGTAGTTCTGCATTGGTACGTTCCAGTGAGACAGGGAGGTTATGGAGGGTTACAGGTTCAGGGCAAATTTGTGTGGAGTTCTGCGTTGGTACGTTCCAGTGAGACAAGGAGGTTATGGGCGGGTACAGGTTCAGGGCATATTTGTGTGGAGTTCTGCATTGGTACGTTCCAGTGAGACAGGGAGGTTATGGAGGGGTACAGGTTCAGGGCAAATTTGTGTGGAGTTCTGCATTGGTGCGTTCCAGTGAGACAAGGAGGTTATGGGCGGTTACACTTTCAGGGCATATTTGTGTGGTGTTCTGCAATGGTATTTTCCAGTGAGACAGAAGGTTATGGAGGGGTACAGGTTCAGGGCATATTTGAGTGGAATTCGGCATTGGTGCGTTCCAGTGAGACAGGGAAGTTATGGAGGGGTACAGGTTCAGTGCATATTTGTGAAGAGTTCTGCATTGGTACGTTCCAGTGAGACAGGGAGGTTATGGAGGGCTACAGGTTCAGGGCATATTTGTGTGTAGTTCTGCATTGGTACGTTCCAGTGAGACAGGGAGGTTATGGAGGGTACAGGTTCAGGGCATATTTGTGTGGAGTTCTGCATTTGTGCGTTCCAGTGAGACAAGGAGTTTATGGGCGGGTACACTTTCAGGGCATATTTGTGTGGTGTTCTGCAATGGTACTTTCCAGTGAGACAGAAGGTTATGGAGGGGTACAGGTTCAGGGCATATTTGTTTGTAGTTCTGCATTGGTATGTTTCAGTGAGACAGGGAGGTTATGGAGGGTACAGGTTCAGGGCATATTTCTGTGGAGTTCTGCAGTGGTACGTTCATTTGAGACAAGGAGATTATGGTCGGGTACAGGTTCAGGGCATATTTTTGCTGAGTTCTGCATTGGTACTTTCCAGTGAGACAGGGAGGTTATGGAGGGTACCGGTCCATGGCATATTTGTGTGGAGTTCTGCAGTGGGACGATCCAATGAGACAGGGAGGTTATGGACAGGAACAGGTTCAGGGCATATTTGTGTGGAGTTCTGCATTGGTACATTCCAGTGAGACAGGGAGGTTATGGAGGGGTACAGGGTCAGGGCATATCTGTGTGGAGTTCTGCATTTGTACGTTCCAGTGAGACAGGGAGGTTATGGAGGGTGCAGGTTCAGGGCATATTTGTGAAGAGTTCTGCATTGGTACGTTCCAGTGAGACAGGGAGGTTATGGGGGGCTACAGGTTCAGGGCATATTTGTGTGTAGTTCTGCATTGGTACGTTCCAGTGAGACAAGGAGTTTATGGGCGGGTACACTTTCAGGGCATATTTGTGTGGTGTTCTGCAATGGTACTTTCCAGTGAGACAGAAGGTTATGGAGGGGTACAGGTTCAGGGCATATTTGTTTGTAGTTCTGCATTGGTATGTTCCAGTGAGACAGGGAGGTTATGGAGGGTACAGGTTCAGGGCATATTTCTGTGGAGTTCTGCAGTGGTACGTTCATTTGAGACAAGGAGATTATGGTCGGGTACAGGTTCAGGGCATATTTGTGCGGAGTTCTGCATTGGTACTTTCCAGTGAGACAGGGAGGTTATGGAGGGTACCGGTCCATGGCATATTTGTGTGGAGTTCTGCAGTGGGACGATACAATGAGACAGGGAGGTTATGGACAGGAACAGGTTCAGGGCATATTTGTGTGGAGTTCTGCATTGGTACGTTCCAGTGAGACAGGGAGGTTATGGAGGGGTACAGGTTCAGGGCATATCTGTGTGGAGTTCTGCATTGGTACGTTCCAGTGAGACAGGGAGGTTATGGAGGGTGCAGGTTCAGGGCATATTTGTGTGGAGTTCTGCATTGGTACGTTCCAGTGAGACAGGGAAGTTATGGAGTGTAGCGGTTCAGGGCAAATTTGTGTGGAGTTCTGCATTGGTACTTTCCAGTGAGGCAGGGAGTTTATGGAGGGGTACAGGTTCAGGGCATATTTGTGTGGAGTTCTGCGTTGGTACGTTCCAGTGAGACAAGCAGGATATGGGCGGGTACACGTTCAGGCCATATTTACGTGGTGTTCTGCAGTGGTACGTTCCAGAGAGACTGGGAGGTTATGGACGGGTACAGGTTCAGCGCATATTTGTGTGGAGTTCTGCAGTGGTACGGTCCATTGAGAGAGGGAGGTTATGGTCGGGTACAGGTTCAGGGCATATTTGTGTGGTGTTCTGCAATGGTACGTTCCAGTGAGACAGGGAGGTTATGCACGGTACAGGATCAGGGCATAATTGAGTGGAGTTCGGCATTCGTGCTTTCCAGTGAGACAGGGAGGTTATGGAGGGGTACAGGTTCAGGGCATATTTGTGTGTAGTTCTGCATTGGTACGATCCAGTGAGACAGGGAGGTTATGGAGGGTACAGGTTCAGGGCATATTTGTATGCAGTTCTGCAGTGGTACGGTCCAGTGAGACAGGGAGGTAATGGTCGGGTACAGGTTCAGGGCATATTTGTGTGGAGTTCTGCATTGGTACATTCCAGTGAGACAGGGAGGTTATGGAGGGTACCGGTTCATGGCATATTTGTGTGGAGTTCTGCAGTGGGACGATCCAATGAGACAGGGAGGTTATGGACGGGTACAGGTTCAGGGCATATTTGTGTGGAGTTCTGCATTGGTACGTTCCGGTGAGACAGGGAGGTTATGGAGGAGTACAGGTTCAGGGCAAATTTGTGTGGAGTTCTGCAGTGGTACGGTCCAGTGAGACAGGGAGGTTATGGTCGGGTACAGGTTCAGGGCATATATGTGGGGAGTTCTGCATTGGTACGTTTTAGTGAGACTGTGAGGTTATGGAAGGGTACAGTTTCAGGGCATATTTGTGTGGTGTTCTGCAATGGTACGTTCCAGTGAGACAAGGAGGTTATGGGCGGGTACACGTTCAGGGCATATTTGTGTGGCGTTCTGCAATGGTGCGTTCCGGTGTGACATGGAGGTTATGGAGGGGTACAGTTTCATGGCATATTTGAGTGTAGTTCTGCATTGGTACGTTCCAGTGAGACAGGGAGGTTATGGAGGTTACAGGTTCAGGGCATATTTGTGTGGTGTTCTGCATTGGTACGTTCCAGTCAGATTGGGAGGTTATGGAGGGGTACAGGTTCAGCGCATATTTGTGTGTAGTTCTGCATTGGTACGTTCCAGTGAGACAGGGAGGTTATGGAGGGTACAGGTTCAGGGCATATTTGTATGCAGTTCTGCAGTGGTACGGTCCAGTGAGACAGGGAGGTAATGGTCGGGTACAGGTTCACGGCATATTTGTGTGGAGTTCTGCATTGGTACATTCCAGTGAGACAGGGAGGTTATGGAGGGTACCGGTTCATGGCATATTTGTGTGGAGTTCTGCAGTGGGACGATCCAATGAGACAGGGAGGTTATGGACGGGTACAGGTTCAGGGCATATTTGTGTGGAGTTCTGCATTGGTACGTTCCGGTGAGACAGGGAGGTTATGGAGGAGTACAGGTTCAGGGCAAATTTGTGTGGAGTTCTGCAGTGGTACGGTCCAGTGAGACAGGGAGGTTATGGTCGGGTACAGGTTCAGGGCATATATGTGGGGAGTTCTGCAGTGGTACGGTCCAGTGAGACAGGGAGGTTATGGAGGTTACAGGTTCAGGGCATATTTGTGTGGTGTTCTGCATTGGTACGTTCCAGTCAGATTGGGAGGTTATGGAGGGGTACAGGTTCAGCGCATATTTGTGTGTAGTTCTGCATTGGTACGTTCCAGTGAGACAGGGAGGTTATGGAGGGTACAGGTTCAGGGCATATTTGTATGCAGTTCTGCAGTGGTACGGTCCAGTGAGACAGGGAGGTAATGGTCGGGTACAGGTTCAGGGCATATTTGTGTGGAGTTCTGCATTGGTACATTCCAGTGAGACAGGGAGGTTATGGAGGGTACCGGTTCATGGCATATTTGTGTGGAGTTCTGCAGTGGGACGATCCAATGAGACAGGGAGGTTATGGACGGGTACAGGTTCAGGGCATATTTGTGTGGAGTTCTGCATTGGTACGTTCCGGTGAGACAGGGAGGTTATGGAGGAGTACAGGTTCAGGGCAAATTTGTGTGGAGTTCTGCAGTGGTACGGTCCAGTGAGACAGGGAGGTTATGGTCGGGTACAGGTTCAGGGCATATATGTGGGGAGTTCTGCATTGGTACGTTTTAGTGAGACTGGGAGTTTATGGAAGGGTACAGTTTCAGGGCATATTTGTGTGGTGTTCTGCAATGGTACGTTTCAGTGAGACAAGGAGGTTATGGGCGGGTACACGTTCAGGGCATATTTGTGTGGCGTTCTGCAATGGTGCGTTCCGGTGTGACATGGAGGTTATGGAGGGGTACAGTTTCATGGCATATTTGAGTGTAGTTCTGCATTGGTACGTTCCAGTGAGACAGGGAGGTTATGGAGGGTACAGGTTCAGGGCATATTTGTGTGGTGTTCTGCATTGGTACGTTCCAGTCAGATTGGGAGGTTATGGAGGGGTACAGGTTCAGCGCATATTTGTGTGTAGTTCTGCATTGGTACGTTCCAGTGAGACAGGGAGGTTATGGAGGGTACAGGTTCAGGGCATATTTGTGTGGAGTTCTGCAGTGGTACGTTCCAGTGAGACAGGGAGGTTATGGTCGGGCACAGGTTCAGTGCATATTTGTGTGGAGTTCTGCATTGGTACTTTCCAGTGAGACAGGGAGGTTATGGAGGGTACAGGTTCATGGCATATTTGTGTGGAGTTCTGCAGTGGGACGATCCAATGAGACAGGGAGGCTATGGACCGGTACAGGTTCAGGGCAAATTGTGTAGAGTTCTGCATGGGTGCGTTCCAGTGAGACAAGGAGGTTATGGGCGGGTACACGTTCAGGGCATATTTGTGTGGAATTCTGCATTGGTACTTTCCCGTGAGACAGGGACGTTATTGAGGGGTACAGGTTCAGGGCAAATTTGTGTGGCGTTCTGCATTGGTGCGTTCCAGTGAGACAAGGAGGTTATGGGCGGGTACAGGTTCAGGGCATATTTGTGTGGAATTCTGCATTGGTACGTTCCAGTGAGACAGGGAGGTTATGGAGGGTACCGGTTCAGGGCAACTTTGTGTGGAGTTCTGCATTGGTACGTTCCAGTGAGACAGGGAGGTTATGCACGGTACAGGATCAGGGCATATTTGAGTGGAGTTCTGCATTGGTACGTTCCATTGAAACAGGGAGGTTATGGAGGGGTACAGGTTCAGGGCAAATTTGTCTGGAGATCTGCATTGGTGCGTTCCAGTGAGACAAGGAGATTATGGGCGGGTACACGTAAAGGGCATATTTGTGTGGAATTCTGCATTGGTACGTTCCAGAGAGACAGGGAGGTTATGGAGGGTACCGGTTCAGTGCATATTTGTGCGGAGGTCTGCATTGGTACGTTCCAATGAGACAGGGAGGTTATGGAGGGGTACATGTTCAGGGCATATTTGTGTGTAGTTCTGCATTGGTACGTTCCAGTGAGACAGGGAGGTTATGGAGGGTACAGGTTCATGGCATATTTGTGTGGAGTTCTGCAGTGGGACGATCCAATGAGACAGGGAGGCTATGGACCGGTACAGGTTCAGGGCAAATTGTGTAGAGTTCTGCATGGGTGCGTTCCAGTGAGATAAGGAGGTTATGGGCGGGTACACGTTCAGGGCATATTTGTGTGGAATTCTGCATTGGTACGTTCCAGTGAGACAGGGAGGTTATGCCGGGGTACAGGTTCAGGGCATATTTTTTGTAGTTCTGCAGTGGGACGATCCAATGAGACACGGAGGTTATGGACGGGTACAGGTTCAGGGCATATTTGTGTGGAGTTCTGCATTTGTACGTTCCAGTGAGACAGGGAGGTTATGGAGGAGTACAGGTTCAGGGCAAATTTGTGTGGAGTTCTGCATTGGTGCGCTCCAGTGAGACAAGGAGGTTATGGAGGGGTACAGGTTCAGGGCATATTTGAGTGTAGTTCTGCATTGGTACGTTCCAGTGAGACAGGGACGTTATGGAGGGTTACAGGTTCAGGGCATAATTGAATGGAGTTCGGCATTGGTACGTTCCAGTGAGACAGGGAGGTTATGGAGGGGTACAGGTTCAGGGCACATTTGTGTGGAGTTCTGCATTGGTACGTTCCAGTGAGACAGGGAGGTTATGGAGGGTACAGGTTCAGCGCATATTTGTGTGGAGTTCTGCAGTGGTACGGTCCAGTGAGAAAGGGAGATTATGGTCGGGTACAGGTTCAGGGCATATATGTGTGGAGTTCTGCATTGGTACGTTCCAGTGAGACTGGGAGGTGATGGAAGGTTACAGTTTCAGGGCATATTTGTGTGGTGTTCTGCAATGGTACGTTCCAGTGAGACAAGGAGGTTATGGGCGGGTACACGTTCAGGGCATATTTGTGTGGCATTCTGCAATGGTGCGTTCCGGTGTGACATGGAGGTTATGGAGTGGTACAGTTTCATGGCATATTTGTGTGTAGTTCTGCATTGGTACGTTCCAGTGAGACAGGGAGGTTATGGAGGGTACAGGTTCAGGGCATATTTGTGTGGTGTTCTGCATTGGTACGTTCCAGTCAGATTGGGAGGTTATGGAGGGGTACAGGTTCAGCGCATATTTGTGTGTAGTTCTGCATTGGTACGTTCCAGTGAGACAGGGAGGTTATGGAGGGTTCAGGTTCAGGGCATATTTGTGTGGAGTTCTGCAGTGGTACGTTCCAGTGAGACAGGGAGGTTATGGTCGGGCACAGGTTCAGTGCATATTTGTGTGGAGTTCTGCATTGGTACTTTCCAGTGAGACAGGGAGGTTATGGAGGGTACAGGTTCATGGCATATTTGTGTGGAGTTCTGCAGTGGGACGATCCAATGAGACAGGGAGGCTATGGACCGGTACAGGTTCAGGGCAAATTGTGTAGAGTTCTGCATGGGTGCGTTCCAGTGAGACAAGGAGGTTATGGGCGGGTACACGTTCAGGGCATATTTGTGTGGAATTCTGCATTGGTACGTTCCAGTGAGACAGGGAGGTTATGCAGGGGTACAGGTTCAGGGCATATTTTTTGTAGTTCTGCATTGGTACGTTCCAGTGAGACAGGGAGGTTATGCAGGGGTACAGGTTCAGGGCATATTTGTTTGTAGTTCTGCATTGGTACGTTCCAGTGAGACAGGGAGGTTATGGAGGGTACAGGTTCAGGGCATATTTGTGTGGAGTTCTGCAGTGGTACGTTCCAGTGAGACAGGGAGGTTATGGTCGGGTACAGCTTCAGGGCATATTTGTGTGGAGTTCTGCATTGGTACTTTCCAGTGAGACAGGGAGGTTATGGAGGGGTACAGGTTCAGGGCATATTTGTGTGGTGTTCTGCAATGGTACGTTCCAGTGAGACAGGGGGGTTATGCACGGTACAGGATCAGGGCATATTTGAGTGGAGTTCGGCATTCGTGCTTTCCAGTGAGACAGGGAGGTTATGGAGGGGTACAGGTTCAGGGCATATTTGTGTGGAGTTCTGCATTGGTACGTTCCAGTGAGACAGGGAGGTTATGGAGGGGTACAGGTTCAGGGCAAATTTGTGTGGAGTTCTGCATTGGTGCGTTCCATTGAGACAAGGAGGTTATGGGCGGGTACACGTTCAGGGCATATTTGTGTGGAATTCTGCATTGGTACGTTCCCGTGAGACAGGGACGTTATTGAGGGGTACAGGTTCAGGGCAAATTTGTGTGGCGTTCTGCATTGGTGCGTTCCAGTGAGACAAGGATGTTATGGGCGGGTACAGGTTCAGGGCATATTTGTGTGGAATTCTGCATTGGTACGTTCCAGTGAGACAGGGAGTTTATGGAGGGTACCGGTTCAGGGCAACTTTGTGTGCAGTTCTGCATTGGTACGTTCCAGTGAGACAGGGAGGTTATGCACGGTACAGGATCAGGGCATATTTGAGTGGAGTTCTGCATTGGTACGTTCCATTGAGACAGGGAGGTTATGGAGGGGTACAGGTTCAGGGCAAATTTGTCTGGAGATCTGCATTGGTGCGTTTCCAGTGAGACAAGGAGATTATGGGCGGGTACACGTAAAGGGCATATTTGTGTGGAATTCTGCATTGGTACGTTCCAGTGAGACAGGGAGGTTATGGAGGGTACCGGTTCAGTGCATATTTGTGCGGAGGTCTGCATTGGTACGTTCCAATGAGACAGGGAGCTTATGGAGGGGTACATGTTCAGGGCATATATGTGGGGAGTTCTGCATTGGTACGTTCCAGTGAGACAGGGAGGTTATGGAGGGTACAGGTTCAGGGCTTATTTGTATGGAGTTCTGCAGTGGTACGGCCCAGTGAGACAGGGAGGTTATGGTCGGGTACAGGTTCAGTGCATATTTGTGTGGAGTTCTGCATTGGTACTTTCCAGTGAGACAGCGAGGTTATGGAGTGTACAGGTTCATGGCATATTTGTGTGGAGTTCTGCAGTGGGAAATTCCAATGAGACAGGGAGGCTATAGACCGTTACAGGTTCAGGGCAAATTGTGTAGAGTTCAGCATGGGTGCGTTCCAGTGAGACAAGGAGGTTATGGGCGGGTACACGTTCAGGGCATATTTGTGTGGAATTCTGTATTGGTACGTTCCAGTGAGACAGGGAGGTTATGGAGGGTACCGGTTCAGGGCAAATTTGTGTGGAGTTCTGCATTGGTACGTTCCAGTGAGACAGGGAGGTTATGGAGGGGTACAGGTTCAGGGCAAATTTGTGTGGAGTTCTGCATTGGTGCGTTCCAGTGAGACAGGGAGGTTATGGGCGGGTACACGTTCAGGGCATATTTGTGTGGTATTCTGCATTGGTACGTTCCTGTGAGACAGGGAGGTTATGTAGGGGTACAGGTTCAGGGCATATTTGTGTGTAGTTCTGCATTGGTAGGTTCCAGTGAGACAGGGAGGTTATGGAGGGTACAGGTTCAGGGCATATTTGTGTGGTGTTCTGCATTGGTACGTTCCTGTGAGACAGGGAGGTTATGCACGGTACAGGATCAGGGCATATTTGAGTGGAGTTCTGCATTGGTACGTTCCATTGAGACAGGGAGGTTATGGAGGGGTACAGGTTCAGGGCAAATTTGTGTGGAGATCTGCATTGGTGCGTTCCAGTGAGACAAGGAGATTATGGGCGTGTACACGTAAAGGGCATATTTGTGTGGAATTCTGCATTGGTACGTTCCAGTGAGACAGGGAGCTTATGGAGGGTACCGGTTCAGTGCATATTTGTGTGGAGTTCTGCATTGGTACGTTCCAGTGTGACAGGGAGGTTATGGAGAGGTACAGGTTCAGGGCATATTTGTGTGGAGTTCGGCATTGTACGTTCCAGTGAGACAGGGAGGTTATGGAGGGTTACAGGTTCAGGGCACATTTGTGTGGAGTTCTGCATTGGTACGTTCCAATGAGACAGGGAGGTTATGGAGGGGTACATGTTCAGGGCATATTTGTGTGTAGTTCTGCATTGGTACGTTCCAGTGAGACAGGGAGGTTATGGAGGGTACAGGTTCAGGGCATATTTGTGTGGAGTTCTGCATTGGTACTTTCCAGTGAGACAGGGAGGTTATGGAGGGTACCGGTTCATGGCATATTTGTGTGGAGTTCTGCAGTGGGACGATCCAATGAGACAGGGAGGTTATGGACGGGTACAGGTTCAGGGCATATTTGTGTGGAGTTCTGCATTGGTACGTTCCAGTGAGACAGGGAGGTTATGGAGGAGTACAGGTTCAGGGCAAATTTGTGTGGAGTTCTGCATTGGTGCGCTCCAGTGAGACAAGGAGGTTATGGAGGGGTACAGGTTCAGGGCATATTTGTGTGGAGTTCTGCAGTGGTACGTTCCAGTGAGACAGGGAGGTTATGGTCGGGTACAGGTTCAGTGCATATTTGTGTGGAGTTCTGCATTGGTACTTTCCAGTGAGACAAGGAGGTTATGAGCGGGTACACGTTCAGGGCATTTTTTTGTGGAATTCTGCATTGGTACGTTCCAGTGAGACAGGGAGGTTATGGAGGGTACCGGTTCAGGGCAAATTTGTGTGGAGTTCTGCATTGGTACGTTCCAGTGAGACAGGGAGTTTATGGAGGGGTACAGGTTCAGGGCAAATTTGTGTGGAGTTCTGCATTGGTGCGTTCCAGTGAGACAAGGAGTTTATGGGCGGGTACACTTTCAGGGCATATTTGTGTGGTATTCTGCATTGGTACGTTCCAGTGAGACAGGGAGGTTATGGAGGGGTATAGGTTCAGGGCATATTTGTGTGTAGTTCTGCATTGGTACGTTCCAGTGTGACAGGGAGCTTATGGAGGGTACAGGTTCAGGGCATATTTGTGTGGAGTTCTGCATTGGTACGTTACAGTGAGACAAGAGGTTATGCACGGTACAGGATCAGGGCATATTTGAGTGGAGTTCTGCATTGGTACGTTCCATTGAGACAGGGAGGTTATGAAGGGGTACAGGTTCAGGGCAAATTTGTGTGGAGATCTGCATTGGTGCGTTCCAGTGAGACAAGGATATTATGGGCGGGTACACGTAAAGGGCATATTTGTGTGGAATTCTGCATTGGTACGTTCCAGTGAGACAGTGAGGTTATGGAGGGTACCAGTTCAGTGCATATTTGTGCGGAGTTCTGCATTGGTACGTTCCAGTGTGACAGGGAGGTTATGGAGAGGTACAGGTTCAGGGCATATTTGTGTGGAGTTCTGCATTGGTACCTTCCAGTGAGATAGGGAGGTTATGGAGGGTTACAGGTTCAGGGCACATTTCTGTGGAGTTCTGCATTCGTACGTTCCAATGAGACAGGGAGGTTTTGGTCGGGTACAGGTTCAGGGCATATTTGTGTGGAGTTCTGCATTGGTACTTTCCAGTGAGACAGGGAGGTTATGGAGGGTACCGGTTCATGGCATATTTGTGTGGAGTTCTGCAGTGGGACGATCCAATGAGACAGGGAGGTTATGGACGGTTACAGGTTCAGGGCATATTTGTGTGGAGTTCTGCATTGGTACGTTCCAGTGAGACAGGGAGGTTATGGAGGAGTTCAGGTTCAGGGCAAATTTGTGTGGAGTTCTGCATTGGTGCGCTCCAGTGAGACAAGGAGGTTATGGAGGGGTACAGGTTCAGGGCATATTTGTGTGGAGTTCTGCAGTGGTACGTTCCAGTGAGACAGGGAGGTTATGCTCGGGTACAGGTTCAGTGCATATTTGTGTGGAGTTCTGCATTGGTACTTTCCAGTGAGACAAGGAGGTTATGAGCGGGTACACGTAAAGGGCATATTTGTGTGGAATTCTGCATTGGTACGTTCCAGTGAGACAGGGAGGTTATGGAGGGTACCGGTTCAGTGCATATTTGTGCGGAGTTCTGCATTGGTACGTTCCAGTGTGACAGGGAGGTTATGGAGAGGTACAGGTTCAGGGCATATTTGTGTGGAGTTCTGCATTGTTACGTTCCAATGAGACAGGGAGGTTATGCAGGGGTACATGTTCAGGGCATATTTGTGTGTAGTTCTGCATTGTTACGTTCCACTGAGACAGGGAAGTTATGGAGGGTACAGGTTCAGGGCATATTTATGTGGAGTTCGGCAGTGGTACGGTCCAGTGAGTCAGGGAGGTTATGGTCGTGTACAGGTTCAGGGCATATTTGTGTGGAGTTCTGCATTGGTACTTTCCAGAGAGACAGGGAGGTTATGGAGGGGTACAGGTTCAGGGCATATTTGTGTGGTGTTCTGCAATGGTACGTTCCAGTGAGACAGGGAGGTTATGCACGGTACAGGATCAGGCCATATTTGAGTGGAGTTCGGCATTCGTGCTTTCCAGTGAGACAGGGAGGTTATGGAGGGGTACAGGTTCAGGGCATATTTGTGTGGAGATCTGCATTGGTACGTTCCAGTGAGGCAGGGAGGTTATGGAGGGGTACAGGTTCAGGGCAAATTTGTGTGGAGTTCTGCATTGGTGTGTTCCAGTGAGACAAGGAGGTTATGGGCGGGTACACGTTCAGGGCATATTTGTGTGGAATTCTGCATTGGTACGTTCCAGTGAGGCAGGGAGGATATGCACGGTACAGGATCAGGGCATATTTGAGTGGAGTTCTGCATTGGTACGTTCCAGTGAGACAGGGAGGTTATGCACGGTACAGGATCAGGGCATATTTGAGTGGAGTTCTGCATTGGTACGTTCCATTGAGACAGGGAGGTTATGGAGGGGTACAGGTTCAGGGCAAATTTGTGTGGAGATCTGCATTGGTGCGTTCCAGTGAGACAAGGAGATTATGGGCGTGTACACGTAAAGGGCATATTTGCGTGGAATTCTGCATTGGTACGTTCCAGTGAGACAGGGAGCTTATGGAGGGTACCGGTTCAGTGCATATTTGTGTGGAGTTCTGCATTGGTACGTTCCAGTGTGACAGGGAGGTTATGGAGAGGTACAGGTTCAGGGCATATTTGTGTGGAGTTCGGCATTGTACGTTCCAGTGAGACAGGGAGGTTATGGAGGGTTACAGGTTCAGGGCACATTTGTGTGGAGTTCTGCATTGGTACGTTCCAATGAGACAGGGAGGTTATGGAGGGGTACATGTTCAGGGCATATTTGTGTGTAGTTCTGCATTGGTACGTTCCAGTGAGACAGGGAGGTTATGGAGGGTACAGGTTCAGGGCATATTTGTGTGGAGTTCTGCAGTGGTACGGTCCAGTGAGACAGGGAGGTTATGGTCGGGTACAGGTTCAGGGCATATTTGTGTGGAGTTCTGCATTGGTACTTTCCAGTGAGACAGGGAGGTTATGGAGGGTACCGGTTCATGGCATATTTGTGTGGAGTTCTGCAGTGGGACGATCCAATGAGACAGGGAGGTTATGGACGGGTACAGGTTCAGGGCATATTTGTGTGGAGTTCTGCATTGGTACGTTCCAGTGAGACAGGGAGGTTATGGAGGAGTACAGGTTCAGGGCAAATTTGTGTGGAGTTCTGCATTGGTGCGCTCCAGTGAGACAAGGAGGTTATGGAGGGGTACAGGTTCAGGGCATATTTGTGTGGAGTTCTGCAGTGGTACGTTCCAGTGAGACAGGGAGGTTATGGTCGGGTACAGGTTCAGTGCATATTTGTGTGGAGTTCTGCATTGGTACTTTCCAGTGAGACAAGGAGGTTATGAGCGGGTACACGTTCAGGGCAATTTTTTTGTGGAATTCTGCATTGGTACGTTCCAGTGAGACAGGGAGGTTATGGAGGGTACCGGTTCAGGGCAAATTTGTGTGGAGTTCTGCATTGGTACGTTCCAGTGAGACAGGGAGTTTATGGAGGGGTACAGGTTCAGGGCAAATTTGTGTGGAGTTCTGCATTGGTGCGTTCCAGTGAGACAAGGAGGTTATGGGCGGGTACACGTTCAGGGCATATTTGTGTGGTATTCTGCATTGGTACGTTCCAGTGAGACAGGGAGGTTATGGAGGGGTATAGGTTCAGGGCATATTTGTGTGTAGTTCTGCATTGGTACGTTCCAGTGTGACAGGGAGCTTATGGAGGGTACAGGTTCAGGGCATATTTGTGTGGAGTTCTGCATTGGTACGTTACAGTGAGACAAGAGGTTATGCACGGTACAGGATCAGGGCATATTTGAGTGGAGTTCTGCATTGGTACGTTCCATTGAGACAGGGAGGTTATGAAGGGGTACAGGTTCAGGGCAAATTTGTGTGGAGATCTGCATTGGTGCGTTTCAGTGAGAAAAGGAGATTATGGGCGGGTACACGTAAAGGGCATATTTGTGTGGAATTCTGCATTGGTACGTTCCAGTGAGACAGTGAGGTTATGGAGGGTACCAGTTCAGTGCATATTTGTGCGGAGTTCTGCATTGGTACGTTCCAGTGTGACAGGGAGGTTATGGAGAGGTACAGGTTCAGGGCATATTTGTGTGGAGTTCTGCATTGGTACGTTCCAGTGAGACAGGGAGGTTATGGAGGGTTACAGGTTCAGGGCACATTTCTGTGGAGTTCTGCATTCGTACGTTCCAATGAGACAGGGAGGTTTTGGTCGGGTACAGGTTCAGGGCATATTTGTGTGGAGTTCTGCATTGGTACTTTCCAGTGAGACAGGGAGGTTATGGAGGGTACCGGTTCATGGCATATTTGTGTGGAGTTCTGCAGTGGGACGATCCAATGAGACAGGGAGGTTATGGACGGGTACAGGTTCAGGGCATATTTGTGTGGAGTTCTGCATTGGTACGTTCCAGTGAGACAGGGAGGTTATGGAGGAGTACAGGTTCAGGGCAAATTTGTGTGGAGTTCTGCATTGGTGCGCTCCAGTGAGACAAGGAGGTTATGGAGGGGTACAGGTTCAGGGCATATTTGTGTGGAGTTCTGCAGTGGTACGTTCCAGTGAGACAGGGAGGTTATGCTCGGGTACAGGTTCAGTGCATATTTGTGTGGAGTTCTGCATTGGTACTTTCCAGTGAGACAAGGAGGTTATGAGCGGGTACACGTTCAGGGCAATTTTGTGTGGAATTCTGCATTGGTACTTTCCAGTGAGACAGGGAGGTTATGGAGGGTACCGGTTCAGGGCAAATTTGTGTGGAGTTCTGCATTGGTACGTTCCAGTGAGGCAGGGAGTTTATGGAGGGGTACAGGTTCAGGGCAAATTTGTGTGGAGTTCTGCATTGGTGCGTTCCAGTGAGACAAGGAGGTTATGGGCGGGTACACGTTCAGGGCATATTTGTGTGGTATTCTGCATTGGTACGTTCCAGTTAGACAGGGAGGTTATGGAGGGGTATAGGTTCAGGGCATTTTTGTGTGTAGTTCTGCATTGGTACGTTCCAGTGAGACAGGGAGGTTATGGAGGGTACAGGTTCAGGGCAGATTTGTGTGGAGTTCTGCATTGGTACGTTACAGTGAGACAAGAGGTTATGCACGGTAGAGGATCAGGGCATATTTGAGTGGAGTTCTGCATTGGTACGTTCCATTGAGACAGGGTGGTTATGGAGGGGTACAGGTTCAGGGCAAATTTATGTGGAGATCTGCATTGGTGCGTTCCAGTGAGACAATGAGATTATGGGCGGGTACACGTAAAGGGCATATTTGTGTGGAATTCTGCATTGGTACGTTCCAGTGAGACAGGGAGGTTATGGAGGGTACCGGTTCAGTGCATATTTGTGCGGAGTTCTGCATTGGTACTTTCCAGTGTGACAGGGAGGTTATGGAGAGGTACAGGTTCAGGGCATATTTGTGTGGAGTTCTGCATTGTTACGTTCCAATGAGACAGGGAAGTTATGGAGGGTACAGGTTCAGGGCATATTTGTGTGGAGTTCTGCATTGGTGCGTTCCAGTGAGACAAGGAGTTTATGGGCGGGTACACTTTCAGGGCATATTTGTGTGGTATTCTGCATTGGTACGTTCCAGTGAGACAGGGAGGTTATGGAGGGGTATAGGTTCAGGGCATATTTGTGTGTAGTTCTGCATTGGTACGTTCCAGTGTGACAGGGAGCTTATGGCGGGTACAGGTTCAGGGCATATTTGTGTGGAGTTCTGCATTGGTACGTTACAGTGAGACAAGAGGTTATGCACGGTACAGGATCAGGGCATATTTGAGTGGAGTTCTGCATTGGTACGTTCCATTGAGACAGGGAGGTTATGAAGGGGTACAGGTTCAGGGCAAATTTGTGTGGAGATCTGCATTGGTGCGTTCCAGTGAGACAAGGATATTATGGGCGGGTACACGTAAAGGGCATATTTGTGTGGAATTCTGCATTGGTACGTTCCAGTGAGACAGTGAGGTTATGGAGGGTACCAGTTCAGTGCATATTTGTGCGGAGTTCTGCATTGGTACGTTCCAGTGTGACAGGGAGGTTATGGAGAGGTACAGGTTCAGGGCAAATTTGTGTGGAGTTCTGCATTGGTGCGTTCCAGTGAGACAAGGAGTTTATGGGCGGGTACACTTTCAGGGCATATTTGTGTGGTGTTCTGCAATGGTACTTTCCAGTGAGACAGAAGGTTATGGAGGGGTACAGGTTCAGGGCATATTTGAGTGGAGTTCGGCATTGCTGCGTTCCAGTGAGACTGGGAAGTTATGGAGGGGTACAGGTTCAGGGCATATTTGTTTGTAGTTCTGCATTGGTACGTTCCAGTGAGACAAGGAGGTTATGGGCGGGTACACTTTCAGGGCATATTTGTGTGGTGTTCTGCAATGGTAAGTTCCAGTGAGACAGAAGGTTATGGAGGGGTACAGGTTCAGGGCATATTTGAGTGGAGTTCGGCATTGGTGCGTTCCAGTGAGACAGGGAAGTTATGGAGGGGTGCATGTTCAGGGTATATTTGTGTGGATTTCTGCATTGGTACGTTCCAGTGAGTCCGGGAGGTTATGGAGTGGTACAGGGTCAGGGCATATTTGTTTGTAGTTCTGCGTTGGTACGTTCCAGTGAGACAGGGAGGTTATGGAGGGGTACAGGTTCAGGGCATATGTGTGTGTAGATCTGCATTGGTACGTTCCAGTGAGACAGGGAGGATATGGAGGGTACAGGTTTAGGGCATATTTGTGTGGAGTTCTGCATTGGTGCGTTCCAGTCAGACAAGGAGCTTATGGGCGGGTACACGTTCAGGGCATATTTCTGTGGAATTCTGCATTGGTAATTTCAAGTGAGACAGGGAGGTTATGGAGGGTACCGGTCCATGGCATATTTGTGTGGAGTTCTGCAGTGGGACGATCCAATGAGACAGGGAGTTTATGGACGGGTACAGGTTCAGGGCATATTTGTGTGGAGTTCTGCAGTGGTACGTTCCATTGAGACAAGGAGGTTATGGTCGGGTACAGGTTCAGGGCATATTTGTGTGGAGTTCTGCATTGGTACTTTCCAGTGAGACAGGGAGGTTATGGAGGGTACCGGTCCATGGCATATTTGTGTGGAGTTCTGCAGTGGGACGATCCAATGAGACAGGGAGTTTATGGACGGGTACAGGTTCAGGGCATATTTGTGTGGAGTTCTGCATTGGTACGTTCCAGTGAGACAGGGAGGTTATGGAGGGGTACAGGTTCAGGGCATATTTGTGTGGTGTTCTGCAATGGTACGTTCCAGTGAGACAGGGAGGTTATGCACGGTACAGGATCAGGGCATATTTGAGTGGAGTTCGGCCTTGGTGCGTTCCAGTGAGACAGGGAGGTTATGGAGGGGTACAGGTTCAGGGCATATTTGTTTGGAGTTCTGCGTTGGTACGTTCCAGTGAGACAAGGAGCTTATGAGCGGGTAGACGTTCAGGGCATATTTGTGTGGTGTTCTGCAATGGTACGTTCCAGTGAGACTGGGAGGTTATGGAGGGGTAAAGGTTCAGGGCATATTTGAGTGTATTTCTGCATTTGTACGTTCCAGTGAGTCAGGGAGGTTATGGAGGGTGCAGGTCCAGGGCATATTTGTGTGGAGTTCTGCATTGGTACGTTCCAGTGAGACAGGGAGGTTATGGAGGGGTACAGGTTCAGGGCAAATTTGTGTGGAGTTCTGCATTGGTGCGTTCCAGTGAGACAAGGAGTTTATGGGCGGGTACACTTTCAGGGCATATTTTTGTGGTGTTCTGCAATGGTACGTTCCAGTGAGACAGGGAGGTTATGGAGGGGTACAGGTTCAGGGCAAATTTGTGTGGAGTTCTGCATTGGTGCGTTGCAGTGAGACAAGGAGGTAATGGGCGGGTACCCTTTCAGGGCATATTTGTGTGGTGTTCTGCAATGGTAAGTTCCAGTGAGACAGAAGGTTATGGAGGGGTGCAGGTTCAGGGCATATTTGTGTGGATTTCTGCATTGGTACGTTCCAGTGAGTCCGGGAGGTTATGGAGTGGTACAGGTTCAGGGCATATTTGTTTGTAGTTCTGCGTTGGTACGTTCCAGTGAGACAGGGAGGTTATGGAGGGGTACAGGTTCATGGCATATGTGTGTGTAGTTCTGCATTGGTACGTTCCAGTGAGACAGGGAGGTTATGGAGGGTACAGGTTTAGGGCATATTTGCGTGGATTTCTGCATTGGTGCGTTCCAGTGAGACAAGGAGGTTATGGGCGTGTACACGTTCAGGGCATATTTCTGTGGAATTCTGCATTGGTAATTTCAAGTGAGACAGGGAGGTTATGCACGGTACAGGATCAGGGCATATTTGAGTGGAGTTCTGCATTGGTACGTTCCAGTGAGACAGGGAGGTTATGGAGGATACAGGTTCAGGGCATATTTGTGTGGAGTTCTGCAGTGGTACGTTCCATTGAGACAAGGAGGTTATGGTCGGGTACAGGTTCAGGGCATATTTGTGTGGAGTTCTGCATTGGTACTTTCCAGTGAGACAGGGAGGTTATGGAGGGATACAGGTTCAGGGCATATTTGTGTGGTGTTCTGAAATGGTACGTTCCAGTGAGACAGGGAGGTTATGCACGGTACAGGATCAGGGCATATTTGAGTGGAGTTCGGCATTGGTGCGTTCCAGTGAGACAGGGAGGTTATGGAGGGGTACAGGTTCAGGGCATATTTGTGTGTAGTTCTGCATTGGTACGTTCCAGTGAGACAGGGAGGTTATGGAGGGTACAGGTTCAGGGCATATTTGTTTGGAGTTCTGCGTTGGTACGTTCCAGTGAGACAAGGAGCTTATGAGCGGGTAGACGTTCAGGGCATATTTGTGTGGTGTTCTGCAATGGTACGTTCCAGTGAGACTGGGAGGTTATGGAGGGGTAAAGGGTCAGGGCATATTTGAGTGTATTTCTGCATTTGTACGTTCCAGTGAGTCAGGGAGGTTATGGAGGGTGCAGGTTCAGGGCATATTTGTGTGGAGTTCTGCATTGGTACGTTCCAGTGAGACAGGGAGGTTATGGAGGGGTACAGGTTCAGGGCAAATTTGTGTGGAGTTCTGCATTGGTGCGTTCCAGTGAGACAAGGAGTTTATGGGCGGGTACACTTTCAGGGCATATTTGTGTGGTGTTCTGCAATGGTACTTTCCAGTGAGACAGAAGGTTATGGAGGGGTACAGGTTCAGTGCATATTTGAGTGGAGTTCGGCATTGCTGCGTTCCAGTGAGACTGGGAAGTTATGGAGGGGTACAGGTTCAGGGCATATTTGTTTCTAGTTCTGCATTGGTACGTTCCAGTGAGACAGCGAGGTTATGGAGGTTACAGGTTCAGGGAATATTTGTGTGGATTTCTGCAGTGGTACGTTCCAGTGAGACAGGGAGGTTATGGGCGGGTACAGGTTCAGGGCATATTTGTTTGTAGTTCTGCATTGGTACGTTCCAGTGAGACAGGGAGGTTATGGAGGGTTACAGGTTCAGGGCAAATTTGTGTGGAGTTCTGCGTTGGTACGTTCCAGTGAGACAAGGAGGTTATGGGCGGGTACAGGTTCAGGGCATATTTGTGTGGAGTTCTGCATTGGTACGTTCCAGTGAGACAGGGAGGTTATGGAGGGGTACAGGTTCAGGGCAAATTTGTGTGGAGTTCTGCATTGGTGCGTTCCAGTGAGACAAGGAGGTTATGGGCGGTTACACTTTCAGGGCATATTTGTGTGGTGTTCTGCAATGGTATTTTCCAGTGAGACAGAAGGTTATGGAGGGGTACAGGTTCAGGGCATATTTGAGTGGAATTCGGCATTGGTGCGTTCCAGTGAGACAGGGAAGTTATGGAGGGGTACAGGTTCAGTGCATATTTGTGAAGAGTTCTGCATTGGTACGTTCCAGTGAGACAGGGAGGTTATGGAGGGCTACAGGTTCAGGGCATATTTGTGTGTAGTTCTGCATTGGTACGTTCCAGTGAGACAGGGAGGTTATGGAGGGTACAGGTTCAGGGCATATTTGTGTGGAGTTCTGCATTTGTGCGTTCCAGTGAGACAAGGAGTTTATGGGCGGGTACACTTTCAGGGCATATTTGTGTGGTGTTCTGCAATGGTACTTTCCAGTGAGACAGAAGGTTATGGAGGGGTACAGGTTCAGGGCATATTTGTTTGTAGTTCTGCATTGGTATGTTTCAGTGAGACAGGGAGGTTATGGAGGGTACAGGTTCAGGGCATATTTCTGTGGAGTTCTGCAGTGGTACGTTCATTTGAGACAAGGAGATTATGGTCGGGTACAGGTTCAGGGCATATTTTTGCGGAGTTCTGCATTGGTACTTTCCAGTGAGACAGGGAGGTTATGGAGGGTACCGGTCCATGGCATATTTGTGTGGAGTTCTGCAGTGGGACGATCCAATGAGACAGGGAGGTTATGGACAGGAACAGGTTCAGGGCATATTTGTGTGGAGTTCTGCATTGGTACATTCCAGTGAGACAGGGAGGTTATGGAGGGGTACAGGGTCAGGGCATATCTGTGTGGAGTTCTGCATTTGTACGTTCCAGTGAGACAGGGAGGTTATGGAGGGTGCAGGTTCAGGGCATATTTGTGAAGAGTTCTGCATTGGTACGTTCCAGTGAGACAGGGAGGTTATGGAGGGCTACAGGTTCAGGGCATATTTGTGTGTAGTTCTGCATTGGTACGTTCCAGTGAGACAAGGAGTTTATGGGCGGGTACACTTTCAGGGCATATTTGTGTGGTGTTCTGCAATGGTACTTTCCAGTGAGACAGAAGGTTATGGAGGGGTACAGGTTCAGGGCATATTTGTTTGTAGTTCTGCATTGGTATGTTCCAGTGAGACAGGGAGGTTATGGAGGGTACAGGTTCAGGGCATATTTCTGTGGAGTTCTGCAGTGGTACGTTCATTTGAGACAAGGAGATTATGGTCGGGTACAGGTTCAGGGCATATTTGTGCGGAGTTCTGCATTGGTACTTTCCAGTGAGACAGGGAGGTTATGGAGGGTACCGGTCCATGGCATATTTGTGTGGAGTTCTGCAGTGGGACGATACAATGAGACAGGGAGGTTATGGACAGGAACAGGTTCAGGGCATATTTGTGTGGAGTTCTGCATTGGTACGTTCCAGTGAGACAGGGAGGTTATGGAGGGGTACAGGTTCAGGGCATATCTGTGTGGAGTTCTGCATTGGTACGTTCCAGTGAGACAGGGAGGTTATGGAGGGTGCAGGTTCAGGGCATATTTGTGTGGAGTTCTGCATTGGTACGTTCCAGTGAGACAGGGAAGTTATGGAGTGTAGCGGTTCAGGGCAAATTTGTGTGGAGTTCTGCATTGGTACTTTCCAGTGAGGCAGGGAGTTTATGGAGGGGTACAGGTTCAGGGCATATTTGTGTGGAGTTCTGCGTTGGTACGTTCCAGTGAGACAAGCAGGATATGGGCGGGTACACGTTCAGGCCATATTTACGTGGTGTTCTGCAGTGGTACGTTCCAGAGAGACTGGGAGGTTATGGACGGGTACAGGTTCAGCGCATATTTGTGTGGAGTTCTGCAGTGGTACGGTCCATTGAGAGAGGGAGGTTATGGTCGGGTACAGGTTCAGGGCATATTTGTGTGGTGTTCTGCAATGGTACGTTCCAGTGAGACAGGGAGGTTATGCACGGTACAGGATCAGGGCATAATTGAGTGGAGTTCGGCATTCGTGCTTTCCAGTGAGACAGGGAGGTTATGGAGGGGTACAGGTTCAGGGCATATTTGTGTGTAGTTCTGCATTGGTACGATCCAGTGAGACAGGGAGGTTATGGAGGGTACAGGTTCAGGGCATATTTGTATGCAGTTCTGCAGTGGTACGGTCCAGTGAGACAGGGAGGTAATGGTCGGGTACAGGTTCAGGGCATATTTGTGTGGAGTTCTGCATTGGTACATTCCAGTGAGACAGGGAGGTTATGGAGGAGTACAGGTTCAGGGCAAATTTGTGTGGAGTTCTGCAGTGGTACGGTCCAGTGAGACAGGGAGGTTATGGTCGGGTACAGGTTCAGGGCATATATGTGGGGAGTTCTGCATTGGTACGTTTTAGTGAGACTGTGAGGTTATGGAAGGGTACAGTTTCAGGGCATATTTGTGTGGTGTTCTGCAATGGTACGTTCCAGTGAGACAAGGAGGTTATGGGCGGGTACACGTTCAGGGCATATTTGTGTGGCGTTCTGCAATGGTGCGTTCCGGTGTGACATGGAGGTTATGGAGGGGTACAGTTTCATGGCATATTTGAGTGTAGTTCTGCATTGGTACGTTCCAGTGAGACAGGGAGGTTATGGAGGTTACAGGTTCAGGGCATATTTGTGTGGTGTTCTGCATTGGTACGTTCCAGTCAGATTGGGAGGTTATGGAGGGGTACAGGTTCAGCGCATATTTGTGTGTAGTTCTGCATTGGTACGTTCCAGTGAGACAGGGAGGTTATGGAGGGTACAGGTTCAGGGCATATTTGTATGCAGTTCTGCAGTGGTACGGTCCAGTGAGACAGGGAGGTAATGGTCGGGTACAGGTTCACGGCATATTTGTGTGGAGTTCTGCATTGGTACATTCCAGTGAGACAGGGAGGTTATGGAGGGTACCGGTTCATGGCATATTTGTGTGGAGTTCTGCAGTGGGACGATCCAATGAGACAGGGAGGTTATGGACGGGTACAGGTTCAGGGCATATTTGTGTGGAGTTCTGCATTGGTACGTTCCGGTGAGACAGGGAGGTTATGGAGGAGTACAGGTTCAGGGCAAATTTGTGTGGAGTTCTGCAGTGGTACGGTCCAGTGAGACAGGGAGGTTATGGTCGGGTACAGGTTCAGGGCATATATGTGGGGAGTTCTGCAGTGGTACGGTCCAGTGAGACAGGGAGGTTATGGAGGTTACAGGTTCAGGGCATATTTGTGTGGTGTTCTGCATTGGTACGTTCCAGTCAGATTGGGAGGTTATGGAGGGGTACAGGTTCAGCGCATATTTGTGTGTAGTTCTGCATTGGTACGTTCCAGTGAGACAGGGAGGTTATGGAGGGTACAGGTTCAGGGCATATTTGTATGCAGTTCTGCAGTGGTACGGTCCAGTGAGACAGGGAGGTAATGGTCGGGTACAGGTTCAGGGCATATTTGTGTGGAGTTCTGCATTGGTACATTCCAGTGAGACAGGGAGGTTATGGAGGGTACCGGTTCATGGCATATTTGTGTGGAGTTCTGCAGTGGGACGATCCAATGAGACAGGGAGGTTATGGACGGGTACAGGTTCAGGGCATATTTGTGTGGAGTTCTGCATTGGTACGTTCCGGTGAGACAGGGAGGTTATGGAGGAGTACAGGTTCAGGGCAAATTTGTGTGGAGTTCTGCAGTGGTACGGTCCAGTGAGACAGGGAGGTTATGGTCGGGTACAGGTTCAGGGCATATATGTGGGGAGTTCTGCATTGGTACGTTTTAGTGAGACTGGGAGTTTATGGAAGGGTACAGTTTCAGGGCATATTTGTGTGGTGTTCTGCAATGGTACGTTCCAGTGAGACAAGGAGGTTATGGGCGGGTACACGTTCAGGGCATATTTGTGTGGCGTTCTGCAATGGTGCGTTCCGGTGTGACATGGAGGTTATGGAGGGGTACAGTTTCATGGCATATTTGAGTGTAGTTCTGCATTGGTACGTTCCAGTGAGACAGGGAGGTTATGGAGGGTACAGGTTCAGGGCATATTTGTGTGGTGTTCTGCATTGGTACGTTCCAGTCAGATTGGGAGGTTATGGAGGGGTACAGGTTCAGCGCATATTTGTGTGTAGTTCTGCATTGGTACGTTCCAGTGAGACAGGGAGGTTATGGAGGGTACAGGTTCAGGGCATATTTGTGTGGAGTTCTGCAGTGGTACGTTCCAGTGAGACAGGGAGGTTATGGTCGGGCACAGGTTCAGTGCATATTTGTGTGGAGTTCTGCATTGGTACTTTCCAGTGAGACAGGGAGGTTATGGAGGGTACAGGTTCATGGCATATTTGTGTGGAGTTCTGCAGTGGGACGATCCAATGAGACAGGGAGGCTATGGACCGGTACAGGTTCAGGGCAAATTGTGTAGAGTTCTGCATGGGTGCGTTCCAGTGAGACAAGGAGGTTATGGGCGGGTACACGTTCAGGGCATATTTGTGTGGAATTCTGCATTGGTACTTTCCCGTGAGACAGGGACGTTATTGAGGGGTACAGGTTCAGGGCAAATTTGTGTGGCGTTCTGCATTGGTGCGTTCCAGTGAGACAAGGAGGTTATGGGCGGGTACAGGTTCAGGGCATATTTGTGTGGAATTCTGCATTGGTACGTTCCATTGAGACAGGGAGGTTATGCACGGTACAGGATCAGGGCATATTTGAGTGGAGTTCTGCATTGGTACGTTCCATTGAAACAGGGAGGTTATGGAGGGGTACAGGTTCAGGGCAAATTTGTCTGGAGATCTGCATTGGTGCGTTCCAGTGAGACAAGGAGATTATGGGCGGGTACACGTAAAGGGCATATTTGTGTGGAATTCTGCATTGGTACGTTCCAGAGAGACAGGGAGGTTATGGAGGGTACCGGTTCAGTGCATATTTGTGCGGAGGTCTGCATTGGTACGTTCCAATGAGACAGGGAGGTTATGGAGGGGTACATGTTCAGGGCATATTTGTGTGTAGTTCTGCATTGGTACGTTCCAGTGAGACAGGGAGGTTATGGAGGGTACAGGTTCATGGCATATTTGTGTGGAGTTCTGCAGTGGGACGATCCAATGAGACAGGGAGGCTATGGACCGGTACAGGTTCAGGGCAAATTGTGTAGAGTTCTGCATGGGTGCGTTCCAGTGAGACAAGGAGGTTATGGGCGGGTACACGTTCTGGGCATATTTGTGTGGAATTCTGCATTGGTACGTTCCAGTGAGACAGGGAGGTTATGCAGGGGTACAGGTTCAGGGCATATTTTTTGTAGTTCTGCAGTGGGACGATCCAGTGAGACAGGGAGGTTATGCAGGGGTACAGGTTCAGGGCATATTTGTTTGTAGTTCTGCATTGGTACGTTCCAGTGAGACAGGGAGGTTATGGAGGGTACAGGTTCAGGGCATATTTGTGTGGAGTTCTGCAGTGGTACGTTCCAGTGAGACAGGGAGGTTATGGTCGGGTACAGCTTCAGGGCATATTTGTGTGGAGTTCTGCATTGGTACTTTCCAGTGAGACAGGGAGGTTATGGAGGGGTACAGGTTCAGGGCATATTTGTGTGGTGTTCTGCAATGGTACGTTCCAGTGAGACAGGGGGGTTATGCACGGTACAGGATCAGGGCATATTTGAGTGGAGTTCGGCATTCGTGCTTTCCAGTGAGACAGGGAGGTTATGGAGGGGTACAGGTTCAGGGCATATTTGTGTGGAGTTCTGCATTGGTACGTTCCAGTGAGACAGGGAGGTTATGGAGGGGTACAGGTTCAGGGCAAATTTGTGTGGAGTTCTGCATTGGTGCGTTCCATTGAGACAAGGAGGTTATGGGCGGGTACACGTTCAGGGCATATTTGTGTGGAATTCTGCATTGGTACGTTCCCGTGAGACAGGGACGTTATTGAGGGGTACAGGTTCAGGGCAAATTTGTGTGGCGTTCTGCATTGGTGCGTTCCAGTGAGACAAGGATGTTATGGGCGGGTACAGGTTCAGGGCATATTTGTGTGGAATTCTGCATTGGTACGTTCCAGTGAGACAGGGAGTTTATGGAGGGTACCGGTTCAGGGCAACTTTGTGTGCAGTTCTGCATTGGTACGTTCCAGTGAGACAGGGAGGTTATGCACGGTACAGGATCAGGGCATATTTGAGTGGAGTTCTGCATTGGTACGTTCCATTGAGACAGGGAGGTTATGGAGGGGTACAGGTTCAGGGCAAATTTGTCTGGAGATCTGCATTGGTGCGTTTCCAGTGAGACAAGGAGATTATGGGCGGGTACACGTAAAGGGCATATTTGTGTGGAATTCTGCATTGGTACGTTCCAGTGAGACAGGGAGGTTATGGAGGGTACCGGTTCAGTGCATATTTGTGCGGAGGTCTGCATTGGTACGTTCCAATGAGACAGGGAGCTTATGGAGGGGTACATGTTCAGGGCATATATGTGGGGAGTTCTGCATTGGTACGTTCCAGTGAGACAGGGAGGTTATGGAGGGTACAGGTTCAGGGCTTATTTGTATGGAGTTCTGCAGTGGTACGGCCCAGTGAGACAGGGAGGTTATGGTCGGGTACAGGTTCAGTGCATATTTGTGTGGAGTTCTGCATTGGTACTTTCCAGTGAGACAGCGAGGTTATGGAGTGTACAGGTTCATGGCATATTTGTGTGGAGTTCTGCAGTGGGAAATTCCAATGAGACAGGGAGGCTATAGACCGTTACAGGTTCAGGGCAAATTGTGTAGAGTTCAGCATGGGTGCGTTCCAGTGAGACAAGGAGGTTATGGGCGGGTACACGTTCAGGGCATATTTGTGTGGAATTCTGTATTGGTACGTTCCAGTGAGACAGGGAGGTTATGGAGGGTACCGGTTCAGGGCAAATTTGTGTGGAGTTCTGCATTGGTACGTTCCAGTGAGACAGGGAGGTTATGGAGGGGTACAGGTTCAGGGCAAATTTGTGTGGAGTTCTGCATTGGTGCGTTCCAGTGAGACAGGGAGGTTATGGGCGGGTACACGTTCAGGGCATATTTGTGTGGTATTCTGCATTGGTACGTTCCTGTGAGACAGGGAGGTTATGTAGGGGTACAGGTTCAGGGCATATTTGTGTGTAGTTCTGCATTGGTAGGTTCCAGTGAGACAGGGAGGTTATGGAGGGTACAGGTTCAGGGCATATTTGTGTGGTGTTCTGCATTGGTACGTTCCTGTGAGACAGGGAGGTTATGCACGGTACAGGATCAGGGCATATTTGAGTGGAGTTCTGCATTGGTACGTTCCATTGAGACAGGGAGGTTATGGAGGGGTACAGGTTCAGGGCAAATTTGTGTGGAGATCTGCATTGGTGCGTTCCAGTGAGACAAGGAGATTATGGGCGTGTACACGTAAAGGGCATATTTGTGTGGAATTCTGCATTGGTACGTTCCAGTGAGACAGGGAGCTTATGGAGGGTACCGGTTCAGTGCATATTTGTGTGGAGTTCTGCATTGGTACGTTCCAGTGTGACAGGGAGGTTATGGAGAGGTACAGGTTCAGGGCATATTTGTGTGGAGTTCGGCATTGTACGTTCCAGTGAGACAGGGAGGTTATGGAGGGTTACAGGTTCAGGGCACATTTGTGTGGAGTTCTGCATTGGTACGTTCCAATGAGACAGGGAGGTTATGGAGGGGTACATGTTCAGGGCATATTTGTGTGTAGTTCTGCATTGGTACGTTCCAGTGAGACAGGGAGGTTATGGAGGGTACAGGTTCAGGGCATATTTGTGTGGAGTTCTGCATTGGTACTTTCCAGTGAGACAGGGAGGTTATGGAGGGTACCGGTTCATGGCATATTTGTGTGGAGTTCTGCAGTGGGACGATCCAATGAGACAGGGAGGTTATGGACGGGTACAGGTTCAGGGCATATTTGTGTGGAGTTCTGCATTGGTACGTTCCAGTGAGACAGGGAGGTTATGGAGGAGTACAGGTTCAGGGCAAATTTGTGTGGAGTTCTGCATTGGTGCGCTCCAGTGAGACAAGGAGGTTATGGAGGGGTACAGGTTCAGGGCATATTTGTGTGGAGTTCTGCAGTGGTACGTTCCAGTGAGACATGGAGGTTATGGTCGGGTACAGGTTCAGTGCATATTTGTGTGGAGTTCTGCATTGGTACTTTCCAGTGAGACAAGGAGGTTATGAGCGGGTACACGTTCAGGGCATTTTTTTGTGGAATTCTGCATTGGTACGTTCCAGTGAGACAGGGAGGTTATGGAGGGTACCGGTTCAGGGCAAATTTGTGTGGAGTTCTGCATTGGTACGTTCCAGTGAGACAGGGAGTTTATGGAGGGGTACAGGTTCAGGGCAAATTTGTGTGGAGTTCTGCATTGGTGCGTTCCAGTGAGACAAGGAGTTTATGGGCGGGTACACTTTCAGGGCATATTTGTGTGGTATTCTGCATTGGTACGTTCCAGTGAGACAGGGAGGTTATGGAGGGGTATAGGTTCAGGGCATATTTGTGTGTAGTTCTGCATTGGTACGTTCCAGTGTGACAGGGAGCTTATGGAGGGTACAGGTTCAGGGCATATTTGTGTGGAGTTCTGCATTGGTACGTTACAGTGAGACAAGAGGTTATGCACGGTACAGGATCAGGGCATATTTGAGTGGAGTTCTGCATTGGTACGTTCCATTGAGACAGGGAGGTTATGAAGGGGTACAGGTTCAGGGCAAATTTGTGTGGAGATCTGCATTGGTGCGTTCCAGTGAGACAAGGATATTATGGGCGGGTACACGTAAAGGGCATATTTGTGTGGAATTCTGCATTGGTACGTTCCAGTGAGACAGTGAGGTTATGGAGGGTACCAGTTCAGTGCATATTTGTGCGGAGTTCTGCATTGGTACGTTCCAGTGTGACAGGGAGGTTATGGAGAGGTACAGGTTCAGGGCATATTTGTGTGGAGTTCTGCATTGGTACCTTCCAGTGAGACAGGGAGGTTATGGAGGGTTACAGGTTCAGGGCACATTTCTGTGGAGTTCTGCATTCGTACGTTCCAATGAGACAGGGAGGTTTTGGTCGGGTACAGGTTCAGGGCATATTTGTGTGGAGTTCTGCATTGGTACTTTCCAGTGAGACAGGGAGGTTATGGAGGGTACCGGTTCATGGCATATTTGTGTGGAGTTCTGCAGTGGGACGATCCAATGAGACAGGGAGGTTATGGACGGTTACAGGTTCAGGGCATATTTGTGTGGAGTTCTGCATTGGTACGTTCCAGTGAGACAGGGAGGTTATGGAGGAGTTCAGGTTCAGGGCAAATTTGTGTGGAGTTCTGCATTGGTGCGCTCCAGTGAGACAGGGAGGTTATGCTCGGGTACAGGTTCAGTGCATATTTGTGTGGAGTTCTGCAGTGGGAAATTCCAATGAGACAGGGAGGCTATAGACCGTTACAGGTTCAGGGCAAATTGTGTAGAGTTCAGCATGGGTGCGTTCCAGTGAGACAAGGAGGTTATGGGCGGGTACACGTTCAGGGCATATTTGTGTGGAATTCTGTATTGGTACGTTCCAGTGAGACAGGGAGGTTATGGAGGGTACCGGTTCAGGGCAAATTTGTGTGGAGTTCTGCATTGGTACGTTCCAGTGAGACAGGGAGGTTATGGAGGGGTACAGGTTCAGGGCAAATTTGTGTGGAGTTCTGCATTGGTGCGTTCCAGTGAGACAGGGAGGTTATGGGCGGGTACACGTTCAGGGCATATTTGTGTGGTATTCTGCATTGGTACGTTCCTGTGAGACAGGGAGGTTATGTAGGGGTACAGGTTCAGGGCATATTTGTGTGTAGTTCTGCATTGGTAGGTTCCAGTGAGACAGGGAGGTTATGGAGGGTACAGGTTCAGGGCATATTTGTGTGGTGTTCTGCATTGGTACGTTCCTGTGAGACAGGGAGGTTATGCACGGTACAGGATCAGGGCATATTTGAGTGGAGTTCTGCATTGGTACGTTCCATTGAGACAGGGAGGTTATGGAGGGGTACAGGTTCAGGGCAAATTTGTGTGGAGATCTGCATTGGTGCGTTCCAGTGAGACAAGGAGATTATGGGCGTGTACACGTAAAGGGCATATTTGTGTGGAATTCTGCATTGGTACGTTCCAGTGAGACAGGGAGCTTATGGAGGGTACCGGTTCAGTGCATATTTGTGTGGAGTTCTGCATTGGTACGTTCCAGTGTGACAGGGAGGTTATGGAGAGGTACAGGTTCAGGGCATATTTGTGTGGAGTTCGGCATTGTACGTTCCAGTGAGACAGGGAGGTTATGGAGGGTTACAGGTTCAGGGCACATTTGTGTGGAGTTCTGCATTGGTACGTTCCAATGAGACAGGGAGGTTATGGAGGGGTACATGTTCAGGGCATATTTGTGTGTAGTTCTGCATTGGTACGTTCCAGTGAGACAGGGAGGTTATGGAGGGTACAGGTTCAGGGCATATTTGTGTGGAGTTCTGCATTGGTACTTTCCAGTGAGACAGGGAGGTTATGGAGGGTACCGGTTCATGGCATATTTGTGTGGAGTTCTGCAGTGGGACGATCCAATGAGACAGGGAGGTTATGGACGGGTACAGGTTCAGGGCATATTTGTGTGGAGTTCTGCATTGGTACGTTCCAGTGAGACAGGGAGGTTATGGAGGAGTACAGGTTCAGGGCAAATTTGTGTGGAGTTCTGCATTGGTGCGCTCCAGTGAGACAAGGAGGTTATGGAGGGGTACAGGTTCAGGGCATATTTGTGTGGAGTTCTGCAGTGGTACGTTCCAGTGAGACAGGGAGGTTATGGTCGGGTACAGGTTCAGTGCATATTTGTGTGGAGTTCTGCATTGGTACTTTCCAGTGAGACAAGGAGGTTATGAGCGGGTACACGTTCAGGGCATTTTTTTGTGGAATTCTGCATTGGTACGTTCCAGTGAGACAGGGAGGTTATGGAGGGTACCGGTTCAGGGCAAATTTGTGTGGAGTTCTGCATTGGTACGTTCCAGTGAGACAGGGAGTTTATGGAGGGGTACAGGTTCAGCGCAAATTTGTGTGGAGTTCTGCATTGGTGCGTTCCAGTGAGACAAGGAGTTTATGGGCGGGTACACTTTCAGGGCATATTTGTGTGGTATTCTGCATTGGTACGTTCCAGTGAGACAGGGAGGTTATGGAGGGGTATAGGTTCAGGGCATATTTGTGTGTAGTTCTGCATTGGTACGTTCCAGTGTGACAGGGAGCTTATGGAGGGTACAGGTTCAGGGCATATTTGTGTGGAGTTCTGCATTGGTACGTTA